>NC_080088.1:21268413-21571444 GCF_950005125.1 Chionomys nivalis
ATAGTCAATTTATGAATCTGATTGCCGACCACCTATATCTGAAATTTGAAGACTGTAGAATTTGAGATAATGATGACCACACTGCAAAGAAAATATCCATGTCCAAATTTCTGGGGCATGTGTACATTAACTTAGAGAGAAAAAAGTAGCTGGGTCTGGTGTCACTGTCCCGTAGTCCTTACTACTGAGATGATGAACATAGTAAGATGCAGCATTCAAGGCCAGCTTCGGCTACAGAGAATCCAAGCCAGTCTAGACAACTTTGTAAAACGTTGTATAAAAGTTGAAAAAAAGAGTCAAAAATGGACTGGGATATAACTTAAAGACAGAGTACTTGCCCAGCATATGCCAGGCACTGGGCTCAACCACCAGTTCCAATAGGGGATAAGAAGGAGGTTTTAGAAATGTAATTAAATTAAAGGTCTTTAAAAGAGATAATCCTATGTGATCCAGCAGGTCCTAAATTCAAGAGTCCTCAGAAGACAGAGGTGGAAGGACATTTGACAGAAACAGAAAAGGGGGGGGGCAGTATGACTGGAGGAAGTGAATGTACCAATGCAGGCACAAGTCAAGGGCTGCAGACCCTGGAAGAGCCAAGGGCTGCACACTTTACTTGAGTCCCCAGAGGAGAGAATCCTGGTCATACCCTGATGTAGGACCTCTGTCGCCAGGAACACATGATGGATTTCAATCATTTGTAAGTCATCCAGTTTGTGGTAATTTTTTAAAGGAGTCTGGTGTGGGATTCCCTTCTGTATGCTGTGAATATGCTTTATTACCATTGATTAATAAAAAGGCTGTTTGGCTAATGGATTAACAGAATATATCCAGGCTGGAAGAGATATATAGAGAGAGAGAGTAGGCAGAGTCAAAGAGATACCATGTAGCTGTCAAAGGAGACAGACAGACACTGGATCCTTAGCAGTAAGCCACAGCCTCGTGCCAATACACAGATTAATAGGAATGAGTGAATTTAAGATATAATAGTTAGTTAATAAGAAACTTGAACTAATAAGTCAAGCAGTGCTATAATCAATAGTTTCTGTGTGATTATTTGGGTCTAAGCAGTCGAGAAACAAGCGAGCAGTGTCTGCCTAAAGAAGTCAAAAGGATACTAATATAGAGACCAACAGAAGGTCATTCTCTCTGTTATTTCTCATTCACAGAAAGAAAATTATCAAATTATAAAGCTCATATTATATATACTTATAACATTGCCAAACAACAAAATAAAAAGGAAAGTTACAAAATGCATATGTTATATTTCAGATTCCCTTGCAAAATGCCTTCTAAAAATACAACAAACATCATCTGTACCATCCTAGCATTCAAATACACATATTTATGGCTTGAG
This sequence comes from Chionomys nivalis, assembly GCF_950005125.1. Classification (NCBI taxonomy): domain Eukaryota; kingdom Metazoa; phylum Chordata; class Mammalia; order Rodentia; family Cricetidae; genus Chionomys; species Chionomys nivalis. Next base: position 21,269,768 of record NC_080088.1, read on the forward strand.
CCTCTTGTGTGTGCTAAGGATGGTACTTAGGTATTTTAGAGCATTTACTATTTACCTGGATGATGTCAGCAACCTGAAGGAGAAATAATTATTACAGTTGGGCAGAAGAGTTGGTGGAGACATCTGGGTTTTGATCATTTGTTCAACAGGACAAAGAAGTGACAGCCAGGTTTGGAAGAGAGACCTCGATAAACCCAGTCTATGTTCATGACCGACGCTACCCACTGCTTATGATGAACACACCCAGCCAATTTAGATCTTTGGCATTAGAAACAGGGTTACATTTAGTGACTCTTCATTTTTCCAGAATCCAGAAGTTAGACAATAATTAAGTAAATATTCTTGGGCAACTTTGTATTAGATAGAATGGTTTTGGTTTCACTGTTTTTATACAAAGCATGTTTAGTCTCATTTCTGTGGTAAATATTTGTCCAAGATTTTATCCTCTGAATTTGAAACAATGAAATAGCTCACCATGGTAATTTCTATTACTGGTCATTTAAAGTACGAGAATGTATTTGAACCAAAGCACTTATAGGCTTTATTGTAGGTAAAGATGGTAAAATTTTTCTGAGTTGAATTTGAAATATATTTCTGCTCTGTAGAAGAATAATTCGACCATTAACTACCCTCACCTTTTCTTTAACTTTGCCCCATTCTCCTTCCTGGTTCTTTGAGTTGCTGTATTTTTTAAAGTGGATCAGATTTATGGTTACTTGATTGCAGGAATATCAATGTGTTTCTCTTCTCTGCCAAACAAAGGATGGCAACCTCGAATACTTAAGGTTTATAGCAGACTAGACCCCAAAACATTAATAGATTTAGGGAGGGATGAGGTAGTGATGGCAGAAGGCCACTGGCTTCTGAGAAGCTGCCTTTCAAAACCTTGCAATGTGTACAAATATTCACTGCCATTAACCACAAGTAATTACATTATTTTAGCCTGAGCTTCTTTTCAGACAGGCTATTTGTTAACGTCCCTTATTTGTTGTAAGATCAGTATTTCATAAACAAAGCCATGTTTATGCTAAATCAAACACTAAATCCACACTACCAAAACAGAGTTAGACATTTTTATGTAACTACTTTTGTCTTATCTTTTCAGGAAATAGCAAAAGAATATTTATTCTTATATATTTATTCATATATTTATACATATATATATATGAAGATTTTATAGTACCAGCTTCCCCTTATTTATCAGAATGCAGTTCTAAATGTCTGCCAATGTGGTACCATGAAAGAATGCTGGGAGGGGTAGGAGATGACTCAGTGGGTAATGGCATTTGCTGGGAATGCGGGGCCACCTGAGTTCAAGACAGACTGATGAAATAAGAACCAATAGCAGAAAAGAGTTTGCTGAGAAGGGAGAAGCCGACAGTGGTGGGATTCACAAGAACGGGAAAGTTGAAAGAAGAATATCAAGATGGATGAACACAGTTATTCCTTGACACACCCTTCTAACTCAAGCACATGCATAGACAAAATGAAATAAAGGCTACACAGCCAGCTTTCCAATCAGCATAAATAAATACTTTTGTTTACACACAAGTGAAAACCCGCACAGTGATGGCTGGAGCTAAGCCATGTGTGGCTGAGTATTGTGGAGTTCTAAATCAACTATTCGTGAGGTCTGCACCATGAGAGGGCAAGTCAGACTCAAGTCAGAAGCACGGGGTAAGTTCGAAAAATACCACTGCTATTGCCTGGGACCTTGACTTGTTTCCAGCAGTAAACCTACCCTTCTACATGGTCACAGTCATGTGACTAAGACCACTGTCAGGATCTTATTATGGAATGGAAGAACAAAACTGTTAACTTTGTAGAATCTGCATCCAGACTAAAGTCAAAGTGTAGACTAGGCATCCATATATTGCAGTGGTTTGGAGTTCCTTCTTCAGCTTCTTTCCAGTTACATGAACTCTTTTGTGAAATAATCTGTGACCAGGATACAAGTCTACTCCCTATACTTCAATGACCCCTAAGTTTACTATTCTAGCTCCATGCTTCTTTGAACACATTTAGTTGCCCACTTGGAATGTCAGCCTGAAAGTTCCAAATAATTCCCGCTTTCATGCTAAACCTCCATGCTCCCTCTGATCTCCTTGCCACTTAACTTCTCAGATCTACAGCGATTCTCCCTCACCTCAGCTCTGCAGTCGTCCCCATGACTTTGCTGCACCCTTCCTACCGTCTGTTCTCGACACCATGTCCCTGTGAAAACTGGCCACTCGTTTCCTATTATGTCCTGGCTGAAAGTATCTGAGAAACCTCCTGTCAATCTGCCACAAAGCCACAGTCTTTAGAGTGTTCGCTACAGCTCAATGTCTATTTGAGCTGTCAGAGGCTCCTCTCTCCTGGCTCTTCCTCCTGTCCTTTCTGGACCTTTCTGCTGTCACATGACTGTGAACATGCATGTTTCTCTTTAATTTGCTTTAACATCTGACCAGAGAAATGCTCTTCTCCTAAAGAGTCACACTGCCTTTCCTCAAACTCACATATATGTGCATATATATCTATATACATGTTTATATATACACATATATGTAGTGAGTTTATATACACACATACATATATGCACATACATATGCATAGTGATTTTATATATAGTGAGTTTATACATACATATATAAATGCATGTATACATATATGCATACGTGTGTGTAGCTTTTGTTAGTGCTTTCTGTATTCATGTTAACAATTGCAAGTCTGGCCATAAACAGGCCCCACCCCTTGTCTTATTTTTCTCTATAACACTTTATGTCATTTCACTATATATATTCATAGATGGTCTGTTTCTCCATTGTCAAAAAATTGGCCTTGCGAAATCAGGGATTTAAGATAATGTCTTTAAATCATTCATTCACTACCATGGTTCCAGTGCCTAGGAGTTTGCCAACAACTGCTAGGTTCTCTGCAAATATCTACAGTGTGAATAGATAATACCGGAATCAGTGGAGGGAAGTGAAGAAACTACTGGCAAGTCATTCAGAGGGCATCCCTCAGAGCTTCTCTGGGGATGAAGAAACACATACTCCTTTTAATCTGACTTGACTTGTTCCCAGTCTGGAACATTTAAACCCCCTTCTGTAATAAACCAGGGGCTAACTTGAGCTATTGTTTGTACAAAATCTTCAGCTGTCTTTCTTGTTACTTCCGTGCCTTGTTGCTTTAAGAGTTTCAGTTACTTTTTGAGGCCTTCAATTAACCCTCCCGCCTCTTCTTTATACTTGCTAGTCTTTTGGAGAATGTCCCTCAGAGTATCTCTGAGGATGAAAATAAAAACACATTACCTTCCCCAATGTGCTCCTCGATTTAGCAGGCAGACATAGCGACCTTGTTCACATATCCCCACTTTTCAGATCTCAGTGGAACCTCCACTTGCCGAGCAGCACAACCTAGATGCCGAGACTGGCAGGGGTGCTGGGCAGAATTGAGACAAGGGGGATTCTTTTCAGGTGGAAGAACAGCAACCTTTATTTTGCCCCTAGATAAAGCCTTTTATACCTCTACTGCTTCTGGAGAAAACCACCGGCCAGAAAGAACACAAACATCCTTGTCAATTACAGACCACAAGGAGGTTCCCCTGTCAGTCAGGGGCAGTGAGGACAGCTGGATAACAACACTAACACATTGCTTTGAGGCAAGACCAAGACCCTTCACACTATATCTAGGCTGAGCAAGGTATCCAAGAAACCCAGGAGAATGGGTTCCAAAAAGTCAGTACAAGCAGCAAGGATAAATCTTGGTCTCACTGCCAGTGGCCCCACAGTCTTCCTGAGCCATACAACTGACAACCACATTCAGAGGGCCTAGTTTGGTTCTATGCTGGTTCCCCTGCTGTCAGTCCAGAGTCAGTGAGCTCTCATTAGCTCAGGTCAGCTGTTTTAGTGAGTATCCACGTCATGGTCTTCAAACTTAGCAAGAAAACCTGGCACTAGAGAAATTCCCAGGAATCCACAAGGATGACACCAGCTAACACCCTAAGCAATTGTGGAGACTGTGCCTGGACTGGCCTTGCCCTGTGGTCAGATTGATGACTTTCTTAAATGTCATCATAGAACCTTCATCTAGCATTTGATGGAAACAGATACAGAGATTCACAGTGGAGCACTGTGCTGAGTTGCCAAAGTTCAGTTGGAAAGAGGGAGGAGTGATTTTTTTTACTTTTTATTGTCTTTTTGTGGATTTCACATCATACATTGCAATCCCACTCATCTCCTCATCCCCTCCCTTCTACTCTCAGCCCTTATATCCCCCAACCAAAATTTAAAAGTAAAACACAACAAAACAAAAAAGCAAATTAAAAAAAAAAAATCTCAGCATGTAAGCTGTAGTATGGCCCCGTGAGTCAAACAATACACCCTGTAGTCCATATATCTTTACTTGTAAGTATTCATTGCAATGACTCATTGTTCTGGTTGGAGATCTCTGGTTTCTGTTACACTGGGCCTTCACTGGAACTCCTCTTGAATATTCTCTTGTTGCCTTGTACCATGGAGACCCTGGAGTTTGGATCTTCAGGACCAGCCCGTTCACATGCTCCAGCGATTCATAAATGAGGTGAATGTTGGAGTGGGCTACCTAGTGGTCCTCCTTTGGGGCCAGGATGGTAGCTGGGTTGGTCAGCCCACCATCTATCGCTTATCCTCACCATCTCCTGCACTGCCCTGGCTAGCTCATCCAATGCAGCAGGCAGCAAGGAGGGGTGCCAGGTCTCCTGCTCTCACACCCTCAGGTCTGGCTCACCAGAACTCAGGGTTTTTGTTTTTGATTTTGTTTTGTTTTATGTCAAATTGGCACAAACTGGAGTCAGCTGGGAAGACAGGACCCCCACTGAGATAATATGCCCATCATACCGGCCTTTAGGCAAACCTAGAAAATTAAAGATTTTTAAGGGGGTCCCAGCCTGCTGTGTGTGCTGCTATCCTTGGTAAGTTTGTTCTGGGTTATATAAAAGGCAAGCTGAGTGAGCCACAAGGAGCAAACAAATAAGCAGCACTTTTCCAGGGTCTCTGCTTCTGTTCTTTCTCCCAGGTTCCTGCCTCAAGTTCTTGTCTTGGCTTCTGTTCATGATAAACCCTACAACCTAAAACAAACCCTCTCCAAGTTACTTCTGGCTACACTGTTTATCACGGTAATAGGAAGCAAACTAAAACACAGTGTCGCCAAAAGGTAGTGAAGAAATATTTATAAAATTGTTTAGAAAATAGTAAGAATAATTATGTAATTGTTTAATTTATCCAATATGTTATTTATATACATTTCCCTGTCACAGAACACAATGACTAGTACCAAGGCTTTGATAAATAGACTTATTTATCTGAATATTTACAGAATGCCTATGGACTATACAATGAGACTTTTAGCACAGTAGACAATGGATCATCGCTAAAGTAACAGAAGAATGAAAATGATGTCCGAGTACAAAGTTGACCCTGACATTTAGAGAATTCAAGGATAATGTGTTCTTAAATCACAAACTGTACTTGAAGGATGTCTGCCCTCTGTTCTGTGCAGCTCGTAACACGCAGCACATGCCAGCCTCCCTTCTTGTCATTGCAGTTGTTCATAAGCCATTGTCCTGTGATTCACCTCAGGAAGCTGCTACTCTTTGTTGGGTTTTTTCTTTTTTTCTTGTAAATGTTTCATTTTCCTCTTCTTTCAGCTGTATCATTTAGCCAGCCCAGGGTCTTGGCTTGATTCAGCTCCTATGATTTTGATTTCTTAGATCGTTATACACTGGCAACTTGCCACGGTCATCAATATTAGCTATTTCTATTTTGTAGGAAATTATTCTATTAATAAAATTCACATGCTTTTCTCTCTTGATTGCTGCTGCTCCTTGCCCAAGAAAATTACAAAGTGCCATTATGAAAGCAGTGTCTTGTTTGGAACAGCTGATAGGTTAAATGTAGCTCTAAAGATTTTGAAAATGTACTGAAAAACTCCATTCTGTCAGGGAAAGATTAGGGAATCTGCATTGAACAAGGAGCTGAATCCAGCTTGGTAACTGTTTGTTTTGAAAAATTGGGCTTGGCTAAAACTCTCTCATACTTACCTGTTATGTTCAGATAATGATGATATTTGTATTCTAGAATTATAAAATGGAATTAACCAATCTCTGATAAGCCTCTAACACAGTGCCCAGTATAAAGTGAGGAATGGAAGAAAGTATGAGCGGCTTTCACCCTGCAAGTGACAAGAAGTGATGAGGGCACACATGTAAGATGGGGAAGGAGCACAGTAGAATGGAGTCTAAGACCACACGTTTATCCAGAGAAAGGACTATCACAGCAGCCAGAGGACTTGTTTATGAGAAGCATTCTAAATGCCTCAGGTAGGCTGTGGAGGAAAAGACTCTGGAATATAAAACCAGAGAACTCCAGGTCTCAGAGACCCTTGAGAGGAATCAACATCGCGGAGCAGGATCTGAGTTCTGGAGCACAGACCCAGCACAGCCTGATGAGTAATGCTGCCTTATCTCAAGAGGATTTTTCATATATGCACAATGAGGTGATCCGATGGTTGCAGTTGCAGGATGCGTTGGGGATCGACATAGGACAGGGCAGAAGATACAGGGATAGGAGGGAGTTGCACCCATGTGAGAAATTTTTGAAATATCAAAAAGTAGTTTTCAAGAAATGTTAAGCTCTTTTTGCAGAGTGACATGCTGGCATGATCCGTGAGTTTCCTGTGGCGGTTATCTATGCAGGTCCAAGTGGAATACAGAAAATGGGGAAATGTAGTTTCCTAAGAGTTCACGTGAGTAATAATGTTAGGACTGGGGGGACATGAGGTCACGGTACAGGTGAAGACAGGGTCAGTAGTAAACCTGCAACCCTTCTCAAGAAGCAGAGCAGCCATGCAGACTCCGAATAGGAAGTCAAGAAGATGCAGCGCTCAGGGGTGAGTGCATGAGTGGTTATGCCTCCCACTCAGGACCTCATTCCACTCATCCCCCAAACTCTATCAACTTCCTGTGACAGAGTGTTCATTGAATCTGTATGATGAATGAAAAAAGATATAATTATTTTCTAGGTAGCCTCGGCGTGGCCCAGCTTAGGACAAGAGACAAAGTGAACGTTGTCGTTAGTCTCTCTGTCTAACAAGAGTATGGGCTCACAAAAACGTGCATGGTGTATCTTCTTTACCTTGTTTGTTTTTGCATGCAAGGGTCAGACTCAGAGGGACCTGTAGACAAGCTTACTCTCCTGGGAATGCAGACATGGGCTCTGTATCAAAAAAGGATTCCTTCCATCAGGCCAGTCTTCCTGCATCTGGAAATCCCTCCATGGTTGGCTTTTGCTCATCTTTCCCTTCCATAAGCAGTCGTGCATGCACTGACTTCACCTTTTCTTAACAACAGGCTCACATTCAAATAACCAACCTGAAGAGCAAACTGTGGAGGCCAGGTATTGGGTGGGGACCGAACGACATTCAAAACATGCTGAGTGAGAAGTGGTTCCGATTTTGTCGCCTAATTTTTAATAAAAGAATTACATTACAAAAAGAAAGAGCTGAAAGATCAGCTAATCATTTTATATGGCTTCAGCTGAAAATAAATAAATGAATGAAGATCTCAATGCAAATGCATAAGAGAATTACACGGAACAGTGTTCCTGGAGACACCAACCCCAAGACTTCATGCCCAAAAGTTTTAATCTGGTGGGGATGAGGGTAGAGTGTTCCCTAACACTAGTGTGTTCTTTTTTTAAAAAAAAATATTTATTTATTATGTATACAATATTCTGTCTGTGTGTCTTCCTGTAGGCCAGAAGAGGGCATCAGATCTCATTCCAGATGGTTGTGAGCCACCATGTGGTTGCTGGGAATTGAACTCAGGACCTTTGGAAGAGCAGGCAAAGCTCTTAACCACTGAGCCATCTCTCCAGCCCTCACTAGTGTGTTCTTAAGCCCCCCTCAGTGGCTAACATGTGCAAACAAGATAGAGACACACTGTTGTGTCGCCTGTCTTGGCTGCTTGCTAGGATCACCTGAGGAACTGATAAACATGTTACTGTCTGAATATATTTTCCCAAACACCCTCATCAAACTGGTAGCTAGTTAAACCTATGTACTGGTTCATTTAAAAGTTGGTGGTAAGGGCCAGTTTGAGAAGCAATGAGCTGAGCACTAGTCGCCAAACATCAAATCCCCAGCAAATAATGTTAGAGGTGGCTACAGCCCAGTTCCAAAGACGAGTCCAGAGATGTGAGTAGATCTACCAGGTTCTTAAATGAGGCTACTGCTGGTCCCCAGGGACTGAGCTTGAGGATCACTGAAGTCAACTCAACTGGAAAATATTTCTGGATGACTACTGTCCTGCATTCATATCTCCAAAGACCTTAGCCTCAGCTTAATACATTCCATCGTATTCCTTAGCAACATAATAATGTGGACATCTTTGTTACTTAGAGATGAGACAACTAGTGAGTTCACATTGATGCTACCAGTCAAGACGTAGCTCCTTCCCTTTCCACCCCTACTCCAATTGATTTTTGTAATTTCAGTTCCTAAGAAATGCAAGAAAATAATTGCTAACGACTCTTGATTTGTTCCTATGCAAACAGGAGTTAAGGTCCACTGAACTACAGTGAGTGGTTATTAAAAATTATATGAACACAAAGGAATAGAAGGAACTTATAAAATGCCATTGGATAAATCATAATAAAATGAAAGCTAAGGTCATGTTGACCCACAGTGTTAAGGGAACACTGTCTACTGAGCACAAAAGGAAACGAATTGTCCTATTTTGTTTGTCCAGTGATTGCAAATGAAAGAAGATATTTTGAGGAACAGGATTTATAAAATATTAAAATAAATAGGAAGAAAAGCTAATAATTAAAGATGTACTATAATTCAAATCAGAGCTGAACAGTGGCTCTTCTTTCTTGATTTGGCTTCTTCTTAATTACAGAAATAATATGCCCTCCAGAATGCCTCCTCTCTTGTTTACCACCTCGAAAAGGAACGTAGCCAGTTTTCAAAGCCCAGCCCTCCCAAAGTAACTCATGCTTCCACATTAATTTCTACCCTTGCCTGACTTCTCAGAGAGTGTGAAAAGGCGGCTGTCAGCAGGTGCACTGCCTCTCATATGTCAGAGCCTGAGCACACCGTGTCCATTGTCTTACTTCGTGTCAGGTTCTCTCAACCATGCTCTCTAAGGGAGTTGAGTATGAGAGGACCCAGGAACAATGCTGTTAAGCAGAGGGCACATAGCGGTCTTCCTCCAGAAAGCAGTTAGGATCGCTAGATGACTGTCAACTCACCTGATGTTGCTTTTATTCAAGAATACTTCTCTTTATCATTGTGTTTGACTACTGACAAAATCTCACATTGAGGTTTTGAGAGGGGGAAACTCCAAAATGTTAAGAGAATGAATCAGCAAAGAATTTTAAACATAAGTAAAAGTTCTGTAAGTCTCATTAAATAGATGCAGCAGAAATAGCGGGACCAAACATTTATGTTTCAGTTCGATTGCATTATTATTAGAATAGTCCTGAAATACAGGTAGAGTGTAGCATTATTCTCAGATAAACTACATTAAAGAGAAGCCAAGTATCAGCTATATTCATTTTTGTTGGTGATGGAACTGGGATGGGAAGGAACGTATTTTCATTCTTCAATTCAGTCATTTATCCCCCGCAAATAATATCAAAACTGCTATTCGATATTTTAAAAATATTTTTCCAGGCAATTCTTCAAAAGCCTGACATGGAGGTAATGTATATTAAGCACTTGCTAAACGTCAACCTGTACCCACTTTGGAGAAGAGTCTGGCAGTTTCAGTGTTCAAGAGCTCAAACATAGCCCTGTCATATGACCTCTTAGCTAAGTATGCAAGGGAACATATATATACACATAAAGATGTATACAAATGTTCACTATACCCACAATGTAAAACCAGCTCAAATGGTCATCACTGATGAACATATAAATACACCCAAGCTACTGTGGTGATGGATTTGCTGGAGGATCAAAGTCTCGGAGAGATGTTTTTGAACACTGAGGGAACTGAGATTTCAACATTTTACAGACACAATGACTTGATATGAGCCATGTGGTGGTGGCAGACAGCCAGAAGTACAGAGAAACCCTGTCTTGAGAAACAAACAAACTAACAAAAAAAAAAAAAAGACTTTATATAAAAGGACATAGTCTCTGAATACAAAGGACATCGTAATTTGTTCAGTTTTAATTCTGCTGGATTTTCTATCTTGTCTTCTCGACTTCTAGGTGACATATAGTAACTGCACATTTCTGGGACATCGTGTAAGAATTTGGTTCGTGGATTTAATGTGTAATGATCAAGTTGTAGTAAATGTAATTTTTAACACTTCTAATTTCTTTGTGTTTCTTCTAATTTTTCTTTTCTATTATATTATAAAATGCTTGATAAGTTCTTGTGAACTGTGTGTACCCAATATGAAAACTTGTTCTGCTTCTATAACTCTATCTGATAGCTGTTATTTTACCTCCACCTTTTCCACCTTAATACCCTTCTAAGCTCTAGAGACCTCAATGCTGCTCTTTACTTCTGTAAAAAGGGCAAGTTTTGTGCCTTCCACACATGAGTGAAAACAAGACTATTTGTCTTTCTGAATTTGCATGTCAACCTTGCACTTCTCTGTATCTTTACACATATAGAATATGTGTGTCAAAACAAGTCCTCACCGTGACTGCTGTGTGGGCTCGTCCCACACTTCCACATGGCAAGGATTTTAACTCTAAGCCATTTGATTGGTGGTTTATTGAACTTGGAATTCATTTACAAGCTAGATGTGGTGGCTCACAACTTTAATCTCAGTGCTTGAGAGGCTGAGGCAGACCAAGTGCCAGCAGTACAAAGCTAACTTGAGCTGTAGAGTTCAAGGCCAGTTTGATCAACTTAGCAAGATACAGACTCAAAATGAAAATACAATAAAATAAACCCAGGAATTGTAAGTTAACAGCAGAGTTCTTACATATCATTTGTAAGACCTCAGGCTCAATCCCCAGTAATACACACACACACACACACACACACACACCACACACGTACACAGCGTGAGAGAGTGAATCAATTATTAATACATAATTAACTACCTTTCCTAAGAAATTATTCCCCTATTCCACACAGGTCAATACAATCATTCTAATTCTAAACAATATCAGTTCTCTTTATAGGTGCAAAGTTAAGTTAAAACAGACTGCAACTCAAGCAGACACACTTGGATAAATTTAGACAGGAATATTAAACAATGGAAGCTGATTTCATCACACAGAAAGGTCTGAACTCACTACATACAAATGGTATGTGTGTGTGTGTGTGTGTGTGTGGTGTGTTTGTGAATGAAAAGCCAGCCTTCTACCACTGAGCTGCTTCCTCCACAGACTGTGAACTTTGCAATAGAATGTGGTTATGTTTTTGCCATTTTTTTCTCTTTATGATGTTTAGTTTTGGGGTATTTGAATAATAGAAAACATATTGATTGCTTGATGTGAAAAAATGAATGAATAAGCAGCTGAGATGGGAGAAGACCAAATTAGTCATATCTTGTCACTTTAGTGGTAACCCAAGGGTTGTGAGCCCAGGATTAGATTCCTTTTGTGTTTTCTGCTGCCCACAGCAACTGGGTTGCTTTATAATTTTGTTTTCTCACCATCAGAATACTTTAAGGATATAGACCAGATAGTCATGCCTGGAAAGGAGACAGTACTAAAATCCAAGCTATTAGCTTGAAGGCACTATTTTATATAAAAACCAGGTTTTTACAGGCCATCAAAAAAAAAAAAAGAACAGAACAGAACCAAAAGAAATCCACCCACTGTTTATAATTGTGATCAGCCTGACAGTTTTGAAAAACTAGGAAGAACCCCAAATGCATTGCAAGCCAACTCTGTGGGACTACACCTTCCTCTTTGCAGAAGGCATGAATGTACTCTTTTTTTTTTTTTTTCTGTTTGAAAAAACTTTGGTAACAAGAACTTGCAGAGAAATAAATTGTGAATTGAAAGTCAAAAATAATCTATCCCAGCTGTGGTTGGAGGAAGTTAATTTGAAATTAGAATAAAACAAAAATCCTTTTCAAAGGTTTTCTTTCCAGTCAGGGTTTCTGTTGCTGACTGTGTGCCATCCATATAGTACTCCAAGGAACAAGTCTGGCTAAAAACCCCTATGGCAAGTCTGGTGCCATGATTGTGCAAGTGTTTTGCTTTGTGTTCCTCTGCTGCCTGCTCCACTCTATGTTCCTCACCTGTGGTTGGGTCCCTGCACTGCTTTGGCAGACTGACTCCTTCAGCATTCTCTGAGATCTGCTGTCTGTAAACATTCCTGCGGCCACTGTGACAGGAAGACCTTCCTCTACTCCCAGCAGCAATCTTAGTCTTCTGGAGCCCAGTGAGCACTTTCTTTTCAACTAATCATTACACATCCTCTCAATTGGCCACTGGTGTTTTGAGAAATAGTAAGTACATTGTGCCTTGAGCCTCAACTTGGCATTGCTTTTAATTAGATGAGGAGTGAGGGAGATAGTAGAGTGTTAGGCAGGGAGAGGGTTGGAATGATAGGTAGGGAGATAGTGGAGAGATAGGTAGGGAGACAGTACAGAGATGCAGAGGGACACAGTACAGAGATACATAGGGAGATATCTTGGGGACAGGACAATAAATAAGTTCTGTGCTTATCTGACAAGCATGAGGATACAAGCGGGATCTCTAGAATCCACATAAAAATATTAGGTAGGTGAGGGAGAGTTGATTTTCTTCAGAAATGTGGCTTCTGAAAGGCAATACACACTCCATTAGATGGTCCTCTACCCACTACCCTCAGGTACAATGCTAAATGAACTCAGTTGACTTTAAAAAGGTAGAACAACATGAAGTTTGGAGGGGAAAGTGGTGGGGGCTAAGGGAGGGCCAGGAAAGGAAGGAATGATGGCTGGCTTTTATCTAAACACATTATATGTATTATGTGTGAAATTTTTGGTAAAAAATAAATGACAAAAATACGTAGGTGTCATGGCCTGGTTAGCAAGTTACTGGTCCCAGTGAGAGATGCTGTCTCAAGAAGAAGAAGAAGAAGAAGAAGAAGAAGAAGAAGAAGAAGAAGAAGAAGAAGAAGAAGAAGAAGAAGAAGAAGAAGAAGAAGAAGAAGAAGAAGAAGAAGAAGAAGAAGAAGAAGAAGAAGGTGGATGGAAGGGTGACTCCTGAGAAACAACCCTTGAGGTTGACCTTGGACATACTTCTTATTCATGCACACATATGTATAAACTCTCATTCTCTCTCTCTCTCTCTCTCTCTCTCTCTCTCTCTCTCTCTCTCTCTCTCTTCCTCTCTCTCTCTCTCTCTCACACACACACACAGGGGGTATGATTTTAATTAGAGTTTAGCCTTTTCAGTTCCATGACAGAAAATTCTATGAAAAAATTTTATCATGGAAAGTCTTAGCATGTGTTCTAGGTAGAATTTTCACTGCTGTGATGAAGCACCATGCCCAAAAGCAAGTTAAGGAGGAGGAAATGCTTTATTTGACTTACACTTCCCCACTGTAGCCCATCATTTAAGGAAGTCAGGATAGGAACTCAAATAGGGCAGAAACCTGGAGCAGGAGCTGATGCAGAGGTCATGGAGGATGCTGCTCTTTGGCTTGCTCCACATGGCTCAGCCTGCTTCCTTAGAGAGCCCAGGACCACCATGGCACGACTTATCAATTGCTAAATAAGAAAATGCGCTACAGATCTTACAGAGGTATCATCTTAATCGAGGTTTCTTGCTTTCAGATAAGTGTAGTTTGTACCAAGAAGACATGAAACTGCACCGTACAGATGACATGAAGTAAATATGTCTGACCAATGACTAGCCCCTATGGTCAGAAGAACTTTCTGTTGGACATATATGTTTAGCTTTTCTGTCAGACGTTCACAATTCAAAAGAAAGCATTACATGGAAGACAGGTTACTGGGCAAAAAAATAATTGTCACTGAAAGACGGAAGAATGAAATTATCCTACAAAAACAACCATAAATTTGAAAGTTAAATTGACTTGGCAAAGTTCATTTTGTTGATTTCTTGAAAGTATGATAGCTAAACTTCCAAATATTCATCATGTACTGTGTTATTTCTAGATTGATTCCTTATTCTTAGATTTATTGTGTCTGTTCCTGAAGAAATGTCAATTTCATGCCCTGTTATTTTATAATTGATATTTTAGATTAAAATGAACTCACCTGCTGGAAGGTTAAGTAAAGAGGGTTTGAAATGTCTCTACTTTTTCTAAAATAGCATTCACAAAGACAGTTCATCTGTAGGAGCACAAAAGACTTTACTGTCTCCAAATGGTTTGATGGATCATGACCATAAAAAAATTAAAGTAGAAATCTGAAAAAAAAAATCTATCTAGAAAATACTCAAATGTTTGGGGACCTAAATCCATGGCACTAAATAAGATAAGAGTCACATAAGAAATCGAAGTGAACTACAAAGTGTAGATAAAATAAAAAGATACTAAAACTTAATGTGTTTGAGGAAATGCCACTTGTTGGTTCCCAGTCTCCCGGCTAGCTTAGACTTGAAATAATCACACAGAAACTGTATTAATTAAATCACTGATTGGCCCATTAGCTCTAGCTTCTTACTGGCTAAAGCTTATATTAACTTAACCCATTTCTATTAATCTGTATATTGCCACGTAGCTGTGGCTTACTGGGTAAAGTTCCCAGCATCTATTTCCAGCAGCACCATTGCTTCTCTCTGACTCCGCCCTTCTTTCTCCCAGCATTCAATCTAGCTTTCCCCACCTAGTTCTGTTTTACCCTGCCATAGGCTCAAAGCAGTTCTTTATTCATGAACCAATAAAAGCAACACACAGACAGAAGGACCCCCCCACATCATTTCCTCTTTTCTGTTTAAACAAAAAGGAAGACTTTAACATAGTAAAATTACATATAACAAAACAGTTATCAAGCAAGAATTGTAGTTACAATATTTATATCTACTTTATCTTTTATCATAACTAAGGAAAACTAAAACTATACTGTCTATTCTTCAACTCCATTAAAGACTCCAGAAGGATACAATATTACCTAAGTAAACAGGGCAACTTCCAAAACTCTAGAATTGACAGAGACATCTCACTGCCTGGACAGTCACCCAAAGTTTTCCTGTATAGTTGACGCACCCAATCTTAAGTTACAGGCCCATAGTATCCAGCAGACTTTTCCATGAAGCAGGAAATTTCAAAGACAGTTTCACATATATTGACAGTTTATGTGTCCTGTAGAATGTCTGGCAGACTCTTTCATGTAGCAGGAACCCCAAATGACCATCTCACCTTTAGGAAAGTTCAGCAGTCATTTTTCTGAGGTCCGGCATGTCCAGTTCATGAAGCAGTCAAGGCAAGAGCAGTTTCTTGCCCAAATGGCTAACCAACTCTATATGGAGCCTCATCGGTGCCCATCTTCCTCTTGAAGTAGCTTGATGTTGCCAGGAGCAGATGTGTCTCACTGTCATGAAAAGTCCTAAATTCTTAAACATTTTAAATGCCATATTCTGTAGTCTTTGAAAGGTTTGAAGAGTGTCTATTTACCTGAAATACATTTCTGTATATCTAGAAAATCTAACTAACATGACTACAAGCTTGACTATTATAGATGATTATCTATTAATCTATATTTCTTAATTATAGATTACATTTTTAAATGAATAATATAAATGCAAAACCTTAATCAAGAGCAGAAATATACATATAACAATATTGATCTTGAATTTTGTATCAATAAATTAAGACCCATACCAATGCGAATGTCTATAGCATTAATAAATAGCCTAAAATGTTGCTTCAAACCTTTCCTAATACTTTTGAAGAAATACGGGATAAAATATTCATTAATCTATGACTGAGTAAGCAATATGCTTAAGTTACAAAAGTTATGAGTCTGTAAGCCTATCTATGGGACGACTGCCTCATCAAAGTTAAAGACCTGATCCTTTAAAATTTAAATTAAATTCATTTCTGATATATAAACATGAAATTTTACATATAAATGGGGTAGCGTGCAATGTTTTATGTACCACATAAGGTTTCTGCTACACAATATTTAAATTGTGTGAACTACATTTATTTCCTCAAACATTTATCATCTTTCCATGAAACAACTTTCACAATTCTTTCTTCTAACTGCTGAAATGTCTAGGCCGTTGTTACCTGCATTGACTGTATTCACATCTTCTACCCAGCGGGGAGACATTTAGACATTAAAAGTCAAGCTACAAAACAGGGAAACCATAGGCAATATGTATTTCCGACAAATAACCTATACACAGAAAGTATTATGAATTGTTAAAACTCAGTAAAAATTTCAAATATGGTCAAATGATCCAAGTAGAAAGTTTACAAACTAAAATACTCAAAATGACCCTATTTGATCTGAAAACATGTTCAATACCGTCACTCACCGGAGAACTACCAGTCATAAGCAAAGGAAGGGTATTCACACATAGACAACAGCTGAAGGTGGAACAACACCAGGGTCAGGTTGAAAGGACCCAAAACAATTTAGATCATTACAGCTACGGAAAAGCCCAGCTCTGCACAGCTGCTTCAGAACAGAAATCCGGCTGTCTCCTGACATGAACTTAAATGTAGCTTACTATTCTCACATTTGCTCAATATAAATGAAAATGTGTCATGTCATGACTGGTAAATGAATGTCCATAGCACCTGTGTTCAATATAATACAAAAACTTGATGCCCAAGGCATGTAGAACAGTGAACAGAAAAACTAATTGCAGTCCATCCTCACTATGGAATTCTTACTGTAGACAAAATGGAATGAAACTCTGATAGGCAGAACATACAAAGTGACTCTCACAAACAAACTGGGTAAAGAGGTATGCATGAAACAAGGTACACCATGTTACTCCATCTCTATGAATTTCTACAGAGGAGAAACCAGTTTATGATACTAGAGAGTATTCTAGTGATTGAGATCAAGAATGCTGTTTCCCAAGAACAGACAGGAATGCTGAGCCTAGGTAGTGGTTAGTGGAGGGAGCATGTTCTCAGAAGCTGTGGACCCTTATACTTCAAAGCACACATTTTACTTTAAGCGAAGTTGCTGTTTTTAAGATTACAAAAACTTAAGATCAGCTCTGTACTTGCTAGCTTTGTGTCAACTTGACTCAGGTCAGAGTCATTTGGGAAGCAGGAACCTCAATTGACCAAATGTCCCCAGCAGATCAGCTCGTTGGCAAGTCTGTGGAGTACCACTCAATGTGGGTGTTCGTCTCGTTGTGGGCAGTGCCACACCTGGGCAGGTGGTCCTGAGGTGTATAATAGAACAGGTGGCACCAGCCATGGGATGGAGCCTACAAACAGCACATCTCTAAGGCTTCTGCCTCAGTTCCTGCCTCCAGGTTCCTGCCTAGATTGTCTGCCTGACTTCCTTTGGTTAAGGGCAATGTTGAAAAACTATCTGACCGCTGCTGCTGGGGCTGCAGTCTCTGCTTGTGATCTCCTGGACCTGCTCTCCCTGCCCCCTATTTCCCTTGGTCCCGGGCTCATTGGGGCCACCAGGAATCCCTGCATAGGTGCTGAGAAGTCCCATCTGGATGGGTGAGTGTGTGCTATCCTGGGGCGCACTGTCCCGGTAGAGAGCACAAACGCCCCCCCCCCCCAGCTCCTGCTGCAAGGCTTTCTTTCCTACACACCCGCCCCCCACCCCCACCCCCAAGCCTGCCTTGTCTGCAAGGTCCTTAG
This sequence comes from Chionomys nivalis, assembly GCF_950005125.1. Lineage (NCBI taxonomy): Eukaryota > Metazoa > Chordata > Mammalia > Rodentia > Cricetidae > Chionomys > Chionomys nivalis. The sequence goes on from NC_080088.1 coordinate 21,287,508, forward strand.
CTGTGGAACAGTTTCCTGCCCTTTCACTAAGGCTACCAACCCAGAGCAGTGAGGGCCTGACTAGAGGGCAGGCCTCAAGGTCCCCGCCAGGGAAAGCGGGCCCCCGCTGCTGGGGCTGCAGTCTCTGCTGTGATCTCCTGGACCTGCTCTGCCTGCGCCCTACTTCCCTTTGTCCCTGGCTCATTGGGGCATCCAGGAGTTCCTGTGTAGGTGCCGAGAAGTTTCATCGGGACGGGTGAGTGTGTGCTATCCTGGGGCGGACGGTCCCGGTAGAGAGCACAAACGCCCCTCCCCCAGCTCCTGCTGCAGGGCTTTCTCTCCTACACACCCGCCCCCACCCCCACCCCCAAGCCTGCCTTGTCTGCAAGGTCCTTAGCTGTGGAACAGTTTCCTGCCCTTTCACTAAGGCTACCAACCCAGAGCAGTGAGGGCCTGACTAGAGGGCAGGCCTCAAGGTCCCCGCCAGGGAAAGCGGGCCCCCGCTGCTGGGGCTGCAGTCTCTGCTGTGATCTCCTGGACCTGCTCTGCCTGCGCCCTACTTCCCTTTGTCCCTGGCTCATTGGGGCATCCAGGAGTTCCTGTGTAGGTGCCGAGAAGTTTCATCGGGACGGGTGAGTGTGTGCTATCCTGGGGCGGACGGTCCCGGTAGAGAGCACAAACGCCCCTCCCCCAGCTCCTGCTGCAGGGCTTTCTCTCCTACACACCCGCCCCCACCCCCACCCCCAAGCCTGCCTTGTCTGCAAGGTCCTTAGCTGTGGAACAGTTTCCTGCCCTTTCACTAAGGCTACCAGCCCAGACCAGTGAGTGCCTGACTAGAGGGCAGGCCTCAAGGTCCCCACCAGGGGAAGCAGGCCCCTGCTGCTGGGGTTGCAGTCTCTGCTTGTGATCTCCTGGACCTGCTCTCCCTGCCCCCTATTTCCCTTGGTCCCGGGCTCATTGGGGCCACCAGGAATCCCTGCATAGGTGCTGAGAAGTCCCATCTGGATGGGTGAGTGTGTGCTATCCTGGGGCGCACTGTCCCGGTAGAGAGCACAAACGCCCCCCCCCCCCCCCCAGCTCCTGCTGCAAGGCTTTCTTTCCTACACACCCGCCCCCCACCCCCACCCCCAAGCCTGCCTTGTCTGCAAGGTCCTTAGCTGTGGAACAGTTTCCTGCCCTTTCACTAAGGCTACCAGCCCAGAGCAGTGAGTGCCTGACTAGAGGGCAGGCCTCAAGGTCCCCGCCAGGGAAAGCGGGCCCCTGCTGCTGGGGCTGCAGTCTCTGCTGTGATCTCCTGGACCTGCTCTGCCTGCACCCTACTTCCCTTTGTCCCTGGCTCATTGTGGCATCCAGGAGTTCCTGTGTAGGTGCCGAGAAGTTTCATCGGGACGGGTGAGTGTGTACTATCCTGGGGCGGACGGTCCCGGTAGAGAGCACAAACGCCCCTACACTAAGGCTACCCAACCAGAGCAGTGAGTGCCTGCCTAGCGGGCAGGCCTCAGCAACCCCCGAAAGGGAGTGCAGGCACCTCCAGCTTGTACTGCAGTGTCGCCTGTGTTCTACTCGACCCCGCCCGACCCCTTGCATTCGGCCTTCTTTACGCGGGTCATTGGAATACCACGCATCCATGTTTTGGTGTTGAGGAGTTCATCTGGAAGGGAACGGTTCCTGCCCCTACACTGAGGAGATACACCTAGAGAGTTAGTCACAGCAAAGACTGGTCCAAGACATCAGGCCTCTCCTGGCTCCATTTGAAGGAAAAGATGGGCAGGCGCCAATGCAAGAATTCCCCCAACAACTTGAAAGGCAACGTGACATCACCAGGATCCAGGAATACCGAAATGAGAAGTGTACACCCTAATCCAGAAGAATTAGAAGAATTCGACTCAAAAGTGAATTTTATGAAAATAATAGAGGACCTTAAACAGGAGGTGAAAAACTGCCACAACCAATTAGAGATTACAAACAAAAAGGTAGAGGAAATGAATAAATCTCTCAAAGATACCCAAGAAAACCAAGAGAAACAAGAAAAAGTAATCAAACAGGTAAGGGAAACGGTTCAAGACTTGAAGAATGAAGTGGAAGTAATAAAGAAAACACAAACCGAGGGAAGGATGGAGATGGAAAATTTGAATAAACGAACAGGAACTACAGAGACAAGTACCACCAACAGATTACAAGAGATAGAAGAAAGAATCTCAGACACTGAAGATACCATAGAGAAAATAAACACTCTCATCAAAGAAAACAGCATAACCAACAAATTCTCATCACAAAACATTCAGGAAATCTGGGACACAATAAAAAGACCAAACCTAAGAATAATAGGGATAGAAGAAGGAGAAGAAGTACAGCTCAATGGTCCAGAAAATATATTTAATAAAATTATAGAAGAAAACTTTCCCAACCTTAAGAAAGATATTCCTTTGAAGGTCCAAGAAGCATACAGAACACCAAATCGACTGGATCAAAAAAAAACATCTCCTCGTCATATAATAATCAAAACACAAAACATACAGAATAAAGAAAGAATATTAAGAGCTGCAAAGGAAAAAGGTCAAGTTACCTATAAAGGTAAACCTATCAGACTTACACCTGATTTCTCTATGGAAACCATGAAAGCCAGAAGGTCCTGAATAGATATACTGCAGAAACTACGAGACCATGGATGCAAGCCCAGACTACTATACCCAGCCAAGCTTTCATTCACTATAAATGGAGAAAACAAAATTTTCCAGGATAAAAACAAATTTAAACAATACGTAGCCACAAATCCAGCCCTTCAGAAAGTAATTGAAGGAAAATCACAAACCAAGGAGTCCAACAATGCCCACAATAACTCAGACATCTAATGACCCTTCACCAGCACAACTTGAAGAAGGGAAACACACAAACTCTACTACCAAAAGAAGGAAAGAAAGAAAGAAAGGAAAAATGACCGGAGTTAACAACCACTGGTCATTAATATCACTTAATATCAATGGACTCAACTCACCTATAAAGAGGCACAGGCTAAGAGATTGGATACGAAAACAGGATCCAACATTCTGTTGCTTACAAGAAACACACCTCAACCACAAAGACAGACATCTACTCAAAGTAAAGGGCTGGGAAAAGGTTTATCAAGCAAATGGACCTAAGAAACAAGCAGGTGTGGCCATACTAATTTCTAAGAAAGTTGACTTCAAACTAAAATCAATCAAAAGAGATGGAGATGGACATTTTTTACTCATAACAGGAACAATTCACCAGGATGAAGTCTCAATCCTGAATATCTATGCCCCTAATATAAAAGCACCCACTTATGTAAAAGAAACGTTACTAAAACTCAAGGCAGTCATCAAACCACACACACTAATAGTAGGAGATTTCAACACTCCTCTCTCACCAATGGACAGGTCAATCAGACAGAAACCTAACAGAGAAATAAGAGGATTAAGGGAGGTAATGAATCAAATGGACTTAACAGACATCTATAGAACATTCCACTCAAATAAGAAAGAATATACCTTCTTCTCTGCAGCTCATGGAACCTTCTCGAAAATAGACCACATACTCGGTAACAAAGCAAACTTACACAGTTACAAAAAAATATCGGTAACCACCTGTGTCTTATCAGATCACCATGGATTAAAGTTAGAATTCAACAACAATGCTATCCCCAGAAAGCCTATGAACTCATGGAAATTGGACAGTCAACTACTGAACCACACCTGGATCAAGGAAGAAATAAAGAAAGAAATTAAAGTCTTTCTTGAATTCAATGAAAACGAAGACTCAACATACTCAAACCTATGGGACACTATGAAAGCAGTGCTAAGAGGAAAGTTCATAGCATTAAGTGCCCACATAAAGAAAACGGAGAAAGCACACATTGGAGACCTAATAGCCCACCTTAAAGCTTTAGAAAGAAAAGAAGCAGACTCACCTAGGAGAAGTAGAAGACTGGAAATAATCAAATTGAGGGCTGAAATCAACAAAATAGAAACACAGAAAACAATCCAAAGAATCAATGAAACAAAAAGCTGGTTCTTGGAGAAAATCAACAAGATTGATAAACCCCTATCCAAACTAATCAAACGGCGGAGAGAGAATACGCAAATTAACAAAATCAGAAACGAAAAGGGAGACATAACCACAGACACAGACGAAATTCAGAGAATCATTAGATCTTACTACAAAAACCTGTATGCCACAAAATTGGAAAATGTAAAAGAAATGGACACTTTTTTAGATATGTACCATATACCAAAGTTAAACCAGGACCAGGTGAACAATCTAAATAGACCTGTTAGTCGCGAAGAATTAGAAGTTGTTATAAAAAACCTTCCCACCAAAAAAAGCCCAGGTCCAGACGGCTTTAATGCAGAATTCTACCAGAACTTCCAAGAAGACCTAATACCTATACTCCTTAATGTATTTCACAATATTGAAACAGAGAAGTCATTGCCAAATTCCTTTTATGAAGCTGAAGTTACTCTGATACCAAAACCACACAAAGACACAACCAAGAAAGAGAACTACAGGCCAATCTCACTCATGAACATCGACGCAAAAATACTCAATAAAATACTGGCAAACCGAATCCAAGAACACATTAGAAAAATTATCCATTATGATCAAGTAGGCTTCATCCCAGAGATGCAGGGCTGGTTCAACATACGAAAATCTATCAATGTAATCCATCATATAAATAATCTGAAAGAAAAAAACCATATGATCATTTCATTAGATGCGGAAAAAGCATTTGACAAAATTCAACATCCCTTTATGATAAAGGTCTTAGAGAGATTAGGAATACAAGGGTCGTTCCTAAATATAATAAAAGCAATTTATAGCAAGCCGTCAGCTAACATCAAATTAAATGGAGAGAAACTCAAAGCTATTCCACTAAAATCAGGAACACGACAAGGTTGTCCACTCTCTCCATACCTCTTTAATATAGTGCTTGAAATTCTAGCAACAGCAATAAGACAACATAAGGGGATCAAAGGGATTCAAATCTGAAAGGAAGAAGTTAAACTTTCATTATTTGCAGACGATATGATAGTGTACATAAGCGACCCCAAAAACTCCAGCAAAGAACTCCTTCAGCTGATAAACACCTTTAGTAGCGTTGCAGGATACAAGATCAATTCCAAAAAATCAGTTGCCCTCCTATACACAAAGGATAAGGAAGCAGAGATGGAAATCAGAGAAGCATCACCCTTCACGATAGCCACAAATAGCATAAAATATCTTGGGGTAACCCTAACCAAGGAAGTAAAGGATCTATTTGACAAGAACTTTAAGTCAATGAAGAAAGAAATTGAGGAGGATACCAGAAAATGGAAGGATCTCCCTTGCTCTTGGATAGGGAGGATCAACATAGTAAAAATGGCAATTCTACCAAGGGCAATTTATAGATTCAATGCAATCCCCATTAAAATCCCATCAAAATTCTTCACAGATCTTGAGAGGACAATAATCAACTTTATATGGAGAAACAAAAAACCCAGGATAGCCAAAACAATCTTATATAATAAAGGATCGTCTGGAGGCATTACCATCCCTGACCTCAAACTCTATTACAGAGCCTCAGTATTGAAAACAGCTTGGTATTGGTATAAAAACAGAGAAGTTGATCAATGGAACCGAGTAGAAGACCCTGATTTCAACCCACAAACTTATGAACACCTAATTTTTGATAAAGGAGCTAAAAGTATTCAATGGAAAAAAGAGAGCATCTTCAACAAATGGTGCTGGCAGAACTGGTTGTCAACGTGTAGAAGAATGAAAATAGATCCATATCTATCACCATGCACAAAACTCAAGTCCAAATGGATTAAAGACCTCAATATTAGTCTGAACACACTGAACCTGATAGAAGAAAAAGTTGGAAGTACTCTACAACATATGGGTACAGGAGATCACTTCCTACGTTTATCCCCAGCAGCACAGACATTAAGGGCAACATTGAATAAATGGGACCTCCTGAAACTGAGTAGCTTCTGTAAAGCAAAGGACACTGTCACTAAGACAAAAAGGCAACCCACTGACTGGGAGAAGATCTTCACCAACCCTGCAACAGACAAAGGTCTGATCACCAAAATATATAAAGAACTCAAGAAACTAAACTTTAAAATGCTAATGAACCCAATAAAAAAATGGGGCACTGATCTGAACAGAGAATTCTCAACAGAAGAAATTCAAATGGCCAAAAGACACCTAAGGTCATGCTCAACCTCCTTAGCGATAAGGGAAATGCAAATTAAAACAACTTTGAGATACCATCTTACACCTGTCAGAATGGCTAAAATCAAGAACACCAATGATAGCCTTTGCTGGAGAGGTTGTGGAGAACGAGGCACACTCATTCATTGCTGGTGGGAATGCAAACTTGTGCAACCACTTTGGAAATCAGTGTGGCGATTTCTCAGGAAATTTGGGATCAACCTACCCCAAGATCCAGTAATACCACTATTGGGAATATACCCAAGAGATGCCACATCAAATGACAAAAGTATCTGTTCAACTATGTTCATAGCAGCATTGTTTGTAATAGCCAAAACCTGGAAACAACCTAGATGCCCTTCAATGGAGGAATGGATAAAGAAAGTGTGGAATATATACATATTAGAGTACTACTCAGCAGTAAAAAACAATGACTTCTCGAATTTTGCGTGCAAATGGATGGAAATAGAAAACACTATCCTGAGTGAGGTATCCCAGACCCAAAAAGAGGAACATGGGATGTACTCACTCATAATCGGTTTCTAGCCATAAATAAAAGACATTAAGCATATAATGTGTGATCCTATAGAAGTTAAATAAGAAAGTGAACCCAAAGAAAATCATATAGTCATCCGCATGGAGAGGGGGAAGTAGACAAGATTGCAGGGCAAAAACTGGGAACTTGCGGGTGAGGTGGCATGGGGCAAAGGGGAAATGGGATGAGAAATATGAGAAGGGGAGGATGGGAGGAGCTCGGGGGATTGGGATGGTTGGGATATAGGAAGGATGGATACGGGAGCAGCGAAGTATATATCCTATCTAAGGGAGCCATCTTAGGGCTGGCAAGAGACTTGACTCTAGAGGGGTTCGCAGGTGTCCAGGAATATGTCCCCAGCTGGTACCTTGGGCAACTAAGGAGAGGGAACCTGAAATGACCCTATCCTATACTGATGAATTTCTTGCATATCACCTTAGAACCTTCATCTGGCGATGGATCGAGGTAGAGACAGATTCTCAATTTGGAGCAACGGTCTGAGCTCTTAAGGTCCAAATGAGGAGCAGAAGGAGGGAGAACAAGAGCAAAAAATCAGGACCACGAGGGATGCACCCACCCACTGTGACAGTGGAACTGATTTATTAGGAGCCCACCAAGGCCAGCTGGTCTGGGACTGAATAAGCATGGGTTGATTCCGGACTCTCTGAGCATGGCGGTCAATGAAGACTGATGAGAAGCCAAGGACAATGGCACTAGGTTTCAATCCTAATACATGAACTGGCTTTGTGGGAGCTTAGCCTGTTTAGAAGCTCACCTTCCTGGACGTAGATAGAAGACCTTCGTCTTCCCGCAGGGCAGAGAATTTGGACTGCTCTTCAGTATCGAGAGGGAGGGGGAATGGTGTGGGGGGAGGAGAAGAGGAGTGGGGATAGGGGGAGGGGAGTGGGGGGAGGGGGCAATATTTGGGAGGAGGGGAGGGAAATGGGAAACGGGGAGCAGGTGGAAATTTTAATTAAAAAAGAATAAAAAAATAAATAAAAGAAAAAAAAAAAAAAGAAAAAAAAAAAAAGAAAAACTATCTGACCAAATAAATCTTGTCCTCCCAGAGTCTCTTCTGGTCATAGTGTTTTCTCATAGCAATAGGGAGCAAACTAAACAAACTCTATCCATGGCCAAGGGTATGAAGCTGCTTTTCTCCCTTGCTTTATTTTCTTTCCACTCCTTTCTCTCTTTTTCTGAAATTCCCCTCTCTTTTTCTCTTCTTAAATAATGCAAACTATTTTTCTGTGATAGGAAATTCCTAATATTTTAAGAAACTTTTTCTAGAAGTTTCTCTGCAGTTGTGTTTTATTGTATCTCATCTTGACTTTTTACTTTTTTTTGTATTTTTGAAAATGGCATCAGCAGGGAATACTAAAAGGGAGAGCTGAGTTATTTCTCCTCTCCAGGCCAGAACACTTAAAAATAAATAAAGAAGATACTAGGTCTTCTCTGTGTTTTATTTGGTAGCAAATTACATGAGATGAAGACTTCATAGAGCTATTGTTTTGGACCATCCAACTTGCTGCACATTGACCTTTGGGGACTAGAAACTTTGCTTCTTTAGTACAAAAGGGACAACGTTTCTTTCAACACTTCCACTGGCCACAGTTGATCTCTCCTTGCCCCCTGGTCTTAAGGACATCTTAGCAAAATGAATATCGGAGACTCCAAAAGTCTGATTAACCATCTTGTTAAAATGGTATAGGGCAGGGGGTAACTTTGTGCACTTTAATTAAAAAAAATTAAAAGAATACCCAGGTACAAGACCATGTGGCCCTCACTTCTTAGTAAATTTAATTAAATCGCCTGTTCCTAGGAGAGGTTTTCTGCTTTGGTGTGCAGAGGTGTTGCAAGTAAGGCATGCTAAACTCTGTTTGGGTAGGCGTGCAATTAGATTTTCTCATTTAGACAGTCTTGAAAAGACATACATTTCTGAATGATTCAGTGTGCATTTTGATTTTCTAATTTACTGGGTCATGCTTTCAAATACTACTGAGACCAAAAGAACAAACTCAATGAATGAGTTGTAATCCAAGGGGAAATAAGGTATTCCTACCAGGTTGAGGACCCTCAAGAAAATATTTGTATGATTCTTCTTCATTTATTTTTAGCGGCAATGCTTATTATTGTCATTTATTCACTTTTGCATACTTTTGTGGTGTCATTCAATAATTCTTTCACTCATTCATTGATCGAGTACATTTAAATACGCAGAGCTAAGTTGAAGGCACAAAGAATGAAACACATGCATTTTCCAACATCTTGGGTTTGGGGCCACTGCATGTACTTTGTTTCTGGCTCTGAAATCATTTCTAGAACTATCTAATTATTCTTATTTCCATAATGAAAGGAATGAGACTGACTCAAGAGCCAAATTCAAATGTCCTGAACTGGAAAACCCAGGCGCATTGCACTTAGCCAGTCTGTCTCTCTGATCTTGTTTCAGAGACCAAGCTAAAAGGCCTCAGACAGGTCAGAGCAGAATAACAGAAGAGTGGGAAGGGCAGCTTTGTACAAGGTGAGACTCCTGCTTCTCTCCTGACAATGGAGACTTCTCATCTTGGGGCACAACACCCACCGGAGATGTAACTTGTCAATTCCCTCTAAAACAAGGACCATATCAGATTATTGTGAAGGGTTTTTATTTTCATCAGGTCTAAACATTTCTGTTTTTCATTTTCACCTCAAAACTATAGACAGTTGACTTCAAAGTTCTATAGTAAGAAGTTTTGTGATTTTTCAAAAAGATTGTCATTGTGCTTCCTGTTGTCTTTTCTTTTTCCTCACTGATTAAATTCCGTAATGCAAACGAGATGTATTGGGCATTTAATTTCGGGGAAATTAGATATTGAACTGTCAACGGATTCTAAATAGCATGAAGTAACTTGTGAAGTCGGTAGCGTTTACACTCCAGTTTGCAACTTCTCATTTGGCATTGATCCTTGAACATGACAATATAATGTTCTCAATTTGGTGATGCTAAAATATCTTAATCTTAATTAATGAATAAAGAAAAAGTGGTGTTTGCTGAGCTCCAAGCTCGCCAAGTATGAGGAAACTATATCTCAGCTGTATGTCCTGTTACACAGTGTTCTTGGAACGGCTCCTGTGTCGCTCTCGGTCTGTTCGTCATGCTCTGATAACTAACTATGTTTATCAAATGAAATATTTATATATGCTGTCACACAGTCAGTCCATATGTGCAAAATATTGCAAGTTCCTCAGTAGCATTTAGCATCACCCACTGTTATGTTCGTTTCTTGGAATAGGCCTTCTGGCTCCTTCGGAAGCGCGCTCCAAAGGCTTGCCGTTTCCTCACTGCCAGTGCTTGAGGAGAGCGCTTCAGAATGTGTGAGGTGACCAGTTTGTTCTCAGCAGCAACCACGCAGGGCTATTGCTTTCCCTTCTGTGCCTCTCCTGTGTACAGCTTACAAGTCACACCGTGTCCCCAGAGAGCAGAGTTCAGCCACATGCATCAGCCATCATCATTCTATTTATAAAATCTGCACTTATGCACTTAACTGAAGGAATACATGAAGAATCTCAAAAGAAAAAGAAAGGAAAAGCCTATACCTTAAACAAGCGTGCACTCTCCTCAACATCCAGCATACGAACGATAAAAGCTGATTGACTTCTGGAAAAAAAATCCCAGAAGCCAAAAGACCATACACGAAAATGAAATATGTCTTAGCTTTGTTTCTGAGTTAAATCTGGGACATTCACCAGTTTAGAGAATGTGGGACAGCTGTCCTCATAGAATATTCACATTGGTAAGCCCCCTTCATTCCTAAGTCTGATCAAGTCGCACTGAACAGAGGACAAAGAGAGGAAGTGACATTCTACCTGCCAGTTTAGGGATGTGTACAGCCTATTTCTCAACACCATTCATCTCTCTCAAACTCAAAGGCAAGGAGAAATGAGAAGAAGAATTGAGAGAGGGAGGTGAAGACCATGACATTACTGGTGGTTTTTTTGTTGTTGTTGTTGTTGTTGTTGTTGTTGTTTTACACTGGATGCTCTTTGTATATTGAGCTAATGATACAGCCAATCCAAATGGCTGGAATGTGCTAAAATGATAAAAGACCTAGTTATTAGACCAATGTGGATATCTATATTTTGTGGGACCAGCAAGATGCTTCAGAGGGGAAAGGCACTTGCTGCCAAACCTGATGATCTGAGTTCAATCCCCAGAAGCCAGAATAGAAAGAAAGAAAAAAATAATTTCTGTAAGTTGTCTAATCTCTACATATGTGGCATAGTTTACACAGACATGTGTATAACACATAGCCATGCACATATGAATAAATAAATATTTTTTAATTTAAAAAGGTGTTTCCAGCTACACACAGCTAATGTCTAGTCCTGGGGGACATTGATGCCATTCATTTAGAACCTGTATCTTTTATAATCTAAGCCTCATTAATAATGTAGTATCTCTTGAAATGGACAATTCCCTCGCCTTAAAAATAGCCTTGAAAAGAAGCTACTTCCACGACAAGACGGCTGTGGTGTCACTGCAGCTTGAGGAGAGATGGATGCATTATTTCCTGTCTTTGTATATCCTAATAGATTTGCAGTGGGCTGGTTTAAGAGACTCCTGTCGTCTCAAGCTGTTTTCTTCAAGTGCTGACCATGAACTGGGCTCTGAGATGATTTGGATACAGTGGTTCAAGGACAAAAGCTCTCCTAACACAGCAGAGAAGAGAAAGACGACTTAGGATGCTGTTTTCCTGTCTCCGAGAGAGCCCAGAAATACAGCAAGAGATCCTCAACTGAGCCCCCCACGCTGGACTGTAGACTGTGGGTGTTAATGGCATAAATGCCGACAAAGAAACGAGGATAAGTAGACCTGCAATGCTTTAAACAAACAAAACACACTTTCAGTTTAAAATGCGAAAGTGGCCACTCCCTGCCAAGTCTCTTCTCAAGGCTCGTCCGCCACACTGTTTTTCCTACCGTGACAGATTGGATTTAATTGAAAAGTTGCTAGTTTAGAGCTGTTACCGAAAACTGTTGGAGAGAAATAAAATCAGCCTGGTGACTGTCCTTCAGTCTATTTTTGCATAGTTTCTTTACCCTGGCCATCATTTTGTAAGATACTAGTGTATTTCCCAAAGCCATAAAAGAAATACATTGAAAAGGGGCAGGACTCTCCTCTACATGAAAAGGTTCAAAGTCTTAGGGACCATTTATATTTCTCTCTTTCTTTATTTTTTTGTCACCAATGAATCTAATTGCCCCACTTACGATATTATTTTGCTGTTATTATTAGCTCTGAAACTTTAATCATCATTTTCATTCTAAATTTCGCAATATGTTTGTTTTTGTTGGTTAGTTGTTATTGTCAACTCAATCTATAGTCACCTTGGGAGGAGATAACCTCAAGTGAGGAATTGCCTAGACCAGGCTGGCCTTTGGACGTGCATGTCTGTGGTCAGTTGTCTCGCGTCTGATTGATACAGGAAGGCCGGCTCCTGGGCAGTACCTTTCCTAGACAGGTCGTCCTGGCTTTTATAAGAAGCATGACTCTGAGAACAACCCAGAGAGTCAGCTAGCTCGGGTCCCTGCCTTGAATTCCTGCCCTGGTTTTCCCCGGCGATGAATGAAATCATTTGTAAGTGTAAACCAAAGAAATCCTTTCCTCTCCCAGCTTGCTTTTAGTCAGTGTTTTATCACAGCGAGGGCAACCAACAGGGAAAGCTTCATTCCTTCCAGTAGAACAAACTCCTCACTTGGCTCTGTGAAGCCTAGTGAGAGTACTCAAAATCAGGTGGTCGGGGCAAGCTGGAATTCGGCCAAAGAGGAAGGGCCCTGTAGGTAAATATGGTGGGAGTCAGGATATCAAAAGGTCAGTGATTCCAATTGCCTCCACTGTTCTCAGCCTTCCTAATACTATGGTTCTTTGATACCGTTCCTCGTGCTGTGGTGACCCCTAACCAGAAGATTGTTTTCGTTGCTACTTCGTAACTGTAATTTGGCTATGGCTATGAATTGTAGTGTAAGTATCCGATACACAGGATAGGCCACCCTGGGAAAGGGTCGGTCTGCCCAAGGGGTGGTACCCACAGGTTGAGAACCACTGCTCCCCTGGACACACTTTCCAGTCTCTTTAGGTCATTTCTCCCAACATTCTACTCAATGAACACATGATTTCAGCAACTTGATGACAAAATAGACCTCAGCAAGTTGATGTCTACTAATCACAAATTTATTAAGCATATTTCATGTCTGAAGCTCCACTGTGTAAATCTTAAGTCCTTTCAAAGGGATTAAGAAGCAGCAACTTGCTAAATTTAGTAAATAGCACTGGGTGACATTCATGACTGGTCATGCAGAGCGACTCTATTTGTGGGCCTTTGCTCTTTGATTGGCATCTCCAGGGTTACCAGGGAGCTCAGTTGAAGTGCAGGTGAGTAGGCTTTGTCTCTACCTGATGGAATCAAATTTGCAGTTTAACTTGTGTCATTGGAACAGCAGAAACACCTGCTTTGGGAGGCGCCTGTGGGCATCTGTGAGACTGTTTCTTCCTCCCTGGAATTAGAAAGCAGCCCCCTTTGCTTTTGTTATTGGAGCTTTAAAAAAATTCTGCGGTGTGTGTGTGTGTGTGTGTGTGTGTGGTGTCTGTGTATGGCTGGCAAACACATATTATGGTGTATTATGGAGATCAGAGGACACCTTTAGGGAGTCTCTCTTTCCACCTTGTTTTGAGGCAAGGTCTCCCCTGTTAATTCTGCCGAAGCTATAGCATATGAACTTCCACATGATTCTCATGTCTCAAACTCCCTACTCACCACAGGAATAGTAGAATTACAGATATGTGCAACTGAATCTTTTCTTTTGTTCTTAAACATTGTTCTCAAGATTTTCACATAGTTACACCATTTCCCTATTCCTTTACCTTCCAAACCCTCCCATAGGCCCCACCCCATGATTCGCTCTCTTCCAAGTTCTTAGCCTCTTTTGTTTTACTGTTATCAGGTGTGTGTGTGTGTGTGTGTGTGTATTTTGAAAAACATAAACCTGTTCAGTTCATATAGTATTACTTGTAAATATGCTTTCAGAGCTGATGGAGGTGGGTCTTGTATTAATCTGTTGCTTTCATTGGTTAATTAAAAAAGAAACTGCCTAGGCCCATTTGATAGGCCAACCCTTAGGTGGATGGAGTAAACAGAACAGAATGCTGGGAGAAAGAAGCCAAGTCACTGAGTCGCCATGATTCTCCCACTCCAGACAGATGCAGGTTAAGATCTTTCCTGGTAAGCCAGCTCATGGTGCTACACAGAATATTAGAAATGGGTTAGATCAATATGTAAGAGCTAGCCAATAAGAGGCTGGAACTAGTGGGCTAGGCAGTGTTCAAAAGAATACAGTTTCCGTGTAATTATATTGGGGCATAAGCTATGTGGGAGGCCGGGTGCCGGGACGCAGCCCCGCCGCTCATATTACAACACAGAGCTGAATTTTGGCATTGGATAACCATTCCATATTCGCTCTTTCCTTGGTAAGATCATTTCCCCTGTTCTCGGGGGTCCTTGCTGCCTAAGTTCTTTCTCTGTTGCAGGGAGGCCTCATGAGTGCTCCTCTTCCACAATAAATGTCATCCTTCCTCAGCTCATGTTCAGGCAGCCACATTGTTGAGACTTCATGCATGTGCCTGCTGACTTTCCCAGGAGACACAGTCTCACAGAAAACTCCCATTATTCCTGGCTTAAAATCTTCGTATCCCCTCTTTCCAAGTGACTCCCTAAGCCTTACATGCAAGACCGGTGTTATAGATCTATTGCTTGGGATCGAACTCCACAACTCTGCATTCTTATTGATTGTGGTTTTCTGTGGAGGGTGGGGGGTGGAGGGGCAAGACTCTATGCTTATAGGCAGTTGGGAAAGCCTGTATTTGACACTGGAATTTCCAGCATGCAGTCATCCTACATTCCACTGGAAGACAGGAAACCGTGTGCAAGAGGAATGATGACAAACTCAATTGCACACAGGTGCAGAGGACACGTTAAGTGGCTGTTGAGTTGACACACATTAGCATTAGCTCTGTAAGCATAATTATTGGTCAAGGGCAGATTGTTGTAAAACAGCTAATAAACAGGAAGCATTAACTTCCCTCATGCAGGGCCTTTGCAAAACCAATATTAGGCCTGCCTGTGTGCTCCGTACATGTATTTGCTCTGAAGCCAATTAACCTCTTTATTGGAAAACAAGAGCTTCGTTATTGTTGAACATGGCAGCTAATCCTTCAAAAGAGATAACTTCCATTGAGCAAGAGTGGAATGAGTTTGTGTCTCCATCACTGACTGGCATTCCTATACAATTAAAAGAAAGATTAATTGTTTAATTTCCTCAACATTGGTGTTAGTGAAGGCTAAGAGATCCATAAAACTAAAAACTATAGTTTTTTCATCCCTCCAAGGCCAAAGGAGCAAAGCAGATTAAATTTTCTATGGTGCATATCTTTTCATTGTCCTGGTCATCTAAAAAAATGGTTTGCTTATGAAATCAATTTTTATCATATTTCTTCCATAGAATTTTGAAGGTTCAGACTGGGACAGACCTAAGCCTGAATATCTATCAAATCACTGTGGCATTTCAGACCCAGACTTTTGGCTGATGTCAGTGCATAGGCTATGCCAACAGAGAAGAATAGCAAAAAATGTGAGCAATGAACACTTGGTAAATATAAAATGCTGAAAGTATATTTAATAATAACAATTTGTGCATTCAAGTCAGTCCTCCTGGGGTTGCAAGAGTTTTGTGCGCAATAGTAAAAAGTCGTTGACAATGCTGTATTTGCTTGGAAATCAACTCAGCAAGTCTCTTAGGCCCCAGTGGCCAAGCATGAGCATGGATACTATCTTTTTCTCTTCTTCTTTCTTGTGTGTGAAAATGAATGTGCATATGTGTGATATATGGTGTGTGTGTGTGTGGTATATCTGTGATGTATGTGTATGTGTGATATATGTGGGGGGTGTGTGTATATGTGGTATATATATCTGTGGTGTGTGTGGTATATCTGTGGTGTGTGTGTGTATGTGTGGTATATCTGTGGTGTGTGTGTGTATGTGTGGTATATCTGTGGCGTGTGTTTCTCTGTGTGTGTCTATGTGTGTGTGGTATATCTGTGGTGTGTGTGTGTGTGCTATATCTGTGGTGTGTGTCTGATTGTGTGTGTGGTATATCTGTGATGTGTGTGTGTGTGTGGTATATCTGTGGTGTGTGTGTGTGTGTGCTATATCTGTGGTGTGTGTCTGATTGTGTGTGTGGTATATCTGTGATGTGTGTCTGATTGTGTGTGTGGTATATCTGTGGTGTGTGTGTGTATGTGTGGTATATCTGTAGTGTGTGTCTGTGTGTGTGGTATATCTGTGATGTGTGTCTGTGTATGTGTGGTATATCTGTGGTGTGTGTGTGTATGTGTGTGTATGTGTGGTATATCTGTGGTGTGTGTGTGGTATATCTGTGGTGTGTGTATGTGTGGTATATCTGTGGTGTGTGTGTGGTATATCTGTGATTGTGTGTGTATGTGTGTAGTGTTATGGGGGTATGTGGTGTGTGTGCATGTTGTAGTATACTGTATGATTCACCACTTGACCTCATTTCTTCTGTTTCTCCAATCTGTGGGATTCCTCCACTCTATCCACTCTGTTGTCTCCTGTCTTTTTCTCTCTCAGACTTCTTTCTTCACATATCCAAACTAGAAGTGGTTTGCTCTTCATTACAATCTAGACTAGCCTCTGGACTGGTGCTGTTCAACAGGGCACAGTGTGCACTGTGACATGACTGAGCTCAGTTCTAACATGACGTTAGCTACCACAAACGAATGTGCTAACGTGAGGCCAACTCATTATCATATTTGTTCACACTTCATAGTGCACTGCATTTAGGCTCGCCCTGTGTGGCCGGACACTATCACACCATCGCCTTGCACCTACACAGAGGAATTAAAGGTTTTTCTACCAAACTTTATAGACAAGGAAACTAGACACTGTAGGCCAAAAGAGCCATCGTCACCAGTAATGGAACGTATGTTAAACATCTGCCCGTTTGAAGAGTAGTTTTTAATCTTATCCTTCAAAACCTGAGAACCTTCCTTTGCATGAATACGACAGTCACTTGGCGGGGAGACAGGGAGTTGTGTCAGAGAGCACACAAGCTTGCTTCTCCAAGGAGCCTCCTGTACCCAAAACTCTCCATTTATGTTCTTAAAAAGAAAAAGTAAGCATGGGACAATTTATGCTGAGAAAGAAAAATGAAGCTTTCCTCATTTTTTGGTGGTATTTTTCCATTATTTTTTTTTTTAATTACAGCTTTGGCTGTCTTTAGAATTTTATAGTCTCTAAAATGTTTGTGATGTCTGTACCCGATCCTCCTTTTAAATCTCTCCTCTGAGAGGTGATGCACACAGCACACCTGATTAGTCAGAAAGCCCCGTGGGATGGCCTCTCTTTCAGGTACTTTGAAAATCTCTTACGTCTGTTCTGCCATTTCTGGCTACTTTTATCAAAGGAAAGAACATAATTCTCTATGTCAACGTTGTGATCTAGATCACAGTGCCTGCTCTAAACTGGGTTTATCAAAGACAACTCACACTATCTGTTAGACTGCACATTGGGGAAGCCGTGAGGGAAGTCGGGGAGCCCCCAGCTCAGGAGTAGATGAAGTAGGGAAGCCATTCTATAATTAGATCCATTAGAGGGGGCGTCTCCACATCTTACAATAGTGTTTCCTTTTCACTACAGGATTGCTTCAAGTCAGTCTCTGCATCTCCTGGCACCTAGGAATTTGTTTAGAAATCAGTTAACTACTTGACAGGGAGACCCCAGAGAGAGAGAGAGAGAGAGAGAGAGAGAGAGAGAGAGAGAGAGAGAGAGAGAGAGAGAGGAACAAATCAAAGTGTTAGGAACCGTTGCCAAATTTTGAGATTAATCAAAAATGAGAAGAAGCCATCTTTAAAGTTGCAGAAAGCCGAAGGGATTTAAGATTCGTCCTTTAAACTTTCAGTTCTGTTCCTTTGCACCCTGCTGAACAAATCACGAAGTGAAACCCTGTAATGACCTACACTCACCAGGAGAGCTCTGAAAGGCAGGGCCCCGAGCACTGCCTCCTCCCGCACCCCCCACCCCACAGGCCATAACCCACACCCCCCACTCCCCCCCCAGCTCGCCCCCCCGCGGCAGAATCCGCACATGCGCAGAGGCAAATTTCCAACTATCCCAGACAGCCGTACTGTGTTCCTGTACGACGAAAGCCACTGATAAATGTGTGCCGCGGAGAGGAACCCTGAGTTTCTCAGCCTGCTAGGAAAGCCAGTTTTTACCCCAAACAGCTGCGAAACCAGACTGACTTTTAACCTCCCTTGTTGAATACAGGAACTCTTGGCACAATTGCAGTGCAAGTAGCAGAGGCTCTATGGGGTTACCATTATAGAAACAGACTTGGCCAGCAGGAAATGTTTACATCCTGCACGGAACCCTGATGTTTGACATGAAACCGGAGCTGTTCACTATGCCTTCAGAGAACAAAAGTCCCCATCTTTGAACTTTCCTCCTAGCCCAAACAAACAAATATGCCCCTTTCCTTTCCACCAAATGCCTCAACCCCGGCTACTTGCTTCGCTGAACTTTTTCATACTGTGCAAATACAGGAAATAAACAAGCTCTGAGCTCCTTTTCCTGTAATGAAATACACACCACTGCCAGCAAGGAATAGCGCTCAACTCGGGCTGAACCTTGCAAGGCCTCAGACAGCTCCTGAATATGGCAATTATAATTTAATAGAAACAACCTGAGCTTCATGCTTCAGAAGCCAGGCGGGTCCTGCTACAGCTAACTGAGTTCGAACTTTAGAATGTAAGGAGTTGCTGTGTGCTGCCATCATGGCACTTACCAAATAGTTCTTGAGACAGGATGGCGGTGTGGATGAGGGGAATGAAAGAAAGCTGGGCTTAGAAGCTGAGCAAGTGGCATCCGAGAGTCCTGCAGAAAGAAGCACCGACCTCCAGCTTCCCGCGGCAAGGTTGGAAGATGAGGAAACCATGTGAAACCCCATTTTCAACCTATAACTGAAAAGACTCGAAGAGGCTTACAAAGCCTCCCCGGCCCCAAAAGACAGTGAGGAAATGGATGCCCCCATTTCCCTTCCCTCACCAGTTTAAAAACAGTTAAAGAGCGGGAGAGAAGGACTGATACTCGCTTCCCAATGTGGCTGGCTTGCGTCTTTAAAAATGTAAATTGCCAGCTTTTATTTTCCCTGGGTAAAACACGGAGCCCTTCAGAGACCAGCCAATTCTGTCGTGAATCTAGAAAACCTCTCTGATGAGGCTGTATTCGCTTGTTTCTTTCTTGGGGTAATAGGAAAGCACACCCACTTCCTAACTTCAGAAGGCCAGAAAGAAGCTCGGGCAGCCAGAACGAAACTCTGTCATTATTTGGTTCCCAATTTTACTTGAATTTTTATAAGCATATGTGGGCAAGAGAGGCTTGGAAAGCCTTTGAGGATTCTGTGCTGGGGGCACAGGACCCATAAAAGATGTTTTGGTGCTAATTTGCATATTAAGAATGTGTTCCATCTCTCTGAGAGTCTCTTTTTGTATCTGCCATATGGTACTCTCTCAGGACCTGAGGGTGTTGCTGGAAGTGTCCAGGTTCTTTTATTCACATCTGTGGTAACTGACTATGAGAGACGGAAGATCCTTCTTATAAAATATCTGCATTCATTATTTTGCTTTCTTAATTCTAATTAAATGATCACTTTAAAAAATCATAATCTTTCATATCACCATTCATAACGCGTTCCCATTGTTGCTGTAACACCTGGCCACAAACGTTATAATTTGAAACCACACAAATTAACTATGTTAAGCTTCACTAGGTCAGAAGTTTGACCTCAATCTCACAGACTTAAATCAAAGCATAGGCAGGAGCGGCCTCACTTCCTGGAGGAGGCAGAGGTCAGTCTGTCCCTTCCCTTTCTCTGTATCTACAGGCCACCCATGTTTCCGAGGTTCTCTTTCTTCCACCTTCAAAGTCAAAGTGCTAGGTTGATTCCTTGCTCATAGCCCTGGAAGCTTTGTGATTCAAAGAACTCATGTAATTCTACTGGACTCTCAAGGTAAGTCGGAATTGTCTAACTCCCCCGAACACTGTATTCACAGATTCCGAGAGCAGGATATGAACAGCTGTCTAGGGAGGTAGAGTTTTATAAAGCTGTTTGTCACCAACAAGAATACACTTCAGCAGCTTTGACCCTAGTTTTAGAGTGCACATGGGCATTTCTAGAACTGCCCTTAGTCTAAACCTGTCCACATAATCCTCTAATGTCAGAGGTGGTAATAGGACAGTGTACTGAGCAATAAATTGACATTCTAAACATTCCTAGCTTTTAAATCAGATTAGGTTCAGGATATTTTGACTAAACTGTTTAAAGTGTGTATTAAACCACTATGGAATAAACGAGGTCATAACTGTTGATTACTCCAACATCTAACTTCAAGATTTCATGTTTTAGCCGGGCGGTGGTGGCGCACGCCTTTAATCCCAGCACTTGGGAGGCAGAGGTAGGCGGATCTCTGTGAGTTCGAGACCAGCCTGGTCTACAAGAGCTAGTTCCAGGACAGGCTCCAAAACCACAGAGAAACCCTGTCTCGAAAAACCAAAAAAAAAAAAAAAAAAAAAAAAAAAAAAAAAAGATTTCATGTTTTATAATAACTTACACATTTCAGAAATAATAAGAAAAAATCTATGCGTCACTAAAATGTAGTCAAGTATGTTTATTTGGTTCCTTTAAAATTTTTTTAAGACCTTCAAAGTGACCAGTTCCTCTTTTATTCTGAATATTTTCTCATTACAATAGGCTATTTGGGGGCCCACATTATGCCGTCCGGATCCCCTCAGTACATCCTTGGACTGTGCTGTAACAGATTCCAATCTCCATCCCCCCCTTACTGAGAGCTTTCTGCTTGGATTCTCCAAAGTTAGCAATAAAGTACTATTATTATTTACACTTGTCTGTCCATCTATTCATATACGTTTATATTAATACCATGTTCTGATGAAAGCCCAATTTATCTTTCCAGGCCCAATATTTCCCAAATTTGCATAGTCAACTCTTTATCAAAGTTTTATAGATATATAGAATTTGGTCCTTCAGAAATCTTTCTCCGCTGAGGTGTCTTAGTCACTTAGACACTATGACCAAGGCAACCATTGCAAAAAAAAAAACATTTAATTAGGGATTGATTAGCGTCTTGGAAGCTTAGTCCGTCATTGTCGTGGAGGGTAGCCCGGTGACATTCAGGCAGGCACTGGGACAGTAACTGATAACTGCATCCTGATCCATAGGCTAAGAGAGAGTCTGGGCCTCATGTGGGCTTTCAAAACCTTAAAGGCCACCTCCAGTGACACACTGCCTCCTACAAAATCACACCACCTAATCCTTTCAACGCTTTCAAATAGTGCCACTCTCTGGTGCCTAAATATTTAACTATGTGAGCCAATTTGAACCATCCTTATTCAATCCACCACATGAATTAAAGACAATTCTGTTATTTCTATTGCCTCCTAGCTGAAGTCTTCCTTTCATGGCAATCTAGCTCACACTCGACATAAATAATCCACGATAGCTTCATTTCTCATGTCCACGAGGCCTCTTGTCACACTGCCAGGCTCACTGTTCCCCTGACCGTCGTCGTCGTCATCATCATCATCATCATCATCATCATCATCTCTCACCTGATTATTGACATGGTGCCCAAATGGGCTTCTTGCTTCAGTTTTTTGCTTTCTTCTCTGTGGTTTCCCTTTGCTTATGAAATTTTTAAAGCAGAGTTCATGTTAAAGGTAGAAAGCCTACCCCGTGGCTCAGATGTAGAACTCTTTTTCCAAAATGTGCCAGGACGTGGGTTTATTCTCTACGATGTTGGCAAAAAACAAAAACAAAACAAAAGTAATATATTGATACAGTAAACACCTCAAATCACTTCTGAGAATAATGACAATTAAAGGTTTAAGGAACTCAAAGCATATTATATCTTCCTGTCAATTTCCAACTCGATCTATAAACACAGCTATTCAGTATGTTGCATCAAAATATGTTTGTTATTCATAGGAGAATGGTGTGTGTGTGTGTGTGTGTGTGTGTTGCCCTAAATGGATTTGTGGTCCATAAAGAAGCATTTCTGGTAGTGAGTATTTTCAAAGATATTTTTGTAGTTACCCCAATGAAATACCATGGGAAATTGAAGAAGGGGAAGGGAAATATTTAATGGAGGAGAGTTACACTGGTTATAGTAATGTAAACTTTAAAAGTAACAATAATGAATGCCTCTGGACAACTGTTTTTATCATAATTGTTTGGTAAGCAACATCACTTGGATGAAGAAAATAATAGGAACAAGTAAGTTCTCAGAAAATAGTGATACTTGGCCCCAAAGTAGTAAGTATGTAATGATTAATGCTATTGGCCAACTGATGTGAACTTGGCTCATATGAAAAATTGAGGGACACACATATTATCATTTGGGTAAGTTGGATTAAAAGTTCATAGCTGCTAACTGACCAGCTTTGAGAGGTGATCAGATCAAGAAGATTCTAATTCCGTAAGTGGGCTAATTCATGGAAAAGTTCATAGCTTAATTCAGGAAGTTTGGCCTGCTTGGAGGAAGTAGGTAACTTGGGACATGGTTTTGAAGATCAGATCTTTTCCTCTGGCCATTTTCTCCCACATATCCTTTCTTGCCTCAGACCCAATACAACTGAACTAGCTAACCATGAGCCAAAACTTCTGGACCTAAGTGGCTAAGTAAATCTCTGTTCTTATGCTGTTTTCTCAAGTATTTCTTCATGGGTGTGAGATGCTAAGAACAACATATGCACTATATATAAAGCCATGTCTATATGGATAAGAAATAATAAATTTGAAAGTCATTTTAATTTTTAAGTTAGGTACTAAATTCCCAGCTTAGGGAACTGAGTGTATAGTGGCATTCATAATTAAAATGCTGAGTAGGATCTGTTTGACAAGGAGAATCTTTAAACACAACATGAAAAAGAACAGCTATAATATTCATTTGAAGATATTCAGTAGATAATTAAAAATATTAATCCATATGTCTTTGTAATCTGGATTCCCCCATGCATTGTCTAGTCAAGGCAATGAATAACTGTTGAGTAAATGGATAAACAAATGAATGAATTTAGTTTGAACTGCAGCAAATTTTACAGGATTCAACTTGTCAGGGTCAGTGCTGTTCAATCAATATCACACACTCTACTTGCTGAATGGATTACAAGTAATTTGCTGCTAACACAGTTTTTAAAATCTCACCAATTGTTTTGTTGAAAAGGGTAGATATAGTCATGACATTCTCACTTACATTCCAACTTGATTTTCTGAGTCAAAGATAAATGGGAAATTGAAGTGGTGTTTCCAAGAAACACAAGAGATGCTGATTGCAGACGGGTCTGGTGATGTCTCCAAGTGTTAGGTTTCCCTCTGTCGTAATGCGGTATAAAGAAAAAAAGAAAAGGATTGAGTATTCAGAGATTTGGCAGAGGAAGTTTGCAGGTGAAAGTTATCCCAGGCCATGGAGCTGATGGAAGCAGAGCTTGGGATGCTCTTGGTTGGACTGATGACATCCTGTACCAGTGGAACAAGATGGAATGCTTTGAGAGTTATTGTCATTCATGGACAGATGAGGTCTCGTTACTTTCACTGAAGGGATGAACACATTGGGGAATAAGCAATTCCTTCACCTGAAATGAAGAGAGTCATTTCAGTTTTGTGAGTCAGTGCATTTACCACTGCTCAAAAGATGTGGGAATATAGGAACATTTACCGGTCACGGCTTTTTAGACCAGCCTGAAAGGGTGAGGTGAGACTACTGATACCTCAGCAGCACATGAAGTACAAACAATACAAACAATACAAGTAAGGTATATGGCTTTGTCACTCAAGGTCATGCTGACCTTCTTGATGACGGACCCATGTACTCCCTTGTAAGTTAATCATCAGTTACTTTTTTGAAGTTTTGTTCCGAGCAGGCATATGAAAGGCTGCTGAAATACTGTATTTGTTTATTTAAGGTCAGACTAACCCTGAGGTTTTTAAGGAGTCCAAAATGGGAAAAGTTTAGATGAGTCCATCATTGTGCGATGGGGCAAAATATAAGTCATTCTCTGCCACCGCACAAGGTCGCACTACTCTTGATGCTGAGTACACTTCACTGAAATAGTAACCATGCAGAGGAATGCAAAATAGACTTGAAACTTTGACGTGTCTGGAAAGTTTGAAAATATTTTTCAGAGTATACAGGGAGCAAATCTCTCCATGGAGAGGTGTGTCAAGAGAGAATGACTTTAAGGAATCCCAAAAGAGAACCTTCATTTCTAAAGTTTAATATCTCACTGTCTCATGTCTAAACAATCAGCAGCTGTCTGGGTGTCGAGCAGGCTACGGGCCTGAAAATTAACAATTAATTTTATATTAAGTTTGGCAGAATGGGCACGGCACAGTCAATAGTGGTAGCAAACAGCATGATTTATATATCACTTTTAATTAAACATGAATTCTTTAAAGTTATTTAAAAATGAACGCATTGAATTTGGTTCCCTCATCATAAATATTTTAGTAGGGCTATCATGGGTGCATTTCTGTACATTTTATTAAAGATAGTGTCCACTAGCCCACCTTCCTAAACACTAATAGATGTATTGAAATAATGACCACAGAGACAAATAACACAAAGAATATTTTCAACTGCTGATAATTGAACTGAGATAAATTTAATACTTTAAGTTATCTTTTAAAAAGAACAATGTGTTATTTGGAAGTGATACTTTTTTGTTCTCAGTATTAAGGGTTTGTCAGCTTTTATAATTGAAACTTGAGCTAAAACCTTATGACTAAGTGAAATTCGGGAGACAAAGATTATCTATAGATCAAGCTTGCATTAAAGATCCTCAGTAGGAAAACTGACTTTTTCCCTCAGAGAGGCACTTTCTTCACTTTAGTGGAGGTCAGCCTGGGAATATTTAGAAAGATGGAAGATGATTAACTTTAAATTGAGCAATTCAATAAAATTGAGATACATTATCTTAAAGCATTGATTTCCTTAAAAGGACAGTGCAGAAGATCATGTGGTGAAGAAAGCATGAATGAGGACACAAATGATAGAGAGCATATACTTCTGCAAATGTATTGATAGGCCACAAAGTTGAGCAAGGTGGAATTACACTATAAATATTTAACTTAAGAAATGTATGAGTAATAATAGCTCTCTAAATCTAAGCTACGTTCTGTGAATTATCTCATGCATATTTTATTTAAGAAGTAGTAATAGAATACTTATTAATTTCCATGCACCATGCTAGGAAACAGCAGGGAAAAGATGCTTGTAGTTCCCAGTCACCTGGAGCTTACAGGCCAGGGAGGAGGATGAATAGCCGCAAAATGACAGACACTTGTATGCAATTGCACCTACCATAAAGGCTCCCAAAGAAAAGAAAACGGGTTTATCTTGACAGATCCTGGCTTTCTGAGACAATGCAGACACTGTGCAAACTTCTATGTTTAGTCAGAGTTGAAATTACTCCAATAAAAGTGACTTTCAAATAATAGCCGTTGAATAAATTGGAATAAGATGACTGTCTGCGGGCACAGGCAGAGGGATTTGCCAGACCATTTTAAAGAAGTGAGGTTGGGGGACAGAAAGCTAAGAGTTAAAGTGGCAAGAAAGTAGACAAGGGACTTGAGGATTTTATTTGTATGTAAAGATCGAGAACCTTTGTGAGATTTAAATGGGATAAAATGAACATTTCCTTTTCTTAGGATCTCTCCCCCACTGTAGCAAAGAAGATGAGCCCTTACCATGACAGCGTTGATATAAGCAGGAGAGGTAGGAAGTTGTCTTGTCTTAGAAAATTACAGTTATATGTTAGGGCTGGGTGGAAAAAGTGATGGTGATTGAGACAGTAAAAGATTCTGAAAACAATTAGAAAAGGACATGTTATTGTCTGTCAAATTAATACATGCTACTTCAAATTTTAAGAGAGAAAATCATTTAAACTGATTTGTCTGGGACAGCTGAACCTGTGGAATAGAATTATTGACAAAATACAAAGAACTGATGGTAAATTAGAAAGTTGATCTCGGAAAGATGACAAGAATAAGGGACATGAGATGGCTAAGGATGGAGGCTAAGTAATCCCACAGGAACAAGCTGAGGGACTCTAGTTTCTAGTGCAGTCCCTGTAGATGATCACAAAGTATTCTTTTTGTCTCTCTCAATAGTCAAAAAAATGTAGCTGCAAACCTATACTTCTTAATTCACAGGCCAGGGATAGCAGCTATGGATACAAGTAGAAGGAATATTTATTTATCCTCAGCCTTCATCCTTCAGTGATAGATCCTGTCTCCCACAATAGCCTTAATGAGGAGTACCCTTCACAGCAAATGCATGGAATTCAAAGGACAACTTGGTGCCGTCCATTCTCTTTCTCCACCATGTGAGTCCCTAGAATTGAAAGGTAGTCAGAGTTCATAGGAGGCACCTTTACCCACCATTGTTATGGAATAATCTTTTTGTACACTGTGAAGGTTTGTCACTCAGACTGATTTAATAAAAAAGTGAATGGCCAATAGCTAGGCAGGATTTGGGTGACAGAGAGGACTCTGGGAAGAAGAAAGGCTGAGTTGTGAGGAGACAGCAAAGATGCAGAGCAAGCAGCATGGGCTTTACAAAGTAAAGGTAATCAAGCCACCCCCAAAGAATGTAGATTAAAAGATATGGGTTAATTTAAGTTATAAAAGCTAGTTTGAAACAAGTCGAAGCTATCAGACAAGGTTTCATAAATAAGAAGTCTCCATGTGGTTATTGGGAGCTGGTTGGTGGGCCAGCAAAATCTGCCTAAACACCATCTCTTTCACTCTGGTACAATACCTAGAGCCTGTTAAGGAAGTATCTTGGATGAAATGAGCCAGGTGCAGAAAGACAAACATTGGATAGCACTACTCAGAGTTACATCTAATAAGTTTATTTCAAAGAAGAGGAACATAAACCAGTGATAAGCAGAGACTAGGAAGACTAGGAGAGACTGCTGCTAAATTCTGGTTACAGAGTGAAAATAAGATCTGTTGCTAAATAAAGACTATAGAATGGTGTGAAATATATATCTCAAAATGGCTACAAAAAAGGATTTTAAATGTTTTTATGACAGTGAAATAATAAATATTTGAGGACATAGTACACTTAGCCTAACTTGAATATTATATAATATATACATCTGTTCCACAATTTTTGTAAAATTTTAATGTATCAATTAAATAAATTGAAATAGTTATAACTCACATAGCTTTGTCGGGAGTTGTTCAAACGGTGTTAATTTTGTTTTTGCTAGAATACTTCACTGTCTATGAATTCTGCAAATTGTTTTAGATCCTAACCACCAAATCCCCCAAGTATGCCTGAAATTGACCAACTAAGCACATACCTTGGATATGCCATTGTTTGCTCACAGATACATAGCTGAAATACACAATGTAACAGAAGCTACATAATTTCTACCTTTAGCCTGTTGTAGATCCAAAATATGTCTTGATTTGTTCTACCCTAGAGCGTTCCAATTTTGCCAATATGAATGTGCCTCAATTGGCAGATTTTCAGGTTCTTCATTGGCATATTTTCTTTTACAGATTGTTATGTCTGTTGTGAAGGTTGAAATAAGAAGTGTCCCCTCTAGGTTCATGGGTCAAAACCTAGGTCCTTATTGGTGCCACTATTTTGAGAGGTTCTGGAACCTTTAAGAGATGCGGTCTAATTGAACAAAAGTCAGTGTGGGACATGCCTTTGCTTGTACCTTATCCTTAATGCTTTATACTCCCTCTCTCTTCCTTGTCCTCCATGAGGAGAAGAAACTTCTATGACCCACTCCACAATCATGTTGTCCTGCTCAAATTCATGGGGCTGTGAAACCATGAACTAAAATCTCTGAAACAATAAGACAAAATATGTCTTTCTTCTTGACACCTGTGAAATCTCAGGATTTCCCTCACATTACTGAGAACAAAGCATGCATCACTCTCCATGAATGGTTCTCCATCTGCGAGTCATGACACCATTGGGAGTCAAATGGTCCTATCACAGAGGTCATGATCAGATATCCTGCATGTCAAATGATTCATAACAATAGCAAAACCACAGTTATGAAGTAGCAATGAGATAATTTTAAGGTTGGGGGGTCACCACAACATGAGGGTTCTAAAGGGTTGAAGCACCAGGAATGCTGACGTGGGATTCCCCTCTGCATGCTGTGAATCCCATTGGTTAATAAAGAAACTGTCTTGGGTTTGCACAGAGAATAGAGCTAGGTGGGGAAAACTAAACTGAATGCTGGGAGAAAGAAGGGTAAGTTAGAAAGAAGCCACGCAGCCCTGCTGGAGACAGATGACTAAACTTTACCCAGTAAGCCACAGCCACATGGCAATACACAGATTGCTATAAATGAGATAAATTAAGATGTAAGAGTTAATCAATAAGAAGCTAGAGCTAATGGGCCAAGTGATTATTTAAATAATATAGTTTCTGTGTGATTAATTCAGGGCTAACCAGCTGGAAACCAACTCACAGCTCCTTACAACAAATTGGAGCCCATGTGGCCAACTAAAATCCACTTAAAACCTTAAAGGGCTTGGAAAGGAATTCTAGATACTAAAAAACAAAGTTTAGCTGCATTTACTTTCCTGAATGGGTTTTGCTTGCTGGCAGCATGCTGCAGCTACTTTAAGAAAAGTTTTTCTGATTCAGCAGTAGCGGAAAAAAAGCCATGCTGTTTTGAAATGCTGTTTTTCTGGACTGTGCTACAAGTGCAACCTCTGGCTCTTTCAGGAGGCCGAACATTTAAATGGGGTTTGTAAATATTACAAACTGCTTAATGGCTTGACATAGACCCACTGATACTTGGAACAGGAGTAGTATGTGTGACTCAGAGGCAGTGAATGGACCTCCTCCACCATATTGGACTGGGCAGGGCAAGCAGGCAGTACCATATTTCCCCTAGCAATGGTGCAGCTTAAGTTCATAAGAAGGGCTTAGCATTTTAAGAAACACTTCTGGTCAAAAAGAATTACAGATACACAATTAAAAAAAGATTCGTACATAAAAGTCCTCTAAATGGACCAAGCAATGATTTAATTAATACAGTATCATGTGATTATTTTGGGGCTAAGCAGCCAAGAACTAACTAGCAGACTCTTCCAACAGAATGCTTTGAGCATTCAAAGTGGCTTTGACTCATATGGTATTACTGCGCACTACTTCACAGTGTGCTCCCTCTAATGGGTCCTACTCTACTGGGGATAGCACTGTGAACTGCCACTTCAGACCCTTCCCCAGGTTACCATGTGCTCACCAACTGCTCATATTTATGTATCCCATCATCAGCACTCAACTCTGCCCCTGTCTCATCAGTGGCAGTGAAAGAGGGTGAAGTTTTCTTTTGGGGTGAGAGAAGTAATTTCCTGATGATATCTTGCATATTCTGATTTCTTAATTAAGGTTCCTATTGCTGTGATAAAGCATCATGGCTAAAAGCAACTTGGGGAGGAAAGGGTCTATTTGTCTTAAGCATTCCAATTTCTGTATATCATGAAGGGAAGTCAAGGAAGGAATTCAAGAGAGCAACCTGGAGCCAAGAACTAAAACAGATACCATGGAAGAAGGCTGCTTGTTGGTGGGTTTGTTCTTCATGGCTTTCTCAGCCTGTTTCATTACAGGACCACAGGACCTCTGCCCCAGGGATGGAAGTACCCATCAGGGATGGAAGGTGAGCGCTTCCACATCAACCATCAATCAAGAACATGGTGGTGGACTTTATCACACCACAATCTGATGGGGCATTTTCTGAATTGATGTTCCTTCTTTCCAAATGACTTAGTTTGTGTCAAGTTGATATAAAAATGGTCAGTACAATATAATGGTAGAAAGTCTTAGTATACTAGGATGATTCCTGTTAATAGTGTTGAGTGTCTCTAGAGTTTATAGGATCCTGAGTTGTTCATCATGTTGGCTGCTGCTGATGTATTCAAATCTTTGTTATATTTATTTATATGGTTTTTTGCCTTGTCATCTTGAACAGTAAATGTGTGTTCTCAGGAGTCAAGAAAGATCATCACGGGGCTGGAGAGATGGCTCAGAGGTTAAGAGCACTGACTGCTCTTCCAGAGGTCCTGAGTTCAATTCCCAGCAACCACATGATGGCTCACAACCATCTGTAATGAGATCTGGCGCCCTCTTCTGGTGTGTGGGAAACAGAATGTTGTACACATAATAAATAAATAAATTTAAAAAAAAAAGAAAGATCATCACCACCATCATTATCATCATCATCATCATCATCTCCATAGTCATCATTATGACATTATTTTCATCATCACCATCTTCTTGGGAAATGCACCAGATTCAGGCAGTGGTGGTGCGCGCCTTTAATCCCAGCACTCGGGAGGCAGAGACAGGCGGATCTTTGTGAGTTCGAGGCCAGCCTGGTCTACAAGAGCTAGTTCCAGGACAGGCTCCGTAGCTACAGAGAAATCCTGTCTCAAAAAAAACAGAAAAAAAAAAAAAAGAAAAAACCGAAATGCATCAGATTCCTGCCATGTAGAAGGCTTCCTTCTAATGCTTAAGAGGTCAATTAAAATATTAAATTAATGTAATTGAATCTTCATGTTGATTTAAATTTTTCTATCTAAATTTTAAAATATTTTATTCTAGACAGGAAAGTGTCTTTGGGTTAGGTTTTGATCTCAATTTTATTTGCCTCTACACTTTGTTTCTACATACTCCGTTATTGCTAAATGAGAGACTATGCTATTAGCTAAAATGAGCAAAGTTCAATTATTATTACTAATGGACCATTTATCCTTCTCATCTTAATAATTTAAAACCTCGTTCTTAGATGAATATTTTTGCAGTGTCTCACTACTTCAACATAATGAATCTGTTTCTTAACCAAATGAGAAGAAATAAAATGGGTCTTCTCATTCCCTCAGTAGGGCTGGAGGTAACAAACACTTGTTTTCTGCAGTTCATTATCAACACCAGCGTGGAATCATTTGAAAACAAATTCTGAGAAGATGAGGATCAATAAGTGTGGTTTTACCTTGAGTACACCATGCTTTTGTGTATCTGTACTGACACTTTAACATCCCTCCCTCTGCTCCTTCTCAATACCTCCTGTACTGGCCACAAACGCTCTTCTCATCTGTCCGATGACACTATGTGCTTTGTTTTCACAACCAAAAAATGGGTCTTGTTGTGTTGTTTCCCCTCTGCAAAACATTCTTTCCTGGAACAGCCTCCATGAAGACTACTGGAGTAGGACTACATGGTTCCTCTTGGTTATAACGTTTCCCCTAATCCCTGCAAGCTTGTAAGTGTAGGTACAGCTGATAGATAGATAGATGACAGATAGATACTTATAGTTTTCACAAACTTAGAGTGAAAGAAATTGAGGTAGCTTTTAATTGTTATTGAAATACTGTCTCTTGGACATGACGTGGATGCCACACACATGAACTTACAGTAGTGACAGTGACCAACACAAGACCTGGAAGGGTTAAGCTGACAATGTGAGTTAACTTTCCAACAGGTGCACAGCACTGACTGCCTCGGTGAGGTGCATTTCCCCTGGATGTATACTCAGCAGTTGGGTTACAGGGTCATAAGGTAATTCTATTTCTTTGCACTCTTTAAGAAACTCTAATCTCTGCACCTACCAACATCATTCAAGTGTTCCCTTTCTTCATCATCACACCATCTTCTCTCTTTTTGACAACTGTCCTAATAGACTGGAAATGATTTCTCTCTGTGAATTTAATTTCTACTTCTCCATGATTACCAACAAAGTCTTTTCATACTTTTGTTGGCCATTTATATGTGATCTGTTGAGGAGACTTATTCAGTCCTTTGCTTGTTTGGTAATCAGTTCTTGGTGTTTTTGGTTGATTATTTGAGATTTTTCTGCTGTATTTGGGGTATTAAGCCCATATCCTACTTATTCTTGGCAAGTAATGATTTGTTTTCTGTAGACTTCTTTTTACTGTGCAGACTTTTGGCCTATTTCCATTTTTGTTATCCTACATTTGGAGTTATATCCAAATGATCAATGCTAGACCAGTATCATGGGCTTTCTTTGTTTTCTTCTAGTACTTTCAAATTTCTGGATTTATTTAAGCTTTTGATCCATTTTGAGTTGATTTTTGTAAACACTGTGAGTAAAAGACCTAAGTTCATTTTTCTGCGTGCGTGCACACACACACACACACATTTTTAAATACCATTTGTTAAAGAATTTAAACCTTGGATAAGATATGGGGAGAAGGGAGACTTTCTATATTTTCATTGGGAATGTAAGTGGGTTCAATTTCTGTGGAAAATGTTATCAAAGATACACAAAAAAAAAAAATTAAAAGAACTTTGTCTTCCCTAAATCTTGGGTACCTGACCAAAAGAGATGAAGGTGATATCAATAGATCGGTCTGTACTCTCATGATCATGAGACCATTATTCTCAGCTGAGCTATCAAAACAAATAAGTAACCATTAACATGATTTGAACATGACCTGGGAAAGTTCATGGGTTAGGAGCCTGACCTTCAGTGTGACACTGTTAGAAATAAGGCCTAATAGGAAGCATTTTAGGTCATGGTAACATTACCCTTGAAAATTGATTGATGCAATTTCTATGAGCGTGAATTAGTTATCACAGTAGCAAACTATTCATCTGGACCCTTTCTCTATTCTTGTTTCATATGCACTTATCTGACCTTTTGATCTTTCATCTTTTTATCAAGCAATGCAATTACTCCCAAAAAGCCAGCAAGACGCCAACATTATCCTCTTGGACACTGGAGCCTCCAGAACACCAAGCCAAAATAAATACCTTTTCTGTATCAATTCTCCAGTTTCAGGTATTCCACTATTTATTTTTAATTATGTACATATATTTGGGGGGTTGTTTTGTTTTGTCTTGATTTAACTGCCAGTCCCCTGGCTTGAGAAGAACAAGGAGCTTCATTTATAACCCTACGAAGACAGACAACAATGGGGAAGGAACCTGAGTAGGACATTGCTAGGTGTTGAATGCAGACATATGCTAGATAACTTCCAATGATGTTAACTACTCATTATTTTCAGTTCTTCCCCACTATTAAAATTATTAGTGTAGGTTTCTACACGTATTATGCACAAAAGAATAAAAACAAACATTATATCATAGTATAGTTAACAGCCTTTACCTGTTTATTTGTGGTTTCTTTCTAGATCTCTGTGTGTGTCTACATTTCAGGTAATAAAATACCCATGTTTTGAAATTAAGGCATGAAAACTATAAATTCCAACACATTCCAGAACATATTATTTGATCTGCTATTAGTTTCTAAATTCTACATATTAAATATGAAAAGTGTTGCAGTGCGACCTATATTTTTATTCCAAATCTTGAAAATGTTGAGTTATTGTTAGACAATTTTTCTCTGACTCTGCATAAAGATACAGTTTCTCGCCGGGCGTGATGGCGCACGCCTTTAATCCCAGCACTTGGGAGGCAGAGGCAGGCGGATCTCTGTGAGTTCGAGACCAGCCTGGTCTACAAGAGCTAGTTCCAGGACAGGCTCCAAAACCACAGAGAAACCCTGTCTCGAAAAACCAAAAAAAAAAAAAATACAGTTTCTCTTTGATCTTGTGAGATTCATCTTAAGAATAAACTCATAAAGGAGAGAAGGGAGCTCAAGGGTGGAAAACTGGATTGGGGTGAATATAATGTCTTTGAAAGAAATCAATATGAATACATGTCAATAAGACATGTTTTAAAAGTAAAAACGTAATAACCCACAGAGATAGTACATTGTACTAGAGAATTGGTTCAGTTTTGTGCAAGAACGGCTTGTTCAATCTCCAAATGGCAGCATCCCAATTCAGAGCAAGTGATTCTACCCAGAGAAGGTTTCTCTGCTGTCCTCTTCCTTAGAGTTCCCTGGAGGCCATGGTCAAACGGCATGTGACTGGTCTTGTCGTTCTTGGAACATCTCTGTTTTACCATGAATGTGTGATTATTACCTGCAACATTATGGTGTGAAATTCTGAACTTAAAGGTATGAAACACAACACTATGCTCACAGTTATTAGAATCAAAAACAAATTCAGCATATTACAACTTAGTTTATAAGTCTCTTGGTTCAAGCCCAAGTTCTTCAGTGATTATAGATCAAAGCAAGAAAGACATTTGAATAGAGCTATCAAAATTTTAGCCAGAAGGGCCAACACTCCTATTTTGCATTATCGGGAGAATAATGAATGCATTTTAAGTATAAATTATCTCTTTTCACATAATTGTATCCTTCTCAAATACTAGACTCTTTAACAAATACAGTATTATTATGAAAAAAACATTGCACTTTATTTCCCAAAGATTAGAGTCAATTGTATATAGCATAATTATTAATATAAAAGTATTCTCTTTTTTATGAGACTCATGTATCTTTTAGAAAATTCCAGAATAATGATGAACTAGGTAATTATTAACTTTAAAGTGGAAATAAGCTATCATATAACGTAGGAATTTTATAATGAAAAATATGACTTTACTCCCTTTCAAATGAAAGTATATATCAGACCTTTAGTGTGTACTTTAACAAGTAAATTCTGTTTTATTAGTGTGAATTTGCTAACGTGGTTGCTAAAACCACCTTGCTACAATTAATGTGTTCCAAGACTTACTCCAGTGGGTAATTCACTGCAATGATGATGAATGCGAAGACACAACATCTCAAAGAGCGGCTAGAACTAATATTTTAATAAACATGGACTGGCATCGAGGCATCTGGGGGAATTAATTAACATTTGCTGTTTCACATTTTCCAAGAACTGAACAGTAAGTGAGGTTTGATAGAGGAGAAGGGAACGATACAATAAAGCAGACAATATTAACTTAAAGAATTTTTGATTGTTCTCTTGTTTTATGATTGCTGTGATGACAGTTGTAAAGCAATTTATATGATTCCACCATTTAGTGGTTGAGAAAAAAACAGAGGACTGTTTTATATGACTGTTCGTGGAGCAAATACTTCATCTGTTATTCAGGGATTAGCTTTACTTCCTAAACTATTTCAGATTGGAAATGTAATTGCCGATGTATGTGAGTTTAGCTATCAAATGCATGCAAGGCTAGGTAGGGACAATGGAAAGTCTCTTTGGAAAGCTCCCATGTGTCTTTGCTTCTAAGGGTAAAGCGTTGAATCAAACTAAAACTTCTTCTGCCTACTATTGTCCTCCTGTTATTGTCCTTTCTGAGAAGTATTTGTTGATAAATCTAATAGCAGGCTGGCGCTTTATCCTGTAATGATAGCAGAGACAAACTCTGTACAGCAAATACGTCAAATGAATTAAGATAATGGGAGACGGTCACAGCATTTTGGGAAAAACACTTTTTCAATGGCAGCATAAAAACATAAACAAATTTTCTCTCCCACTTTGTAGATTGCTGAATCACAATTTGCTATTAGTTATATTAAGTCAAATGTGCCCCAGTGAGCATTTGTCAAAACCCACACTGATGCTTAGGAAAATAACAAGATCGGTGGCTATGTTTCTCTGCCTACAGATAAGGGCATTCTGAGCCTGTTCGCTCTTATCTGGTTTATTCTGATGGCTTATATGCCAGAGATGTGATCTTACAGTTTTATTAGATATCTGATTGTTTGTTGGAAGTGGCCTTCCGTCTCCAGATGAGATGACCTCCAGATAATCCTCTTCTGGGGCGTTATGTTCTGCTTCAGATTATTGGCCCCAAAGGTTAAACTGTCAGGAAGGAATGGAAGGGATTTTTACCTTTTATTCTCAAACAGCAAGTAAAATCTCTTGTCAGCTTTATCTGGGTTCAATAGTCTCCTGGGGCTGCTGGAGGAAAATTGATCTTGTTTGATTTAGTCTAAGGTAATGCTCTCCATATAACTATTGCATTTTATTGTTTATTGATTTGATAGGCGGAGATGCTTTGTGCTTTTCTGCTTTCTCTTGACAGCTGATTTTAATAGCATAGCTTATCACATTAGATATTAGGGAATCCCCAACTCAGATCTGTGCTTTCCCAAGATGGCAATTACTATATAAGTAGTCTTTACTTTTGTTAAAAAAATAAAAAGACCCCATTATTAAATTTGAAATGCAGTTCAAGTAGCAAGACATTCACCTTCTTCCCCTGTTTGCAACAAACGCAGGCCTAGCTACTTGGGGTTTAACGGATAGAACAGAAGGTCATTCTTTTTGTCAATATGCAAATGGAAAGCAGTTTCAGGCCGAAGGTCAAAGCATGGTGGACCATAGAACTCATCATGACTGTGGCACCAGGAGTGATTTTGCGTTTGGAAGCTGGTCTCAGAAAACGTGCACTTTTTGCCCATTTCCGAGACTTATGCCAGGATGCAGTTCCCCTTGATAAACAGATTGGATAGTGTCACCACACAGTGACCACAGCATGGGTACCATATGCCATCTTTTACTAATGGCAAAAGTTACCTAAGACACGGTGCACGACGGGAATGCTTAAGCCTTTATTTCATTCCTTGGGACTGGATGATGAAAGTTATATTACAGATCACAGCTTGACTCTCCAGCTGATGTCTTGGATACCACACGCAATTTCCAAGGTATGTATTCAAGATTATAAGCATCAGGATGAGAAAGTTCACCCAGGAAAACATTACTTGGAGATAAAAACAACAACAATAAAAAAACAGACTTTTATAATAAACATCCTTGCCCCCTCGCACTGTAATGTTTTTTGTCAAACACTGAAAGTTTATCTGGCCCAAGTAACTAAATGGAGCACTTTTGGTGACAATGCACCTATTCTTTAGATGGCATGCAGATCGTGATATTACTCATTCACAGCAGACTGTGAACCCACGTGCAGTTCCAGGCACATTGTAGTTGACAATGGTTAATGAATCCGTTGGATCACGTGCATGCGCATTATTACTGTCAAGTAAAAGGCCGACAAACCACACTGCATTTGACTTCTGCAAGTCAGGCAATGACGCAGTCACACCGTCCGTTTTCACGGTCTCCGGTTTCTACTCATCCCCAATTTCTAGAATCAGAATCAAGGTGGAGAACAAACTAATTAGCCCATTCTTTATTTAAACCTTTCTCACTGACGCACGTGAAGCAAAAGGTCAGCGACCTGCCCTTGCTGGCTCCAGGCTGAT
The DNA here is from genome assembly GCF_950005125.1 of Chionomys nivalis. Taxonomy (NCBI): domain Eukaryota; kingdom Metazoa; phylum Chordata; class Mammalia; order Rodentia; family Cricetidae; genus Chionomys; species Chionomys nivalis. The sequence continues at coordinate 21,324,498 of NC_080088.1, forward strand.
GACCTCTGAACCCTTCTGGTACCCTTTTACCTCCCAGTCCTCCCTGATCCCAGAGCCGCCTGCCGGGTCCCCAAATAGCTCATCCAGCTGCTCTGAGCTTTCACTGTCACCCCTCAAAGAATGCCCTGCACGCTGGACGGATTGCAGAAACTAAATGTCTCAACTTGAGAATGAATTTTTTTCATTCCTTCAGGTGAAATTCTCTACTTTGTTTTTAACTAGAGTGCGGATACGACATGAGAAAGTATTAAATATTTTGTCTTGATGAGCTAACTGAAGAATCCAGACTCATCCTCAACAACAACCTTTCTGTGTCGTAGCTACATAAGGTCCAGGAAAATCAGATAAATATCTCCTATCATGCTGGTTCCTGGATTTCCTTTAGAAGAAAAAGAGTTTCCTATAAATAAATTAGACATTAAAGAGTAAATATAGCACTCACACACAAAAACCGAAAACTAACTAAAAGGAGAACTGACTGGGCTCAGAACCACTTTCATGGAGGGACTAAGAGATCAAGACAAACACCAGAAGGCAGAGAGCAAAACCAGAGGGGACTCCCTCGGTTCCAGATGACTTTTGGGACATTTTATTTCTCAGAACAGCATCTTGGGCATTATGACCGCAATTGCATTGAGTTGACATACGATCTCTAGTAACACAACTGTTTTAGCACAGGATCAAAGTCTAGAAATACCTTATTAATTAATTGGATGAGGTCAAAACCCAGTGAGAAGTGGTATACTGCTGCGGGTATCATGTTAACAAAAAGAGGCACGTGATTAACGGAGAAGAAAGCTAAGAGAGAGTGAAATTGTTTGAAATCATCCATCTCCTCAACGTGTATTTACATAGTAACTACAATAACAAAGAGCCACCAAGCGGAACAGAAGATCCAATTTTGGACAACAAAGACAAAAACTCCCCACTCTTCCAGCATCTGCATACTACCGGATAATAAAAAATTTAGTCAAGATGAATACTGTATTAGTCAGGGTTTTCTAGAGAAACAGAGTTTATAGAAAAATTAAATACATATCCATTCTTCATTGAAACCTTTCCCACAGACACATGTGCTACTAAAGGTCAGGGAGCTGCCCTTGCTGGCCCCAGGCTAATGGTCTCTGTACCCTTCAAGCACCTTTTACCCTCCAGTCATCAGTGAGGAGCCTGCTGGGTTCCCAAATAGCTCATCCAGCTGCTCTGAGCTTTCACTGCCGGAGAGAGAGAAAGAGAGTGTGTGCAAGAGAGATTTATTGCTTGGTAGATACAGATACAGATCAATATAAATATCGGGATTTATTAGAATGGCTTATGGGCTAGGGGTAAGCTGGTCAAAAACAATGGCTGTTTAGCAATCAGTGGCCCAAGAGTCCAGTAGTTGTTCAGTCCATGAGGCTTGATACTTTTTAATTGTCATTCAATTGTTAGGCAAATACTGTACAACCCTTCCTGCCTTGATTCTTCGGCCATCTTATCTAGGCTTCCCAAGTACTGGCTTCACAGAGAGTCTGGATTCTTTGTATTATTGTGTTTTCTTTAAAATTTTTGACTGTAAAGGAGCTAAGTACAGAAAGACATTTCATTATATGGGCTGCCAAGCTAAACCAGAATGGATACAAGGGTATTATGATTTCAAAATATGGGTCTAAGGATATGATGCTTTGGAGAGGGTCTTCTTTTGTTTTCACAGAGGATGCGACCCTTTGGATTTCATCTATCCCAATATGGTATGACAGACCACGCCCTCCTGAAAGGTTGCTGTGAACACCTTCAAAAAATTACTTCACTCAACTGCCAACTGAGATGACCCTGGCACACAGGTTACACCATAAAAGATCTGAATAACAGCGCCCCCATTCAGCAGGAAGCAGTTTGGAGAGAAAAACTGCGCCCATGTTCCCAAATATGGTTTATAAATGTTCTTTTACATTTAAAGGGGGATATGATATAAATATAAATAATTTACATTGGTGTGGATTTGAAGGTCAATTTTGTTATATGTATATGTATTTCTGATCTTGATTAAGGTATTGTGATGATATTTCGGGGCATAAGCGAGCCATGTGGGCGGCTGGGTGCAGGGGACGCAGCCCTGCCGCTCTTATTACAACACTGGCTAAAGTGGAGCACAACACCACAGCCTCTTCCTGTTAGACTTTTAAAGTAGGGGTCTAAAGTCTCATATGAAGAATCCTGACTCTTCCCAGAACATCTTCAGGGAGGCCAAGAACAGAAAACGAACTCCGTGACAACACATTGAGGTTCCTCGCACTTGGTGACTGTAAACTGATGGCTGAAGCAACGGGGTTGGCACAGTGGAGGAACAAGACTGTGGAAATGGTCACTATGTCTCCAATTCCGCATGCACACTGGAAACAGAAAACAAATCCCCCCCAAAAAAAAAACATGAAAAAAAACCCAAAATTCCACTTAGATGACCTTCAATAAAATGTAATTAAATTTCTATTTATTAGTGCACATTTTAAATATATATATGATGTTAGGAGAAAAATGCATGTCATACCTCTGCCACCACTGGCACTTTTTACCGACCAAGGTTGTGGTATAAACTAACCTGATCAACCACATTGATCTCTCGATGGACCCCAATTTTGCTTGACACAAGGATTGACCATGATGATTTAAACTTGCCTATTGGACATATGAGTTCATTAAAAGGAAGAAAACAAGCTTCTGGTTCAAGCAGGGCAAATATTAGAATATTTTTTCATTGACAAAACTTTAGCTTTCAGGCAAATTTAGAATTTTGGAAAAAGATTTAATATACATGTATACCTCTGACGAAGTTGATACTGATGTTAACAAATGTGATTATTTTAACATTGTATAAAGATCCTTTGTAAAAAAAAAAAAAAAAAGTACATAACTCAACTCAAAATCAAAGTTGTTTTCCAAGTGATCACTGCCCATGCTGTATAAAGTTGAGGAGGATGAACAGATCCATTTAAAGAATCAATGGATTTCCACCTGACAGACGGTGAACAGGACACTGCCATGGTTTCAGATTCTTCATTACAATTGCCTTTAAGAAGCTATCAGTTGTTGATTTGGAGTGCAGCATCAAGAATAATATCCCAGTGGCTGGGGAGACGGCCGAGTGAGTAAAATGTTTGGAGAAGCAGGAGGAGATGGCGGCGCTAAAGTGGGCGTAGCCACTGCAGTTCTGCAGCCCAGCATTGTGACAGCGGGGAGGCAGAGACAGGAGCAACACTGCGGCTTGCGGAAAAGCCAGTCTAGATTTAATAGAGAGCCCCAGGCTCACTGAGACCTTGTCTGAAGGTAATAGGACAGAAAGTGACAGACGGAATAACTAATATCTGGTTTCCACACATGCACCCGTTCTTATCTGTGCACATATCACAAACACACACACACACATGCACACACTTCAACCCAGAGTTTGCAATTATACAAAGAAGCATTAAAACAGGCTTTGCTCTTCTAAACTATATGTCTATGTTAAACTAGCCTTTCTTTACATAGTTTAAAGAGAAATTGATAACAAAAGATTTAGGGCAGAAAAAAATACAAGAATCTAGCGTCTATTAAGCTAGACATTTAAAATCTGGCAGACCGTGTGCAGTATCTACCATTATTTCATTTTCATTTAAGGAATATGAAGCTGATTTTCATAAAATAGTTGTTTATCTAATAGGTCTATTATCTTAAAACAAAATAAAAAAAATGCATACCCTCAATTTCTTTTCAGCTTTAATGTACGATGTGAAACTACCAACAGAAAACCAATATAAACTTGCCACACTAAGCAATCCAAAAGACAATATGCAAAGAAATGAATTTCAGCCAAACATGAGTATTTTCTAGCATGTATATACACCATGTTGTATTTGGTGTATAATTATATTAAATATTTTTCAGCATGCTTTTGAAATTTACATTTCACTGGACATCCTAAATTTCATCTTACATGCATTTTCAATGATTGAGAGTGTAAAGAATTTCCAGTAGTTTTAAACCTCTGTTTTAAGGCACTCTACAGTTGGGTGTTGCTCCACACTGATTCTTTTTTTTACCGTCCTTAGACTTGTGGAGTTTAACATCAATCAACTATTTTCCAAGTCTTATTGACTCCAGGACTGACGGCTTCCACACCTTTTGCTGCTGTCATTTCTAGACATAGCTTATTTACATTTGTAGCTAAACATCCTAAGGTTTATTTATTTTACGTGTACGAGTGTCTAGCCTGCATTTGTGGATATGCTTCATGTATCTGGCTGGCGCCTGCTGAGGACAAAAGACACCGAATCTCCTGAACCTGGCGTTACAGACATTGATGAGCTGTCCTGAGGATACAAGATCCTCTGGAAGAGCAGCCAGTGCTCTTAGTGACTGAGCTATCTCCCGAACCCCTTAGAAATGCATTTTGTTCAGGAAGAAAAATGAATGCACGGCAGTAGCAGACAGATGGAGTTATGCTTTAGAGCATGTTTCATGGATATTGATGGTGGACTTCTATGCATTATGTTTTGACATAACGCTGGAGATGCACTCAAACAACACTCAGTAATGAGTGGACTTCCTCCAAGCCTGTTCCATCAAGACTTTTCACATCAGAGTGGGAAAAGAAAGTACTGGCTCAAAAAGACTTAGCGTTGGGGGTTTCAGACAAGCATTTGACAAAAGAAGTCTTATGGAAGAGTCACTACCAATTTTCCGTTTAATGCTGGCAAATATTTTGCATATCTGAATTGATTAAGTGGCATGGTTATGCTAAAAATAACAGCATTTCCAAGCGTTTGTGGAAAAGAAAAGATTTTGAAGTGCACCACAACCTAGCATTTCTAAGGTTGGACCCAACTTTCTGAAATGAGTTCTTTGTCTCTTTCAGCACACAGAAACTCCACCTAAGGAGGCTTTAGTGGACGTTAGTGGTTTGGGGAATTGGAAATAAAGATTCAGACTGTTACAAGATCTTGAGTTATTGAAGCTCTGTATAGAAAGTTTTACCCCTAAAAAATAAAACGTGAATCTTTTTTTCTAAAGGAATTTAGGAAGCTAAATTCATGTTAGGATGTAAGCCTTGGCTTTTATTGGCATAGGAATGGTATCTATCCAGAGAGAACTTGACAGTAGTTAGCTCCCAAATTCCTGGGAGAATTACAAGAATCTTTTTATCTTTTGTATATATGTATGAGTTATTTCCATCTGTAGTTGACATTTAAAATCAGAAATATATCAGTAGAATTTACTATTTTAAAAAATAATAAAGTAAAAACCCAGAAAAGTAAAACAAAAATTAATAAAATAATAAAGCGGGGTCATTCTTCAAACATAGCTTTTTAACTTGTTTTCTTGCTATGTGTTTTGCATCTCATTCCACAACAATATCTACCCGTATCTTTTCCTTGCTACCTAGTGTAGGGACACCAAAGTTTTTCACCCTTTCTCCATTGAAAAGCACTTTTTGCTGTGATTTCAATCCATGCTGCCATGAAGGTGATCACACGGACCGTTTTTATGCGACTGTAGGAAATTCACAGAGCAGTGCAATGGAGTGAAATATTGCTTGGCATGGCAGCACACTAGAGAGGATGTGCGCACACGGTTAGTTGCATTCTCCCCTATTTTGTGGCTGTTATATAGAGGATTCTATTTTCCTGAAAGTTTACAGGTTTGGAAATGTCAAAAGAAGTCATCTAAATGGAATCTGTCTCCTTCCTATTAGACTGTGTCCGATACCCCAAATTGCTTTGTCCAACATCCGTTCTCACCCCCAGCTAGTACGTACATGCTGCAATGTTAAAATTGCAGTTCTCAGACAGGTTGCAGTCGGCATATTATTTAAGTTCCATCATATTCTTCAGAGAAGGCTTACAAACAGAATCCAGTAGAGGAAGAATCCACGTTGGAGGCATACGCTTTGCTGGTGGGGATTAAGGCCCAGGATTAAGCAACAGTGGAGACTTCCCACGGTGGAAACCTGATTCAGCATCTTCCTAGAGCAGTGGGAGCACCTCTCTGCAGGATGAGCCAGACTCATAATTTGTTATCGTCCTGCATCTCCAGTGGTAGTTTACATGTTCCTAGCAAAGGCAGGCTATTTCCAAAAGCTACAAACTATTCCTAGGGCTTAAGGACCGGCTAGCTCCTCTATCCCTTCACAATTTCTGCAAGTTCTCAGTTCTCTGTATCAAATTCTGTATTGCTTTTATTATCGATAGCAAATTCCCGCCTGTCTCTAAATCCAGCCCAGCACCTGTTTTTATACAGTCTACAAACTAAAAACAGTTTGCATACTTCGCAGGTTAGGCAAAAATAAAAAACGAGTATAATTTGTGACACATGGAAGTCATATGAGATTCAGATTTGAGTATATATAAGCCGAGTTTTATTGGGGCTAACCCTCTGATTCATCTGTGTACTAACTGTGGCTGCATCTCTATACCAACAGAGGAATTCAGGAATCGTGGCCTGTGAAACACAGCTTTCACTCACACACACATACGAAAAGAGGAATTGATAACTTCTGGACCTATTATGGAGTTAACTGTCCTGGTTCCACAGAACATTGAGCAATATAGATGATAGTGTGTTACAAAACAGAAAGTTCACCTGCAAGCATCCAAAGCTCACTTCTGCATGACTCCCAACTACCCAACCCTCCCAGGCTTCTCACAACCTCCACCAGTGTCTAGCTGGATAAATGTAGCCTTTGCCCCTCAACAATGAAACTTCTCTTTGCGACAAATGGAGACCACTACAGAAAAGCACAATCAATTAGACGTAGACTTGTGGAGTCCAATCCCAAAGGATACATCTACACCACATGTCCTGCACCTAGAGTTCAGGAAACACTGAGGAAGAAGAGAGCGGAAAGATTGTAAGAACCAGAGGATCACGGAGTTTGTTGGGGTACTGTATCTTCTAGTAGTATCAGAAGCTACACCCATAAAGTCCCACCAGCAGGAAAGCCCAAACTTGAGTCAAACAAGAACAACAGACATGCTAAAGTTGACGGGAAAGCCTATGAGGCTTCAACCCTATATGAAACTACAGGCTATTAAGAAATACAGAGAGTGGGAGAAACCTTCTTTACCATGGAAGACCAAACCAGTTGGTTATCCACAACCAAATGGCCAATGTGAAAATGTACATACAAGTAACATTATACAGACTAAGCAGGTTATATTTAGGAATATATATGTGTCTGTTACTGTATCAGCTAATTTTGAAAGAAGCCATTCCTTTGAAAGAAAGCAAGAAGGTGTATATGGCAAGGTTTGGAGGGAGCAAAGCAAAGGGAGAAATGTAATATAGTATGACCTTGAAAATAAATTCCAAAAAAAGAAAATCATAATGGCATGCTTGTATTTATCTCTTAATTTTTAAGATTAATATAAATGCATCCTTCTTCCTCCTTTAAATTTTTTGTTGCTAGATGTTTAGTTACTGCAACAAGAAAAATGAATAGTGGATAAAGTCACTGAAGCAATGCATGTACCATACATGTTTAGACATAACATATGGACTGAAAATAAGAGAGTCATCTTTTAGGATTGCTTGTATCAAATGCTATCTCCTTATTTTAACAGTGAAATGTATCAGGGAATGTTTCACTAGCCGAAAGAATGGCACGATTAACTTTTTAAATGAGGTAAGTAAAATTACACATACTTAAAAATTATTTCTGATATATGCTCTGATAACTACAAGTTTTTCATATAAACACAGCTTTCAAATATCACTTTTAAAAGTATAGTAATAGTGACTAAGTTGTCAAAAGAGTTACTACCAGAAACTTATGACTTAAGGTAAATTGCTAAGGAGCATCTTCCCCAAAATGTCATACCCCCTCTGACTCAGGTAGGGAGAAAGTTCACGAGTTATTTTACTTTGATGACACAAAGTATCACAGTTATAGCAGCCAGACTTTAAGAATACATTTGGAAAATACTTTTTAATATATTTAGGCAGTATACAATATTTTTTCAAGCAGTGAGCTTTTTATAAAGCTGTTTTACAAAAACAACATTATGGGATAAAAAGGAACACTAATTTATTCTACTAGCAATCAAAATTCTCTTTGACTAGAATGAATTTTATAAGGTAATCTTTAAACTGCATTACTTACAGTACATGTGATGTCTATAGCATGCTATGCATACATGAATGCATCTGTGTTTGCACAAGCTCAAAATTTACCGAGTGCAACATATTTAGAAAGTTATTCAGTGCCAATGACAGTAATTTGTCATACAATTCCTGCTACCTTGATAGCCTGGTTGAGGTGAACTTGTGTTTTTTTTATTCAACTCTTAATTGTTAATATTAGCTATCACATGTCACACAGTATCCAGTGAATATATATGTATATATATGTGTGTGTGTATATATATAATTTACATATATACATACATACATACATACACACAGAGTGACTTATTACAGAATGAGTGCAAGTTAAAGGCTTCAGCAAAGTTCCAGTGTTCTCAGAGTTGAGATGAGAAAGAGTCTGTGTTGATAAGATAATGAAGAAGCCAGTGCCTGGAGGCAGCTGCTATTGGTCCTGCAGAAGCCAGGGTTTGAGAGTGAAGCTGATGAGTTCCGTTGTGAGGTGGAGGCCAAACTGGGGTCCAAGAGCAGTAAACAGGAGGTTCAGGTCCAGGAACATTTCCTCATTAATAGTGAAAGACCAAGCCAACCTAGAGACACAGGAATAGGAGCGGAATCCTCCACAACATGATTCTTGACTCACACAAAAGGTTCAGAATTTATCACAAGGAATCTCTTTTATGTTTGATTTGAATAAAACCAAGTTGAAAATAGAAGCTATCATACAGGAGAGAGAAGCCAACCTCGGGAACATTGTCCTCTTCCCAGAAATCACTAATTTCTACTTGAAGTCTTCTTACAGAATTTTAAAAATACATCAATCAGGAAATCGGAAAACATATAGAAGAAAAATCAGTGTATGTTTTCTAGATCCAGGAGCCACTGTAAAACCGTCCATCAGCACAATGCTCTCCATCTTAACAGCAACGATCCTCATGTTTTCCCTTCATATTAGACACGGGGGGAGAGGGGGGGATATTATCTTTTCCTTTCCGAAGAAAGTCAGAGGCAAAATGGGTCTAGTGATTCTGCCCAGTAACTAAACTAGAGACATAAGAAGATCAAAACATGGTCCAGGATTCTTCCAGCATGCCAGTGGCACCAGATTTAGTTATATAACGAGTCTCTCAAATTCTATACCGATTCAACAACATCAGCAGGAAGACGCCCACTAAACAAGCCTCATTCTGTCTTCTAAGTCATCAGTGCAAGGCCATCATAGTTTAACCTCAGCTACTTTTCAACCCTTACCTTTAACCAAGTAGATAGATATAGCATCCCAAAAAGCAGAGGATCCTTGCCGGCTATACTCTGAAGTCCGCAGGTTTATTTCAGCGGCTACTCTTCTGGGACCAAGGAATGGGCTCATCCCCAGCAGTGAAATGACACAGTCTATGGAATGGCCAATTCCCCGGCTTTCGCTTTGCACTAGTGTGCACAGGTGTGTCAGTGTGGTTGCTATGCCAAGAGTGTTCTCTTCCTGCAGAGCTGAACGGATTCATTACTCGCTTACTAGAACCAGCATTTACATCCGGGCACACTGTGAGAGAAAGCACATATTCCGTCATATTGGATTTGGGATTAAAACGACCAGGTCATGTTTGGTTGTGTTCTCTGTGGTTAATGGCTGAATTTTGGAATTAACAGCATGGCAAGGGGAAGCACTCAGGCTGTGGTATATTCCAGACCTTCGTGGATAGATTTTTCTCAAGGATCTTTGCAGGCATGTATCCACAAACGTAATGAAAGCACATGTTTTTCAAGAGTGTATTCATGTAATAAATCATTTTGCAACAGTCCTCTTGGTATGTTGCTACTTGTTGGCAGTGGAGGAGAGTATTCAGTTACGTGAAATATTTCCTAGGGATGTGTGAAGTGTGTAGTGGAAACCATGACTAAACGAATGGTCTCCCTTGGTGTCCGGGGGCAGATGACTAGCTGTTCTTGCCTGCCTCCTCAAGGCTGTACTCCTCTCACCCTGCTTTGACACCTTCAGGATTTCTTTCCCTGATTCTTCCTCCACCAGGGGGGCTACGCTTCCCAACATTTGATCTTCACTCTTTTGCGCTTCCTGCTACTTGTATTGTTCAGTCTCCAAGCACGCAATCTGTGTGCACGGTCATTGCCTTTGGAGCTTTAACTTTATCCCTCTCACGAACCAATCAGAATTTAGCCAAGTCTATCTCCTTCAACAATTTCCAAATGCATTTTCCCATTTTAATTGGCTGCTTCAGCTTTTGCTTCAGCTTCAGCCTTACTAAACTAATCATGCCTCCTCAACTCTTATCCAACGAATTCCTCTTCCAGGCTTTCACAATTCCACAGACCCCCCCCCCTTCCCCTGGCAACTCCCAATGAATTCGGTGCCAAGTCTGTCTCCTCAAAGAACACTGGCTAGGTTGCAGAAAACCCATGAAATGATCACCTGGTGTCTGCAACCAGGAACTCCTTCTTGATATTAATAATCAAGAATTAATAATCTCTGAGAATATTCTATCTTTACAACCTTCTGTCATCCTCAGAGTTCCTATTCTTGCCTGCCTGGGCTCTCCTATGCACCTTGAACTTTCTGACCTCCGTCCTTGTTCACATTTTCAGTGCTCAGAACTCCATGTCCTCCTTTGCAATACTCAAACTCATCTCTCCTGGGTTCAGATTAAATCTTACCTCTTCTATCAGGATTTATCCTGATCACCCGGTACTAAATGATCTCTATTCTTGGTGCTTGGATATATATCACACACCAGGAACAAAATTTTCAGAACTTGTTTGTTAAATTTTCATTTATAACATATTATCTCCCTGAATAACTCATAAACCTCCAGAGAATACAGAGCACCAAGTAATATACATAACTCTATGTTTGTTTTCTTTCACAATAAGAGCATTAGTGATTGATTGCTATTTATTGTTATTACTATTAAACATTTACTATATATATCCTAGACATGCATGCATTGAATTATAGGGACACTTGATCTTCATGAATTACAGTCAGATGAAATCTGAGTATAAGCAGAATTTCCAGAGGTACGAGAGACAAAAATTCAGTGTTCAGTGAAAGTGAGAAAGAAAGAAAAAAAGAAAAATTAAAAAAACTATTACTTTCCCACCTCCCATGTGTGAGAAGTTAAAATGAAAAGAGTCTGAGGAAGACATGGGTATTTTGATAGTGGCAGGTGGATTTTATTTCCAAAATAATGACAAGGTTGGAGAGAAAAAAAATAGCCTTCTTAGCAACTAGCCCAAATAAATGGTAAAAGTATGATCATTCGGAAAACTTTTCCTATTTTAAAAATAATAAGTGATTTTATATGAAGCAATGGGAAAATTTGTAAAAAGCAAATTACATATAAGTGGATTGTTTGGTACTATATATGTTTTTCCACTGTGGCCTGGTATATGCTGTGACTTCAAATCTATATTTCTCTGCCAAGTTTTCTGATCCTTAACCTGGATTTATGAGCCCAAATATACAACTATAAATCTTTCCATATTAGGTCAGCAGCCTGTTTTACTGGAGCTATCTCTTCCACAAGGTAAATAAAATATGTGCTGTTAATTTTTTAAACCGTTACCATGGAAATCTCAGCTGCAGCATTCTTAATGCCTGTGCTTTTTAATTAACAGATCATTTGATTTTTATAAATATGTGCATGACCTTCTTAATATCATTTTAATTGATTTTGTTAAATAGCTTTATTTCTAAAGCTGCAATCAATATGGTTCCTAGAAGAGGAAGCAGAACAAAAATATTGAATGTAAGCCATTTTACAAGATGTCATTCTGTTTAATCAAATTATTTATTAATAAAAATGAACTTTTAATCATACCATTCGGTTATATTTCCCAGTATGCTAAATTCATTTCCATCTTTTGTGGTTGTAAAGCTGTTTCTCGTGGATCTTTCTGAAGGGCGTCCCAAACATATGCTCAAATTGCTAAGCTAACTGGCTACCACCCGTGACAACAAAATTCAATACAGCATGTGGCTCAGACCCTAAGCACATGTAGACTGGATTATTATCAAAATTTATTTTTATTCCAGGTCAGAGTGTTTTGTCATAAGCATAGTTGCTTAAATATTTGCTCACTTAAGTAATCAGAATTGAATCGATATTAGAAAGGAGATAAACAGAAACTATTAGATCCAATTTAAAAAATATGTTCTCTTAACTCCCCCTGATTGGGCATGTTCCACTGTGGTGGAATTTCATATTTGCTTGGGAGTCTGGAGACACTGTCAACTGCGGGTAAAGAGAGATGCAATGAATAAAAAATAGCTAAGCATAAATGTCTCAGGTAGGTTCCTAGTTGGTCAAGTTCCAGCAAAAGTTATTCCTTTGCTAGATTAAATTATTTACATCCAAGTGTGGAGCGTGAAGGGACTGGAAAGGAGAACATTGGAGCACTCAAAGAGAAGCTGTACCTCGTGACTTTGGAGATATATTGCTTATCGATTATCGGTCAGCTCCTCTGGTTGATGACAGTATATTGTTCTCTGAACACAGCAGCTGGGGCCAGTGGTCCAGACTAGGAAAATGGAAATGGGGCCAGGGCATCTTGTAAACCAAAAAGGAGTTTGCTGAGTTGAATGATCTTTGGAAACTGCCTGAAATAAGCTGATTTTGATCCTCAACTTTATTTAGATATGTTTCTTAAAATATCCTTATTTTTTAAATTTTATTATTTGCTGTAGAAATTTATGTCACAGAAGGCTTTCTTATTTTAAAAAGCTGTCAGTGTAAACAAGAAATAAGTCATTAAGAAAATCCACAAAAAAGGAATAGATAAAGTTTACATGCAACACTGCTAAGTCAAAGAAGCCAATCTGATTAGGATGTATGGTATGATTTCAACTATATAACAGACAGGGAAAGGAAAAAAATACAGAGACAACTAGACATATGTGGTAGACAAGTGTTCAAAGGGAATGAAGGAACACGAGAACGGGGGCGGGGGATAGGTGTATAGGGTCCTGAAATCAGACAGCATGAAGTGGTAATGGTGAACTCATGTCAATGTGCATTTGCCAAAATGTTAGAATAACACATGGGGAATTTAATTAAAAATATTGACTATCATTAATAATAATGAAGCAATATTTATTCATTAATTGTAATAAAGATGGCAGATTACTGAAAGAAATTAAGAATATGAAAATTTAATGATGAGAAGTTGTAAGGAAATATATGTTACTATCTGCTAAATAATGTTACAAATAGAAGAAGAGTTTTAAAAGTCTATTTTAAAAAATAACATTCTCATTTATTTAATTCACACCCTTAAAGAGTTTAATTAAAAACTTTAGAATTTTATTAATAAAAGAAAATTGACCTTTTTTTTCTCCTTCATATGTTAAAAAAATGGTTTGTTTTCACCCTGAGTATGTTTTTATTTGTGTCATTCATTTAGGAATCCAAAATGACTATGCAATTTTGGTGAATCACTAAATATTCTTAGCTGAGCAAGTGTAACTTGTTGATAATTCATGTGAAATTGTAAGGAATCCGAAATTGTCCTTGCCATGGAGAATCCAGGAAGTAGGAGGTTAAGACTATGGCAAGCTGGACAGTCTCCCAATGCCTGACATCCTTGGAGTAGTGAGAATTCTTTGAGAAGATTGATTTCATCTGAACTCTGGTTTCCTCATTCTTTAGGTCAGAGGAAGAGAAAAGGAGTCTTCTACAGAAGAGCTCAGTATTTGCAGTCCAGAGCCAGATGACTATGGCACAAAGAGCAGCATCCGCCTTTGACTTTGTGGCTTCTGCCAACAAACCCAGGGGCCCCTGTCTGTGAGTTCCTTGTTTGATTCTTCCTGAACACACACGTTTGGGATCTCTATAAGGTTTGTGCTGTTGCCTTTCTTATATTTTAACTATTCCTAAAAGTCCCAGTAGGGAATTGATCCCTGCTGTTGCATATCAATGCATCACACCTGAACGTGTTTTCATCTTTCCTAGATCAGATCTTTGAAAGATCACCTCTAATGGTTAACTTTCACATTTTGAAAGATATAGACAATATAACATTATCAATTATAAATATAATACCATGATAGGTAAAGTTTCAGTACAACCTCCCATTTCAAACTAAGTTCGAATTCACCACAAAGAATGAATTATACATGCCAGGATTTCTAGTTTGAATTTTATTTAAAATATATTATTTCTCTGGCAACATAAAATATGCACAAATCCCTTGAAATTTTATCATTTTGGTAAAAGGGTGATTTAAGTTATACAAGGCACTAAATATTAAAATTAATAGATACTAAAAAGGTTGAAAAACACATGAGTGATAGAATCATAAATAGGGGGAAGTAGAGTTGGAGAGATAGATTAGTGGTTAAGTGCACTGACTGCTCTTCCAGAAGACCCAAGCTAAATTCCTTAGCAACCATGTGGTCGCTCATAATCGTCTATAACCCCAGTTCCTGAATGTCAGACACCTTCTTCTGTCCCTTATGGGACCTGCACAGATATGGTACACAGACATATAGGCAGGCAAGACCCTCATACACAAAATAAACACAGAGGAGGGATTAAAATGATTATTTGTTATTATTCCTACATATAATTATAATGTTATTCTTTGCTGTATGTCTAAAATCCGCTTATGAGTAAGCACCTATTATATTTGTCTTTCTGGGTCTGGGTTTCCTCAGTCAATATGTTTTTTCTAGATCCATAGATTTGCCTGCAAATTTCTTGATGTCATTATTTTTTTTTAGCGTGGTGTAGTACTCCATTGTGTAAATATGTCACATTTTTCTTATCCATTTTTCAGTTAAGGGGCATCTACCTAGGTTGTTTCCAGGTTCTGGTTACTATGAGTAATGCTGCTATGAAGATAGTTGAGCACATGTCCTTGTGGTATGATTGAGCATTCTTTGAGTGAATACCCAACAGCTGTTTTGCTGGGTCTTGAGGTAGATTAGTCTACAGCTCCAAAGAACCTTGAAAACAAAGAAAATCCTAAGAGAGAGGTACACGGATTTACATAGGAAGGAGAAAAAGACAAGATCTCTTGAGTAAACTGGGAGCATGGGGGTCATGGGAGAGTGTAGAAGGGGAGGGCGAAGAAGGAAGGGGAACAGAGAAAAATGTACAGCTAAACAAAAACAAAAAGAAAAAAGAAAAGAAAATTAAGGACCTCAATGTCTCAGAAACTTAGCCTTGCAAGACTTCCTCTCACATCCCACCAGCTAACTTAGGAAAAAAATGATGTTATAATATGTAGGTAAATAACTCATAAATATGCATACATACATATTTGTGATATTTTATTCCTGTTAGTGTTGATATGGCCAGTTTGCAAAAGTAGTTTGTAAACTTTCCAAAAGAGCATAGGAGGCAAAGCGATATGATATTCTAATAGAGAGAATATCATAGTGACCATCCCTAGAGCTTGTCGTTTATTAAAAATGCACACTTTTTGATGTCTTGTTTTGAGACTGGTCTATATTGTCCTGGGTGTCCTGGAAATCACTATGAAGACCTGGCAGGCCTTGAACACACAGAGATCTGCCTGCCTCTTCCTCCTGAGTGCTGGGATTAAAGGCGTGTACCACTATGCCTGGCCCCCAAATTAATATCTTAAAATTATTTATTTAAGTTTTTATGTTTGATTTGCATCCAAAAACCATGTTAGCATGTGGAAGTCAGAAGACACTGTCTGATTTTCTCCTTCTCCTGCGTACTGAACGCAGATTCTCAGTCTTGGAAGCAAGTGTTCTTATCCACTATCTCATCATCCCTCAAAATTATTAATACTGTATGTAAAAAGTTGTTTAGTCTGGCAATATAAAACTTCCTTGCAAATAAGAACATGAAGTTGTGTGAGTAGGGAAGTGAGGAAGGATGTGGGAGATGTTGGGGAGGGAAAAGAACATGATCAAGATTTATTGCATATGATTCTCAAAAAAAAAAGACAAACTCCTTCAAAACCATTTTGAAAAAGAAAATGCTATCTTTGTCCTGAAGAAACACACATTCCCATGTTGTATTTTGTTTGTAATGCTATAGCAACATCACTGGTGTCTTACCAGAAATTCAACATCAATTTATACCTCTTTCTCATCAAAAGAGCAGCATTGGCTTCCCCAGACAATAGCTTCTAGAACTTTAATCAAAAAAGATTAAAACACAAAGAAGACATAAATGACAACCCTCCTACCATGACATTTTAGAATGGAATAAGATGGAAACGTCTATCTGGACAGTGTCCTTTGAAGAGGCCGACTTTCAGAAGTAGGCAGGCACCTCTAATTTTCTTTATCATTGTTTGAAGTTGAGATTCCTTAGCCAAGTCAAAAGTAAGAAACGATAAAATGCTATTCCTTCCAAAGCAGAAGGTATTAGACAACACCCGTCATTCTTAGGACTGATCTGTCTACAATCAGACAGTCATTACCATACTAAATTAGTGTAGAGCAAGGGAAGGGATGCTTGGATAACAAGACCGGCACAGAAAAGCCAGGACTGGATATCACCAGTGATGGTGGGAGATGGAGGAGATAAGGAGAGAAAACCCTGTGCTATTACTGATGATGGTATGACTAGTAACATCGAACAGTCCAGGATGAGAGTAGTGTTGGCCTCTGGTTGTTTCTTGAATCAGGTACCTCCCAGATCTGTGTCTCCCCTGGTATTTTATCGTTATGTTCCCAACTTTTACTGAAGGCCTTTACAGGAAAGAGCTGCATGAGGCTCACTTCTCCATTTCCTGTGAAATTGGTTGAAGAACATTGCTCATTCAGCTACTCAGGGTTTCCTACCCAGGACCTATACCAGAAAGAAACTGCCTTTCTTCAAAGAGAAGGAAAATTTTCTATTTTTTCCATTAATGAGAGTGAGTTATATAATTCACTGGCTATTCATCTTTTTTCTTACTTTCTTTCTGGCTTTAGATGCCAAAAACTATATGGCTCATTTTTAGGTGTAATCATATGTAATAGGTCGCCATTAGATGCTGGCATTTTTGCTTCTTCTTTCTTCTATTTTCTTCCTTATTCTTCTTTAAAAATACACTGTGTGTGGAGGGGGTACATTTTTGTGAAGTTCTACAGAAGCAAAACAACAGGAGTGGGAACTGGATCGCCTGGAGTGGGTGCTGGGAACTGAACTCTGGTTCTTCAGAAGAGCAGCAAGCACTCCTAACCACTGGGCCATCTCACCAGCCCCTCTTCTCTTATTCTTAACCTTCCTTTTTCTGCCTTGCTATATACAACTTTTGTGTGACTTGTATGTCAGCCAGTTGATGTTCCTAAAGGAAAGATTTGGAGTATCATGCCAAGTCTACAAATGCTTTGTTTCACTTGGGTCACACTTGTTTGAAAACTTTTCTATTCTGTTTCATAAGATGCTGTTGAATTCCATAGAGACATTTGGAATATACAGTTAGCTACTATTTAAACGCAGGCCCTTGGCACAATTTCGTAAACATAACCTTACCAAACTAAATTAATTAATTAAAATGAAGAGATCTCAGCGGCTATTGGCTGGAGGAGCGGAAGGACCTCCCGCAACAAGACTGCAGGAGCAAAATCACATTCACAATGAAAATCAATTTGCTCATTCCTTCTCTTAGGAGAACCCAATATTCATTCAACAAGTATCTTATAATGCCAGGTTACCACAAAGCAGCAGGTAGGGGCCCTTGAGTAGACTGCAGACTTGGATTAAAAAAGCTCAATCACCCTCAAGGTATTTGCAGACTAGCAATTAAAAGCCAAGGTGTTTACCCATCTTACTTAATGTCAGGAATGAGGTATTTCTTGTCCAGCAACACCCTATGCACCTATGCCAGGATTTTTTTTTTTTGAAGTTGTAAAAGGCAACTTAAAAAGATAAAGCAAAATTATATTATGGGAGAATTTTATCTTGGACAGAGGCAAAACTATAAAAGACGATTGATAGGTAAACTCCCTCCAAATGAAGCTATTTGTGGGAGAGGATTACGGGTTGCCACACACCACCACCACCAAGACCCGGCCTATCTTGCTGTTCAAATTTCAGCGAAGATTTGATTCTGTTTTTTTTTTTTTTTAATTTTAATGAAGCAATAAATTTTGCCAAGATAAAATTTTCTTAAAAGTAGAAAAAAATCACAGACTGTTCTCTGTAGGCAGACAGTATAAACATTTTATCAGTCTTGAGCCCCCACACAGGAAGTTCGGTCATGGGAATATTTTCACAGCTTGCTGTCGGCCTTTCCAGAACAGAGGGTTGAAGGTTGCCACAATCATTTGCTTTTCATATTCAGCTGGCCTTTCTTTTCAGGAGGTGAATAATGCAACAGGCTGCAAACCAAGTTGGCGGTGAGGCTTTTGCCTAGAGATCTGTTTAGATTAGTTTCTGGCTGCCCAGAACTTGGTGTCTGAAGGTCACTTGGTTGATAGCTAAAATTTCAATTGGAACTTTGTCATATAATGAGGATTTAGGACCCAGTTGAAACTGTGTCTCTCCTCTGAAAGGGGAGGTTGTTTTATGATTGGCCTCAGAATGTTAAATTAGGTGTTAGCAATTATGAGCCATTTTCATAGTTTAAATTGCACTATAGAAACAGCTGTCCAGAATAGCAAAGGCAGACGAATTGAAAAAAAAAAGCAAACAGACCTGAGTTCTCCTTTGAGCTGACTTTATTACACATAAATTGTCCTGCTTTCTTTATCAAGCCCTAGAAGCCACACTTGACTACTCTTGAGAAAGATGACTTTAGGTATCCTTTAGCGGTGTTCTCAGGAGCAAGCACCTTATTAAAGATAACTCTTGAATGTGCCACAGGGGATGATTTGCATAAAAGACCTTTTTCTAAAGGGCTGAAATCTTTTTTTATTTTCATGTTAGTTTTCCTTCTAGCCATCCTCAGCTCACATTTTAGAAGATGTCTTCAGGTGACCCACGAAACCAGGTCCTAAGCTGGACACGCTATGGTGAATCCCACTGTTTACTACAGACTAGGATTCTCTCTTCAGCGCTGTAAGAGTGAGGCGATCTGAAAGATGGTTTAAGAGGTGGGAATGAAATGGTGAGCATCCTTCAGAGCCACTCTCTGAAGCTGCTCTCTCAGGCAAGGCAAGACTTCAACTTCTCTCCCTGCACACCCCACACTGAGGTGGACTTGGTATAGAGAACAAGCGTTCCCACCTAAGAGTAACAGAGACTGAGGTCACTCCTCCACCTCAAACTTGAAAGACTGCCTTTCAAGACACAGAACATCAGAGAGTGGAAGAGAAAAGTCTAAAGAGATGTTTCCACAGTTGAACCCAGCTTCCTGCTTTGAGAGTTTCCAGGTCGTCATCCAGGGAAAGGGGATACCTGCTGAACTGGCAGAGCTAAGGAAGTGTGAGCAAAGAACTGGGTATCAAGGACAACCAGACAAAGATCACGGGGCAGAACACTAGCGAGGAGAGAAAGTACAGAGGGGTACAACCAGAAACCCGTGGAAGGTTTCCCTAAAGCAGCATGCGACTAGAAATGGTGCCTGGGACCCCCGGAGTAGCAGAAACTTAACCTGTCCAATCAGAAATTAGCACAATCCACAAGGTAAAGAGCTCAGAACCACCTACCCCAGAAATAAAAAAGTCTGGGTAAATATTATTCTAGTCCAACCTAACAAATATTTTCTTTACATACACAGATGCACCACATACACATACTCACACATTCTCACATACACACGCACGCATACACACACACACACATGCACGCAAACACAAACGCAAACACACACACACACACACATTTATTTTCTTCTATGCAACCTGGGACTAGTTTCCAGCTGATGACCCCCTTGCTTCATGCCCCATATGCTGAGATATAGTCATGCAGAACTGCGCCCTTCTCCACCTAATAATTATTAATGGCAAGACCTGCAGACATCACATTTTCCAAGATATTTTACTACACCCTGGAACAAAACTTAAGAGCATTTACAGGAATAAAAGGTCACTTAGATTTCCACCGGCAGCCTGCCCCTTCCCTTCTGTGGCATCTCTGGAACACGACTTCACTTCCAGTAAGTGAGTCCTACTTCATGCCATTGCTGTAAACAGAGGTGACTCTGTTATGTGAACTGTTTGTGCACACTAACCTCTCAACTACCATTCAGGAGTGGCCACCCACCATGAGCTAGGTAAAATAGTCAATATCCAGTCAAAGAGGACTAGCACACAAAAACCTGGGCATATACAACCAATAGTGAAGTCCAGAAAATCAATTGAAATTGCCCCACAATTAATACAGACGTTAGAATCAATAGAGAAAAGTAGTCAAACATTTATGGCTATATAAAATATGTTCAAGCTGTCATGTGGAGACATAGAAGATAATTTTAAAAGCCTAAGTTGAATATCTGCAGATGCCCTGGGCATCCACATTGAAAATGACAGTGTGAGATGCAAAGGTAGAGAGGAATAAAAGTGAGGGGGGGAGGAGGGAGGGAGGGAGGGAGGGAGGGAGGGAGGGAGGGAGGGAGGGAGGGAGGGAAGGAGGAAGAAAAGACTACAGTAGACAGAACTTACAACAATTTCAGTGCTACAAATGAGAGGACTTGTGAACATGGAAATATCTTTTAGAAACTCCAAAATAAAACATCCAGGAAAAGGCTGGCAATATTCAGCACCAGGGTTTTATCATCAAGTTCTGGAGCGCAACAATAATCAATATTAACAGTCCATCTTAATTTGGCAGTTTCTGGGATATCACCGACCAACTATTAAAAGGGTAATATGTATCCCATGCCTGCCCTGTAATTTTTGTGTATGGACCGATGGATTCTGGAAGGATCATTACTGCCCCTAAGCAGAATACCTCCATTCAAATTCTTTATTATTGACTTTACATTTTACCTTATAAAATAATTGTCTAGATGGATTTTTCAAACGTAAGTGTTAGTTATCCATTTCCCCATCATTCTCTTTCTCCACTTACACCCCCACCTCAGTCTTCTTTCTTATTCATACCCCCTGAGTTCATCCCTTAAGATCTTTCCCTCCCCTCAATTTCTCCATTCTAGTTTTCTGGCTTCTATAGGACTCCAATTTAAACAGAAAAATCTAAAAATTTGAACCTAGGATCCATATATGAAAGAGAACATGAGGCATTTGTCATTCTGGGCCTGAGCTGTCACTTAGCATACTTTTGCAGTACCATTCATTTACCTGTAAATTGTATATTTTTTTTTCTTTACAGGTGGATCAAACTAATGGTCATAGATGAGCAAGAATTTTTGTAGTAGGATATAAAGTCTTTTGAGTATATGCTTCAGGGTATGGCTGGGTCGTAAGGCAGTTCTGTTTTGAGTTTTTCAAAGAATGTCTACAGATTTCCTCAAAATCTATACTTGACACTTGATTGACAATGTCCTTTACAGAGCAGAAGATTTTTAATTTCATAGGGCTGGTCCCACTTGTTTTCAGTCTTATTTCCTAGGACTTGTTCAGAATTTTCTTACTTGAGCAGATACACTGGAGTATACTCATTCCTCTTTCTTCTGGAAATTAACAGAATCATTGAGGATTTTGATACAGTTGATATTAGATTTTGATAAGAGAAAAAAAAGTCTTTTCATTTTCTATAGATTGTCCCAGTACCATTTGTTGAAAATGATGTGCTTTTTCTGAGGTATATCATTAACAACTTTGCAGAACTGTAAGGTAGCTGTAGATTCATCATGAGTTCTAGTTCATTGATCAATGTGTCTGTTTTTGTGACAAACCATGATTTTTTTTATTACAATGACTCTGTAACATAGCTTGAAATCAGGAGTGGAAATACCTTCCGCAGTGTTTTTATTATTCAAGATTGCTCTAACTACCCAGACTTTTTGTGTTTCCCATACTTTGTTCAAAGAACACGGACAAATGAAGGTAGAACTGAGCTAGAAGCTAACTCTCTGCTGTCTAGCTTCCAAAGCAGAGGAAGGTAGCATAGGCTGCTGTGAAGAAAACTTATCTACACCACTCCCCCGCAAAGCTCCAAGAGGAAATGGAAAGATTTTAGAGCGAAAAGTTGAGGAGAAGGGCTATTAAACAGTGTTTTCTGGGCATGACCTGGTCAATTCCCTTCTGAACTTTTTGCTACTGAGAGCACCAGCACAAGACTTGTTTGGCCCTTCACCTTTTCATCATTTAAAGGGGTGGGGCTCATGAAGCCCCACTCTTCCCTGAGAGACACATCATGGTGGCTGGAGAAAGGGTGGTGGCTTCCTTTCTTCAGGCGAGTAACTATTGATGAGTCTCCCATCTCCAGTGAATAGCATCTCCCCAAGTTCCTATAGGAAACTTTAATTAAACTCGCTGGGTCTCACACACATACAAAGACAAGAAAATAGCATGGGACTTGCTGGGAAGAAAGGGTCTCATTGGGAAATGGGGGAGTGAGAGCAAGGAAAAGGGAGTGAGAAAGATTAAAGTTCTTTACATACGTGTATGAGATTTTAAAACAAGAGAAAACTAATTTAAAAGACTGAGAAACAAAATGGGGTGATCTTCCGTGGGTGTTGGGGTAACTATAGACAGTCAAAAGAAGGTCAGCTATACTTCAAGGTAACTGTTAAAAAACATGAAATAGGGCCAGAGCTCTGAAGGGCTTTATCAATCTAGTCGTTAAGCCAAGAGAATGCGATGCGCAGCCACACAAACTGGCATCGCATTACAAAGCACAATCTAAATTAGCAGCCCGTGATAATAAGCATATGTATTGGAGATACTTTTCAATAATAAAATCAAATAATAATTTTTCAGAGAGAAGACATTTGGACCATCTCATACCTTTTAATATCTTCAACTTCTCAGCCTCCAATCACATATCTAATGCCACTGAAATCACATTGGCAGTGACCTCTTCTAGCCTTTGCTGACTACATTATCCCAGTTGCCTTTTTCAACATACAATTAATTTTTTAGAAGCAAAATTTTTGAGTAGATTTAATTGCTAAAATAACTACCTAGAAAATGGAAATAACCTTCCATTATGAACTATGGTCAAAGAGAGCCTTTTCAATCCCCTCATTGTTTCCCGAGCTGACTTCCATTCCCTCACCACCTTTCACAGAACTTTGAGAAAACATTTTCTTTTCCTGCCACTAACCAAATAGTCCCACCTGAATGCCATCTAATGATACAAACCCTTAGTCAATTCTCTCACAAATAGATAGATATTGGCTGGGGGAAAGGAGTGCAGCCAGGTGCAAAACTGAAGCTCCTTGGACTTGGTGTCATTTGTAAGTTTTGTCTCAATGCTTCAGCCAGACTTCATACAGCAGCTCGGTAAAGAATAAGGGTGGATTGATACAGCTGATTCAAACATCAGTGAGAAGGGAATGTCCCCTGTCATTGGTTTACATGGCTCTCTCTAACAGACTAGAAAGCCGAGTAAACCTTATTCCTAGACCATTCTCAAAGGCTTTGTCTATGTTTTCCCTGAATAAATTAGCTTTGGGGAGATGAAAATGAAGAAAGTGGACAGAAGACTTAGAAGCAATGGATTAGTACGCATCTTCAAAATGTTTCAGGAAGAGAAGAGAGAAGCCAGGCATGGTAGACCATGCTGCAATCCCAGGCACAAAGAACACTTCAAAATCAAGACTATCCAGGTGACTGTGTGAAGCTATGACTTTTAAAACTTTGAACAGATTTTTATTTTAGCACATTTTCTTTATCCTAACACTATTCTGTACAAAATATGCTATCAAAAATAACTTCTTATATTAAATACCCACTAAAATATCTATAAAGCTTGTAGAGAACATTCTAAATGGAAAGATTTGTCTTTGAATCAAGAAAGTCAATTGTAATTATATGGTTGAACTTTAATGTCCTATGAGCATACATTATATGTATGAAAAGAATACTGTGAACATAAAATGTTTTGATTAAATGTCTGTATAAAATACGTTTCAAGACATTTCCAAACATGTGTAATCTCACACCTGAATGGATTTACTCTCGACTCTTTACATAGATTGGAAGCATCATGGTCTTGGTAGCAGGAGGTGGGAAAACTTCTGTAACTGGAAGTGTGGATCCCTTCAGCTTTTATTTACAATACTTTCAAGCTATTAGTTAAGGAAACTTGCTTCCATGAGAATGCGGCTCATCTCCTCCATGCTTGGCTACAAGTCCATCATAAACGGCAGCACGGAAACTCTGTGTATGTAACCTATTCAGAACAGTTGGAGAAAGAAGATGGAAAATACCTCAAAACTAGGAGCCCGGTAACAAGTACGTAACCAGCAATTGGGCAATCGATAATTACTCACTGGACTTTAATTTGTAAAATATGAAATTACCCCAATAACCAGGGTTGATCTAGAACAAAACTTCAAATGACATTAAAATCTCAGAGTCGGCAACGCTAATGACCTCATGGGATGTGGACACTGAAATTGGTCTCCTTCATTTAGATAAGTGACATCAACATCACAAGCCATGCAGCAAACATCTGGAGGGCAGAACTGCTTGAAGAAGGGAGGAATGCAGTGGCCATCTGATGCTCCAGGGGGCACTGGGGAAAGATGGAATCTATGGAGGAGAAGGTTTGGCCTCTCCCTGGATGACATACCTTAGCCATGATTCATTCAGTGATCAAATGAGGCACCCAGAATGCTGTACTAATCAGAGGGGAAAATGCTGCCTCTCCCAGCATTGGTTTTCAGGGCCAGACTTGCCTTCTCCTGTCTGTGTTTTTTTGTTTGTTACTGTTCTCTTCACTTCCTTCTTTCTTCTCTGGATTGGCTCCCATCAGTGTTCCACTTCACACTAAACTGCGGTTTCTACCAACTTCCACCAACACCCTTGGTACATACAATTTAGAAGCTGGCTTCTAAATCCCTAATGCTTAAATCCACTTTAAATTTCTTTTCGGTTTGCTCTAAAAATTGGAACTTATCAGGATTTTGAAATTTTTGGAGGAGCTCTACTCTCAGTCTGGGGTTTCAAAAATCTGCTCTATCTAGAAAGAGGGAGAATTTCTTGACTTTTCCTTCCCTGGGTTTTGATGAAATCAGGATAGCACATCATATTCTTGGGGTGCTGAGCAGGGCAGGGCACATATTTTGGGAAACAAGTTCTTCGACCTTACAGGACACTTTTGCAGATACTTTGGTCTCCCTACATTGATGGAAATCGTGGTTCCAGGTTGCTCACCCTCTCAACTAGTATTTATTTGTACTATTTGTTAAACATTATACTCATAAGTGGGGATGAGTAATTTTTCTATCCCTGAAGGAATCTATAAATTCAAAGATTAATCCACCATGACAGCGTACCCTTTAAGACCCAAGGCGGAGCAAACTGAGTCCAGGGGACATTACACAAGAACTCCAATCCTGTTGCTCCTGAATCTTGGTTTCAGAGAAGGGGGCGTGCTGTGCCGTAGCTCCATCTCTTTGGTTCCCAGAGGATTCAGTGTAAGATCTGTCGGAGGAATGCAGACTAATTCAAGTCCCTCAACAGTTCTTAAAGGTAGCACATACCTGAGTGAACCTCAAAGATGCCAGGGCCTTGCTGAATGTTTCCCCCTAGAGAAATGCTTTGGGGTTTTTGTTTTGTTTTTGATTCCTATGATATGGTTCTGCATTCATTTTCAACGACTCTTGACTGGACTTTCCGACCTGCTTCCCATGTGTTTGTGCTTCTGCTCCATTGCTGTGAGACATTCTGCTCCCTCAGATGCAGTGGGCTACAAGTCACCACTCCTCAAGCCTGTGTTGGGAGCCTAACGGTACAGGTCCTCTATGTCTTACCCCTAGCCAATGGGCATAGACATGGCAGTGAAGCCAGAGGACCCTACTAGTCCCCAGAGAAAGGCTGCTGGGAGCCCTGCTTCTTCTCTGTTCTGCTGATATGCTTGCTGCTGCAGTGGACTGTGGAAAGGTTGAACTCTGAGGACCCTATCTGTAGTGGTATGAGCGGCGGGCTGTGGCCTGGCTCCTGGCTAGCTTTACCCAAAATAACAACGCACAAATTGTATTCTTTTAAACACTGCCTGACCCATCTCCAGTCTCTTACTGGCTAACTCTCACATCTTGATTAACCCATTTCTATTAATCTGTGTAGAACCACGAGGTGGTGGCTTACCAGGAAGGATCTTAACCTGTGTCCATCTTGGAGAGGAGAGCTATAGAGTCTGCCTCACTGCCTTCTTTCTCCCAGCATTCTGTTCTGTCTACTCTGCCTATCTAAGCTGCTGTCCTATCAAAAGCCAAGGCAGTTTCTTTATTAACCAATGAAAGTAACACATAGACAGATGACCCTCCTCCATCACCTATCTTTTAGTGGACTTCTTCAGAGCCAAGTGTACTGGGTTCTTGGTATTTTCTCTCTTTTCTCTGCAAGTTCTATATCCCATTCCCAGCCGGGTTTTTTTTTTTTCTTCACTGTAACAAATACCTGTGGGAAGAAAACTTTCTTTTAGCTCATGGTTTCAGAGGCATTGTCCAAGGTTGGTTGACTGTGCTGCTTTGAGCATGCAGCAAGGCAGTGTCCATCGTGGTGTGTATATGCTATTATGGAAGCAACTTAGAAGTAGTCTGGCAACAAAGAATCATGTTAAATCTAGGCTTTCCAAATAGTTCCCCATACCTTCCCATCAGTGATTTATCTCCTCCAGTCAGGACCTACCTCCCGATTTGTCCACTTCTCAGTGTGCCATCAAATCGTGAATCTCTCAAATGGATTACCCTTGATGAATGTAGAACAGCCCCCTCCATCCCATCACTTCCCAAAAGCCTCAGCTCTGAGCACAATGCATTTGGGGCAAAGACATCTGAGTGTCACTCATATCTATACCAACCAGCTCTGTGTCTCACTCCTAGCCTCTTGTAACTTCAACTCCATCAGAGGATGGTTAAAACAGAGCTTGGAGCATTTGGAGTTTACAAATCAGTCATGTCTTTTTCTCCAAACTATTGAGGAGGTGTGTTACTTCCAGAAGTGATGAAATCACAGTCTTGGACACAGCAGAGCTCCCCATACAATGGAGTAGAGCCTGGGACTTTATAGCAGCTTACACCCTTACTTGACTCCCCCACTCCCAATATTTCTAGCTTCACAACATCTCAAGCAGAATAGATGAGCAGAAAAACAGGGCTCAGTGGGAAGGAAAGTGAATTTGGTGTTAGTTATCTGTGACCAACATGCCTATCTTGGAAATTTAACTAAAATTATCAGCACATGTTTGACAATAGAACATGAAATGCTACAGAGCTTGACTCTTCTGTTTTTAGATCCCCAAAATTTTTGGTGTTTTAGGTTGACTTTCTGATACTAAGACCATCTTCTTCACAGCATCAAGTTTTCCCAATAATTCCCAACTAGTATATTCAAAACTCTTGTAGTCTGGCATGAATAAAACACCATGCAAGCATGCAGATCTTAACCTGGAAAACTAAGTCACAGAGGGCATTCATCATAGTTATACTGTCAGGCACTAATTTTACCATTAATGGGATGAGCAGAAGTATTATATTTCTGGAGCAGGGTGGTGACTCACAGAGACAGGATCATGGTGTTGTAGGAAGCTGCTTGTTTGTTTCCTGGCTGCCCAGACTCCCAAAATAATAACACAGAAACTATATTGTTTAAATCGCTGCTTGGCCCATTAGCTCTAGATTCTTATTTGCAAACTTTTACATCTTAATTTAACCCATCTCCATTAATCTGTGCATCACCACAAAGTCATGGCCTACCAGCAAATTTCAGCACATCTGTCTCCAATGGTGGCTCCATGGCTTCTCTTTGACTCCTCCTTCCTTCTCCCAGCATTCAGTTTAGTTTTCCCCACCTATCTCTATTCTGCCCTGCTCTGCTATAGGCTCAAGACAGTTTCTTTATTGACCAATGGTATTCACAGCATACAGAGAGGAATCCCACATCAGTCATGGGAAGCTGACTGTGAGCCTCTTTGCCATGCTAATGAAAGTCTTCAAGCATTAGCTTAAATCATACTCCAGATCTTTCTGGAAGAATTAGGAAGAAGATGCCCCTGACAAACTCATTGTTTTTAAGTATTCATATAACTCTATGCAATATAATGACTTGAAAATAACCCCCATTCCCCACAGGCCTGGAGGAGCTAATTCTTCTTTAGACACCTAGATTTTCCTTTTCTCCTCAAGGAAAGATCATGCTTGTCTTATTACAAAATAATTTATTCATATAAAGTACATATGTATTAGTAATTTATGGCTTACAAATACTGTCTCTGGGACTCTTTTCTTATCCGTATCACTGTGTTAATTGTTTTTATTAGGTCAAATCCACAAGTAATTCTAAGGTTGAGAAAGAGACAGAGACAGAAATTTTTACTTTAGCCCAACCGGCCATCATTTCCTTCTTTCCGTTACAGATGTCCTTTTTTTACACGAATGTCAATATTTGGCATAAACACAAATCAGAGTGGCTCCTAAGTGATTTCTTTCATTCAAAACACAGGTGAAATATCTTGTCCCAGAGTTCATGTGGCTACTATTCAACATAGTAGGCTTCATGCATCCATTTCCTCACCAAGCATTTGTAGAAACCAGTATATCCATAGCCAATAAAATCCTGTCCCATCACCAAGGATTATCTTTCCGATGACGACCAAGCGCATGTGTTTTTCAATCACACTGAGATCTGAGATGCTTTCTCAGAGTAAGCAACTCCTTGCGAGGATATTCAGAGCACAGTGTGTCCCAGGCATGCAGCACCTGTTACTCACTTGCTTAAATGTCTCATGAAGAGGACAGAGAAAAAAATAGTTTCTCTCTGTCTCTGGGAACATACATAAATTTAGCATGCAGTTCTTTTTTGGCCTCTTCCAACTTTGAATTACCTTAAGAAAGGCCATAGGATATAATATCTGGAAGACACTCTTCTCATTCCAGTTTCTTCCCTAAAATGACTGAGAACAGGTGGTGTCCCAGAAAAGAAAGAAGGACGGGGGAAAAAACAAAATGAAAAATACAATAGAAGCCGATGTTATAAATTCAGGCATAGAACTGGGGTAAAAAAATGTCAATCAACTTTTTATTACTAATGTTTGCCTTGCTAAGTATTTGGTGATCTAATTCTACTAATTACAGGGCACAGAGGACAGAAGA
Source organism: Chionomys nivalis (assembly GCF_950005125.1). Classification (NCBI taxonomy): domain Eukaryota; kingdom Metazoa; phylum Chordata; class Mammalia; order Rodentia; family Cricetidae; genus Chionomys; species Chionomys nivalis. The sequence goes on from NC_080088.1 coordinate 21,353,685, forward strand.
AACTGTTTCTGAATATTGTAAATTCACTGTGTGTGTGAAGATGCTGTTGACCAATGCTTTTTATGAATTAGCCTGATTTTTACATAATTCTTTCCACATTTTAAGCTGACCATGGTCTAAATATTTGCATCATGCAATCAACCAATCTTTGCCTCATTAACATAATATTAAAATTGTATTTGTTCAATTTGGACGTTGTTGAGTGTCTTGTGTATAATCATAGATACTGCTGACAACCTGGGAACATTAGAGTCACATAAAAACAAGGCAGTGATCGCATTGCTGTATTGGTTTAAATTGAACCATGCTTTTTTAATATTTAATTTTTTATTAATTTATTTATTTATTAAAGATTTCTGTCTCTTCCCCGCCACCGCCTCCCATATCCCTCCCCCTCCCCCAATCAACTCCCCCTCTCTCATCAGCCCTAAGAGCAGTCAGGGTTCCCTGCCCTGTGGGGAGTCCAAGGACCTCCCACCTCCTTCCAGGTCTATTAAGGTGAATATCCAAACAGCCTAGGCTCCCAAAAAGCCAGTATGTGCAGTAGGATCAAAACCCAGTGCCATTGTTCTTGATTTCTCAGCAGTCCTCATTGTCCACTATGTTCAGTGAGTCCGGTATTATCCCATGCTTTTTCAGATCCACTCCAGCTGGCCTTGGGGTTGTAGTCTGGTGCTCCAATGTGGGACTCTGTCTCTGTCTCCTTTCATCGCCTGATGAAGGTTAATATCCAGGAGGAGGTCTATATGTTTTTCTTTGGGTTCACCTTCTTATTTAGCTTCTCTAGGATCACGAATTATAGGCTCAATGTCCTTTATTTATGGCTAGAAACCAAATATGAGTGAGTACATCCCATGTTCCTCTTTTTGGGTCTGGCTTACCTCACTCAGGACAGTGTTTTCTATTTCTGTCCATTTGCATGCAAAATTCAAGAAGTCATTGTTTTTTTCTGCTGAGTAGTACTCTAATATGTATATATTCCATACTTTCTTCATCCATTCTTCCATTGAAGGGCATCTCGGTTGTTTCCAGTTTCTGGCTATTACAAACAATGCTGCTATGAACATAGTTGAGCATATACTTTTGTTGTATGATAGGGCATCTCTTGGGTATATTCCCAAGAGTGGTATTGTTGGGTCCAGGGGTAGGTTGATCCCGAATTTCCTGAGAAACCGCCACATTGCTTTCCAAAGTGGTTGCACAAGTTTGCATTCCCACCAGCAATGGATGAGTGTACCCCTTTCTCCACAACCTCTCCAGCAAAGGCTATCATTGGTGTTTTTGATTTTAACCATTTTGACAGGTATAAGATGGTATCTTAAAGTTGTCTTGATTTGCATTTCCCTGATTGCTAAGGAAGTTGAGCATGACCTTGAGTGTCTTTTGGCCATTTGAACTTCTTCTGTTGAGAATTCTCTGTTCAGCTCATTGCCCCATTTTATAATTGGGTTGATTAGCCTTTTACAGTCTAGTCTCTTGAGTTCTTTATATATTTTGGAGATCAGACCTTTGTCAGTTGCAGGGTTGACAAACCTCTCCACCAAGGCAATAATCCAAATCAAACCACAGCAGACCGAATCAGAAAAGAGCACAGGTTAATGGATGACAACACTTCCAGGTGCCCCCCCCCCAAGGAACACTGGGAGACCACGTGCTTGTTCTCTGGGGGACAGTTTAAATAGCCTGTGGGAGTGGTGAAGATCTCCCAGTCAGTGGGTTGCCTTTCTGTCTTAGTGACAGTGTCCTTTGCTTTACAGAAGCTTCTCAGTCTCAGGAGGTCCCATTTATTCAATGAGGCCCTTAATGTCTGTGCTGCTGGGGTTATACATAGGAAGTGGTCTCCTGTGCCCATGTGTTGTAGAGTACTTCCCACTTTCTCTTCTATCAGGTTCAATGTGTTTGGACTGATATTTCATTCTTCTATCTTCACTCTGTGTTCTCTCTCACTCTCCTTCTGTGTATGTGGGGGAGGTATCATGTGACTATGGGCCGTGTACACTGTGGTATGCATATGAACGTCAGAGGATATGTTTTCCCCTGTTTCTAAAAGGCTAGATGACCCCCAATTCCCTCGAAAGTCTACAGTCTCTATCTCCTGTCTCACCAAAAGAACAGTGAGATGTGTATTCCAGCTCCCAGCTTTCCATAGGTCTCATGTGTATTCTCAAATTTTTCACCAAATTAATCAAATTCTTGGCCCACAGAACCTTGTTCTAAATGGCTTGATCTATGACACAATTTACATAGATATACATTTCAAAAGGGCTTGTGTATGTCTTTTGCGTATGCATGTGTGTACAAACTCACGCAGACAGACTTCTCTACCACCACACACAGACAAACTGTCGTGGAAAAAACACTTGTACCTTTTCAGCACTTCCTGACCCGTTGAGGAAGCATCTGTCCACACACATTGAACTGCTGACCTTTATACCACTGGTTATTAATATTTGCTTTGTGAAGACTTTTCAAGGTGTCTGAGGCTCCTTTAAGAATTACAGACATACTCATCAAAAGAGAATTCGAGGTCGGCTGTCAGTAACAAGCAAGTGTTGTATTTATAAAATTTCTAGAAATATAACTTTCTGTTCTTCATCTCCAACTGTGCTGGACTGAGAATCAGCTATTATTTTCAATAGTTTTTTCAATTTAAGTGTAAACTTCTAACTTGCATTTATGGTTCAAGTTCTGCCTAATGACGGACATAGTAGTGATTGTCCAAGGAAGAATATGTTGGAATCTGACCTACCTTCTTCCTGCCAATCTGCCTTACAGCAGGAGAAGGAAAATTCAAGGAAGAACCCAGCATATGCAAAATTGCAAAATTTCCTCTGCTACAGTTCTTCCTGGGAAGTGAGAGAATGTGCAGTGATTAAAGCTGTCTATTCCTGATGGGGTGTGTTTGTGTGTGTATGTGTGTGTGCTGATGAGTATGTGTTTCAAATGGGCAGAGTGTCTTTTTCGGTTATAACCAAACAGAAAAGTCTTTCGCTAAATTTTGGACTCTCCTATGCCTTCCAAAGACTCTGGCAAATGCAAAGATGTTTATTCCTTGAATCTTATAAGCATAATCTAGAAATCCTATGCAATATTGAGTATGTAGTGAATGCATGATGTGGGTAAATGAAAGATTTATGATTTTATGATTTGAGTTATGACCCAAAAGCTAAGAACAGTCAATGAACAGGAAAAGTGTAGAAATCATTGTAAAATGAATATATGTAGCTATGTTGAAACACATCTCAGGAAATGATTCATACAAGTGATGGAACTCCTTTAAGCTTCATCAAGAAAGCAGGTTCCTGTAAAATCCAGATACAAATTTAAATATATGTGACACAGAAATAATTATTAAACATGCATGGTACAGTATTAGTACCCAGCAGATTGCCTATTCTTTTCTCATCTAAAAGTTGTGATGAAAGGGGCAAGAGAGATGGTGTAGTGGTTAAGAGTGTTTACTGTTCTTGCAGAGAACTCCAATTTAGTTTCTAGGCCCCAAACAGTGACTCACAACCATCCTCATTCCAGTTGTAGAGGATTCAATTCCTCTTCAGGGCTTCAAATGCTCCTGTGTGCTCATTGTACATATATACACACTACTAAATAACTATTAAATAAATATATAGGTTGTGATGATTATTACTGTGATAATAATTACCAATAGTCTTCATGAACAAAAGAGGAGTAAAAACAGAGACCTGCCTATATATTACCACAGGTGTCCATCAGGAACTGTTTCCCTGGCTTCCCAAGTAAGAGTTCCATTGATCAAAGCAGGGGAATGAGTATTTCATTTTTTTTCAAGCATGGCAGGCTAGGATAATATGATAGCTTGGTGTACTAAGAGCACTTGTTTTTTTCTACTTTGACTTAACCCTCACTAGAAGTGTTTAGATCTTTACTTAGGCTATTTTTCTGTGGAAAAACATAAATAGTTGAACTCATTTAATGATAATATCCTCATGTACCAATTAAGAATGTGTCATTGTTATAATATATATAGACAAGGAAGAGTGGGCTTGAAATCAGAGGTCCACCTGCCTCAACCTCCCAGGTGTTGGGATTGAAAGTGTGCAATATTACTTCTTCCTTTTAAAAATACTTTTGAAAAAAAATAAAAAAATAAAAATACTTTTGACTGGGGAGAAAGATTCATTCTCAACATGGGTCAAATCCTCCTATACGCAGGGATTTGGACAAAACAAAAGGGATTAATAGAAAAAAAGCAGCACACTAGTATTCTGCTTTCTGCTTCCTGCTTTGGTTAGGCACATCAAGATACAGGGCTATGAAGAAGGCTCAGTTGCCTTTCCACGTAATCAAAGTTTGATTACCAACAGCTACATCAGGCAGTTCATAGATCCCTGTAACTCTAGCCCCTGATAATGTGATTCCCTCTTCTGGCCTCCACTGGTATGTGCATATGTTTGGCATACACACACAGACACATGTACATTCATATGAATAAGAATAAAAATATATCTTTTAAAATACATACACATATTACGTTATACTGCAAGTTTCCACTGAACGTGCGCTTACCTGCACCATGCCTTCCTACCATGAAATTGTAAGCCAAAATAAATGATTCTACCCTTATGTTGCTGTTTGTCACATGCCCAGTAACAGAGATGGATAAAACTACAAGAATCTATCTGTTAAAATTACATCACCCGACTTATTGTTGTTAAGTTGGTGGGATTAATGCCTTCCTATACCTCCTCTCCATATCCAAACACTCTGAGATCTAGGAAAACCAAACAAAGTCAAATCAAAACAAATCAAATATATTTTTAAATTAGAAGACATCTATTATTCAAAGCCATTGTGTTTGAAGACTTAAGTCAATGGAGGCATAATGAATAGCTGAGAGAGGAGAAAGAAATCGCACAGGTCAACACAGCACAGTGTTTGTCCTCTAAGAACATGAAAAAGGCTCAAGAGTTAGAAGTACGAGAACTAATTTTTTTGAGATGTTAGGAGGATATTTGAAAAAACATCATAGGGAAAATTAGCCTTGATCTCTGGCCCTGACCCCTCTAAGCGCCTTCCAATGCCTGTCTCCTAGTCTCCTACTGTGCCTCAGGCACTAGGTACTACGAAAAAACCAGAATTAACCTAAAGCTGTGTCCTGATCCATGTGCCTTCATTTTCAAATTCCAAGAGCTGATAGCCAAGCCAACACAGTCTAGGTATCCTAAGAGGCAATGTACACCCTGGGAGAAAATTCTAGGAGAGATACAGACATCTGGAACCTTCACAACACAGATACCACCAGGCCAGTCAGACACGTTGATCCTAAAATGTTTAGCACCAAGAGGTGTACCCGTCCTGGTTAACTTTCCTCTTGCTTTCCTGTTGCTGCACCATGACCAGAAGCACTTTGGGGAAGGAAGGGTTGTCTTCATTTTACACCTCCAGTTCCCAACCCATTACGGAAGGAAGTCAGGAGGGAACTCACAAATGAACAGAGGCAGGAATGAGGGAGGAAAGAAAGCTACATACTGGCTTGCTCCACAGTTCCCATTCAGTTGTAATTATATGGCCCAGGCCCACAAATTTAGGGATGGTGCCACCCAGTTGTGTGGGCCCTCCTTTTCAATTAGCAATAAAAAAAGTGCCCAAAGGCCAACCTGGTGGCGATTACTCAGTTAAAGTTCCCTGGTCCTCGGTGTGTCAAACTGGCAACCAAAGTTAGTCATCACAGCAGCTGAGCCTCATAAACCTTCCTACTACCTCATTAAGCCCCTAATATTAATGCGGAAAACAAGTCACACAAAGAAAGATCAAAGAAAAATTCAAAAATTACAGTGGGGAAAGAGCCACAGCACATTCAGGGAGCCGAAAAATCCTGTAATTAGTATCCGTAGAGAGCAGAGAGAGTACTGAATCCCTGAGACAAAACAAAGTGCATAAAAAAAATTCATAACTTGAAATTAGGACTATTGATAACTCCAGCAGTGTTTGTTTGTTTGTTTGTGGTTTTTTTTAAATTACGATTCAGGATTTGGAATCTAAAGACTGTTGTACTTGCATATGAAATTTAAATTTTTTCAATGTCTATGAAGAATTGCATTGGGGTTTTTAAAGGGATGGCATTGAGTCTGTAGACTGATTGGCAGGCTGGGGATTTTTATACTACCACTCCTGCTAATCCATGTGCATGGAATATCTCACCATCTTCCCATCATCTTAGCTGACGTAGAAAATAACTTGGACAAAGGCTAATATCTCGTCATGATGCAAACAAAACAAACAAACAAAAATCTGGATGCGCTGGGGTTCGAAGGAACAAATCCTAACATCATAAAGGCTGCATGAGAAGCCTGTAGCCACCGCCAAGTTAACTGATGGAAGCTCAAAGTCTTCCCACTAAGGTCAAGAACAACACAAAGGGTTTCTACGCTCACCACCTATTCAATATAACACTTGAAGTCCTAGCAATGGTAGCAAAGCTAGAAAAGGAAAAGAAAAAACGAGACAGAGAGAAAAAGAAGAAACTGAAGTATCCCTGTTGGCGGTTAGTGAGTTTGTATGTGAGAGACGCCAAAGATTCCACCAGAAGACTCCTCCAGCTAAGAAATATGTGATTTGTAGCAACTGATCTTTGATTTGATTTGAGTGTTTAACTTGGAATGCCCATAGAAATGATGAGACAACAAAGAAGCTGTTTGGAAGGGGGTGGCCCTAAGAGAGGACGGGAAACAGAGCATAGGTGACAAAAGGAAGAAAAAGAAATAGTGAAGTGGCGCTTAAGAGAAGACAGAGAAGTGAGGGGAGAGAAAGTGATATCTGGCCCTAGGGGGTTTGAAAAGGCCATCTAGAAACCTATTGCTTTATAAACTTTATTTTCAAACTTGAAATGGAGATGCCCTATGTACCTACATGTAAAGGCTCTTCCACGATATCACAGATTGCCAAATAAAGCCCACTATCTAGCATGAGATACCTTTTTTCAAATTGTTGGTTGGGGCATTCCATAAACCTCCAAAACAATGTCAACAACTGCGATTGCTATTGGTTGCTATCTAGGACTCTGTAGTAAGATCCTATTTCTGAAGACATTACCTACTTTGTTCATAGGACTTAGAGAGCTGAAGCCAAAACTAAGATGGAAACTTCCTGATGACTAGCTCTCACAGTGTTGGAGGATGCTGTGCAGGCTGCTACATGAGAAAGGACTTGAACAGTCTTAGCCAGCTATGATGCCTGCAAGCCACAGTAACAGTCACTGGGTCAAGACATGCCCATGGGTACAATAGTGGCATAAAAGTTATATAGGTAACCAGTCACTTTCTGGTTGGATTTAAGTGTCGACCGCCTTGGTGGGTCATTCATTAGTCTAGGGATTGTAACCCACCTGGCTGGTCAGTTATTCCAGGGTCACAGAGAGGCACTACCTGAAAGACATGGGCAGGAGACAGGAAAGAGGCCAAGCAAAGTTCTTGTCAAAGCCTCCACTTATTAGAGTCATGGTTGCATCTTATATAGCCCCTGGATGAGGAACTTGGGGGGCTGGGGCATGGGATCTTGCCACGTGGTCCACGTCGGTCATGTAGGCCAAGAGATCATGATTGGTCAGGTGACGGTTCCTCTGCCAGGAGTTCACGAGTTGACACACCTAGTTCTCTAGATAGTTTGGAATGTGAGGCAGGTTTTGCTAACAGATAGCTCTCTATTAACAGTTAATTTGGGTGTGGGATAGGCTTTGTCCATAAAACAATTCTCAATACAATTGGGAAGTGGAGCCCTCTGCAAACTCCTCAGGGCGATGATCCCTATAATAATTTTTTGGGGGAGGGGAATGGCTCCTGACATTTAAGGGCCATTACAGATTCTGTATATCTGTCAAAGAACCCGTGTTTGGGGAGATCAGAAGCGTTAGGGATGAACCTAACTACTATTTTGCCAAATGGACATAGAATCAAGTTACTTTCTAAATGTATATCTCTATACTTATAGATCAATGCCACTGTTAGTTATCATTAAATAAGGGTCTTTGTGTAGTAAATAGTGATTAATACAGAGACTCAAAACTAATGAAAATACAGAGAACAAGTATGGTGAACTTTTTAGCCATAGAGGGGACATTTCTATTGTAATCCTTTTCCCCAAGGCTCACAGAACACCATGGAAAATGGGGACGGAAAGATCATAAGAGTCAGAGGTCAAGAAGACTGAAGCAAACTATTGCCACCTGTACATGACAGGATCATTGTACTCTGGAACTTACTGCAGCTGTGCTGGTCTGCCCAAGACTGTCCAAAGGTCAAGCCAGTCACCCTTCTGCACAAATAGCAAGAAGCATGTGAGCCCTCACCCCTAGCTGACCTCCTGATAGCCGATGACTGCTTGGGACTGGAGAACTCATTTTCTCTAGCAGTGTGACCTCCAGCATGGTGACTGTGCTACCATGGATGACCCGCACCCACGCGTGTATGAGTAGCGCTAATTGCAGTTGGCAGGTGTTGCAGCTACGTTTCTGCTGCTGGGAGAAACTATTCACATAAAAGTGACTTAATAAAGAGTTCAGTGCTTTGTTGATATTTATTTATTTTATGTGTATCTGTGCCTAAATATATGCATGTGTACATGTTCATACAATGCTTGTGGAGGCCAGAAGAGGAAATTAGACCCCTGGAACCAGAATTAAAGGTGGCTGTCAGCAGCCACATGGTTGATGGAAACCAAATGTGAATCCTCTATAAAAGCAGCAAGTGATCTTAACTGAAGAATAATTTTTACAACCCACCCCCCCATACCAAAAGGGTTAAATTAGGCTTATGGTCCAAAAGAATAGAATCCAACATGGTGAGAAACGGACATGGCAACAGAGACCCAAGGCCTGGCAGCATCAGAAAACTGGCTGGTCGCATTTGGTCACATTTTCATCCACCTACATGTGAGAGGAGGGAGGGAGAAAGAAAGAGGGCAGGGAGAGAGAGAAAGAGAGAGAGAGAGAGAGAGAGAGAGAGAGAGAGAGAGAGAATAGGAGAGAGAGAGAGAGAGAGAACAGAATGTGGTATACTTCCTCCAACAACCCTACATCCTAAAACCTCCCCAATAGTGCCAATGACTGGGAACCAAGTGTTCAAATAGATGAGCCCACATGGGACATTTCTCATTCAAATTACATTTTGCTTTTATAAAAAGATGGAAAATTAAGTTGTTAAGCGGAATTGAAGGAGAGATTCCTGGAGGAGCTGGAGATGGGAGAATAGCTGAATATGATCAAAATAAATCATCTGCATATATGAAATTCTCAAAGAGTAACACGAAAATCATAAAACAACAAATAAATTAATATTAAAGAATGAAAATAAAAGAGTTGAAAACTCAAGAATATGAAGCTATAGCCAATGAGAAGCTAAAGATAAAAGAAAACATTTAGACAAAAGTCCTCTTTTCTACAGGAGTTTCATAAAGAAAACTTAGAATTCTACGGGGAGTAAAAACTTGTCTAATAATAACATAGAAAGCCTGAGGACCAGCAGGGTGCATTTCAGATGCTTCATGTAAACGCCATCCTTCCATGACATCCGTACAAATGGTTGGTACCCAACCATGCCATCACTATATAACAATGATGTCTGCACATTCGAAGGGAAGTGTCTCAGTAGACAGCTGTTCGCCCTTCATCTGGAGATAATGGTATGCTCTATCTCCTGCAAGGCGTAAGTCCAGGAAAAATATGACACATCAGGAAACAAGATAAAAAATGAGAACAGGCAAAGAAATTTCCAGGTATCCAGGACCACAGCTGGACAGAATCCTTCACTCACAAAAACCCATTCCACAGTTGACAGAAGACCCCGGGATGGAAGTTTCCAAAGGAAATGAAAGAGAATAAACAGGTAGATTATCAGATACGGTTAACTGGTCAGGAATGTGAATGAGGCCTTAACTCATAAAGCTACTAAATAGTATGACCTTAGCAATAGCTTCCATATAAACTAAGAGAAGTAAAAATTGTCTAGTTACAATTACCTAATCTTTGATATAGCAGGAGACAGCATGCACATAAGTCATTACAATGAAATGCCAACTACAGATTTACCAGTGCTGTAAGGTCAGTAGCAATGACTTATTTTTGCAAGCATATAAATAATTAAAATTATAAAATTTTAGGTCAACTTTCATAAACCAACAAAAACTTTAAGCATGTAAAAATCTAGAAGTGGACTTTGAATTGGCAAGGACACAGTCTCCTAGGGCAGTTCTAGAAACAGCCCATCAGCTGCTCCCTCACTTTCTGAGTTGTAATGTGTCCTCAGTGTCATTGACGAAGGTCGGGAATGACACAGAAAATGCCTTTACCCTCCTGCAATTTTGACTCTGGCTACATCCAATCAGATACAGAACAGCGGTTCTATTTTAAGGGAGTAGAAAGAGGAGAGTAAGTTTCATAAGTGTGAGCTAACAGTTGATGGAACAAACAAGATTGCATGTGGAATACTTTTCAGACACAGATAACCATTTAGAGCCAGGCACACTTTAAAACCCAAAGAGCATAGGCAAATCCTCTTCTCTTCTTTTGTTTCTTTGTTTGCTTTTAGCTAAGACCATAGTAACTGCTATAGAAAAGAAAAACTCAAACTGCTGTTTCAAAAACTGCTCGTGGAATTCCCAGTTCTATTCAACCAAACGTGGTGGGTGAAGAATTCCACCCTGACCCTGACTGGGAGAAGAGAGACCGGTGTCCTAATGTATCAATACATTTAAAAATAAAACTGGGATATTTGAAGGAAAATGGATGGCTATGGAAAGAACTTGACTGAGATGATCCAGATACAGAAGGACAAAAGTTATACTGTCTCTCTCATATGCGGAGTCTTTGAGAGTTTTGATGGGTGTGATTGAGGGGGCAGGAGAGTTGGTAAGGGCTAGATACTAGGTAGGAGGCCATGGGTGGGGGGTAGGAGATGATATGACAGCCAGAGTGAAGACAAAATATACATGGGATGTGAAAGTAAAGACGAAGCTACTGGGAAGGGGAAGGTACCAGAGGCAGGAAGAATGGATTGGAGGAGCAGAAGGAAGAAAAACAACAGAGGCAAATTTTGCTTGAGAAATGCCAAATAAAATCTAATAACAGTATACTGATGAAAGATTTATTTAAAATGTTAGTTGTGAGCATATGCCAAATTTACATTGAGTATAACACTCTTCATGGAAAGGTCAATGAAAACTCACTGTGTCCACACCCAAACAGCGATGCTCCCTGCTCCAGATCTCCGTAACTATTTCTGCTGAAATCATCAGTATCATTTCCGTTTCCATCCATCAGTGTAGGACACAAACTGATAGTCTAGCAAGATCCCCCATCCAGGTAGTTCAACCATGGACTACTACCATGTATCCATCTCTGTCAGCCCGCTAAAGATACTTGTGGATCCGGACTGGTTCCTCAACCAGCTCACTGTCAAGCAGGGGAAAATTGAGCGCCAAGAAGTCCCCCAACCCTTGAGACCATTGCAAAAGCTACACACGGAGAACAGTGTTCATACTAATGGGTGCCTTAAGAAAGAGCTCACAGATCCAAAAATATCACACGCTCACTAATCCCTATGGAAGGTTCCCTGCCATTTGTCAGAGAATTTCCTTTTCTTTTTCACCTAGAAATAACTTGACAAATCATTATTTTTGTCCCCATGGTCCAACATAGAAAGCATTTCTTGGCTGGTCCCCCTGACTTCCTCCTGCAATAGTCTGAACTTCAGGCCATTAAGGGTTTTCCCTCCAACCTCCTTTTCCTTACATTCTTCACCTAGAGAGCAACCTCCTGACTCTTGACTCAGCTCACATGTGATTTGATTCTTGCGAAATCTTTGCGGAGTTGAACTTGTCTAACGACCTAGAGTTACGCTTCCTGGTGCCCGTGTTCTCACGGGCAGCATAGCAGTGCCCTTACTGGCAAGAAGATGTTTCTTCCACTGTCCCTTCCCATGTTAGCAATCAGAAAGTCTCCTCCTTGTGCTTAGATCCTTCCAGTATGCAATGTTGCATGGCTCCGTTCTTATTGAACTTTAGTTCCCAAGGGCCTTGAACACATTTGCAAATCCATTTTACTAGCAAAATAAATCACATTTTTGTCTCATGGGTTCTATAACATCGATGTTAGATATAATTAAAAGTAAAAACAGCTAAAACACAAGGCTTGGGAGCAGTTAATTTTACAGTTTTATGCTGTAGGTCAGTAACTATAGCTGGTTTTATATGACATTAAGTGATGATGAAACTGTAGCATAAATCATTTTGTACACAAACAAGGCTAAATAAGAAGGCAATGCACTGGACATTCAGAGGTTTAGAAACTACTTGAATGAACACAGGCCACCATGGATGTTCAGGAGTGTCGCTCCCGGGCACTTCAACTGCTAATGGGCTTCCTAACCCAAAATTCTTCCCTATGGCTCCATTATGTCTCCTTTAGTCTTCCCTGCAGTGTCTCTGCCAGGAAGCACACTCTTGTCTGCCTGGGGTTTTTTTCTATATGCAAGCTACTCTGCACTTTTCTTTTTCCAAGCTGTGCCCCCTGTCACCGATGTGAGCCCCTGCTGTGCTGAGCTTCTGTTTGGAGGCTTTCTGCTGATTATTCTTTCCCTGTTTGTTTTCCTACTCATTATTTCAAACATCCTAACTACTTGACACGAACAGAGTTTGCAACATTAGTTTGTGTGTTCTTGGGACCCAGCTCTTTGCCATCCTGTAGCATCTCAACAGCACAGAGAACAGTGTTCTATGCATGTGACGACTGTACAAATGTTTGACAAGTGATTCCTTTCTGTTCACTTCCCTAAGTGACATTCAGCAGGTGTGGACCTTTATGAAATGTTCTTACTCTATCAACACACATAGACACACACACATACACACATATATACATACACACATTCACACACACATACAGACACACATATATACACACACTCACACACATACACACACTCACACATATGCACACACATACTCATACACACACATACACGCACACACAAACGCACACATTCACACACACACACACACACACACACTTCTTTATGAAATTGGAAAGGAAGAGCAAGTAAATCAACTTTGGAGACAAAACACTTTGAGCAAAAGTATTTTGAAGGAAGGTACATTGAGCTGAAATGACATCACAGGAAAGTATCCAGAGTTCTTTAAGCTGGGAAAAAGGAAGAACAAAAGTGAAAAGAGTGGCATATCATCGAAGGGGTTATTGATTAGGAGAAGATCCTTTCTAAAAGTAAAACAAAAGGCTTATTAAATAGGAAACACCATCAACATAAGCTGAGGGTTGTGGATGCTTTTTACGCTAGCGCTTAGGTGGTGGAGACAGGAGGCTGCAGATTTCAAAACTGCCCTTTGCTACATAAATGCTATCATAGGCTACATACGATGCAGTTTCAAGAAGCAAAACAAAATGAGGAAAACACAGTGTACAATGTGCTAGTTTATGATATCAAAGATGCAGAAAGATTAATCGTAATATAGAAGGAAGTGGGAGAATTCTAACAGCCCACCCTATACATTTACCTAAAATATGACATGGAGAATATTTCTTCTGCTACTCTAATTTTCCATTATAATAAATATCCTAAAATGTAAGACAGATTCAGTATATTTACCAGGTGAATACAATCAACTTTTTCCTCCCCAATCAGCTTGTCAGCTTCTCTCATTAGTATATACTTGTAGCAGTAACTGTCAACAAATAAACTAGGCAACCAGCAGATACAGGATCTGCAGGCATCCTGAGGCTTGAGCTTCATTTTTGGGTATCACACTTCGTTAGAGGGGCAGGTCACCAAATACAGGGTAAGACTGGGTGGGATTCAAAGTAAGGTGGGTACTGGCCTCCTCAAAGGATATGGTGACGTGCAGTTTTCATAGTAAGTATCTCCCAATTATGGCACAGGGACAATCTGGCATGACTACGGAAGGAGGAAAGAAAGTGGTCTATTCAGTACCTTTGGAGGATTGTTAATCAAGAGGTCACTCCCCCTAGATGCTCTGCCAGGACCGAGTTGGGGCTTAACAACTTCGGAAACGGGGCAGGTCAGAAACCCCGACAACATTAGACAGAAGGAAAAATCAGACTGTATGGTCATCAAGCTATCCTCCACTTGGCCAAGGATGGCTTTCCAACTCTCGAGTCTGATCCAGTCTTACTCCTGGGCATAAAGAAGGTGGCCAAGAGCTGCTGGCAGTCATTCCAGGTTGCTTGGTAGATGTAAAAAAATAGTTTTGTGAGGACTAATGAAAGCCTGGGTGTTTTGAGAGAACAGCAGGTTCTGGGTTTGCCAATTATACTGATCACTGTTTGAAAGGAAGACATGAACCATGAAAGGGGTAGAGTGAGAACGTTCGAGTCTTGGATCCACTGGGGGCACTTTGTTTCCACAGGGAAATTCCGTCTATAGCCTTCATCATCAGAGCCACTGGCGGTGTGGAGGAGAGCGGGGTCCTCTTACCTTCCAACCCAGCACTGCCAAGAGAACTGCTTCCCTTTCCCCAGGTATGGCTGGGGAGCTATTTCCCTCTCCCTGGGCATGGCCAGAGGCCCTGCTCAGGCATATGGAGGAGGCAAGTCAACTCCTACCATAGGGCTGAAACAACAAGTAGAGGTTTGGGTTTCTGTGAGTGACCTGGCCAACCCAAGAGGATAGATCCCAATAAAAGGGCATAAGTCTTATGCTCAGAGTGTGGGCTTTATAGCAGAGAAAGCCCTTGGTCAGTGTAGAGGAACTGGTCATGGTGGCTAAGGTCCTCACTCACCAGTTCCAGATGACCTGAGCTGTCTGGGAGGATCGGGGGAACCAGAGCTCTACCTGATTCAAAAGAGGGCCAATGATGTGGAATTCCTCTCTGTATACTGTGATTACCATTGATTAAAAAAAAATGCTTTGGGCCTATAGCAGGGTAGAACAGAGCTAGATGAGAAAAACTAAACTGAATACTGGGAGAAAGAAGGTGGAGTCAGGAGAAGCCATGCATCCCCACCAAAGACAGATGCCAGATGGAACCTTGCCAGTAAGCTACAGCCACAAGGCAGTATACAGATTAATAGAAATTGGTTAGATTAAGAAGTAAGAACTAGCCAATAAGAAGCTAGAGCTAATAGGCCAAGCAGTGATTTAATTAATATAGTTTCTGTGTGGTTATTTCAGGGCTGAGCAGCCAGGAACAAACAAGTAGCCCCCTACAGTAGGCCAATAGATTTCACAGATAGTCTGGAGTTTTCTATGTGAGAAACAAACATCATATCCATCCTACTCTGCAAAACCCACGTTGTTTCAGCATGCATTTCAATGGTGCCTTGGGACTGCTCATTCTGTCTCTTATTTCAGATCTGTTTCCTCAACCAACAGAACTGACAGAAACACATAGATGCACAGGCAGACAACAATAATTGTGGCCACAATTGTCTACCACACAAATTTAAACCAGGGATCCAATGACATCTCACATGAATCCTGGCAACCAAAAACTGCATCCAGTTTTTCCTAAGTGTCCTTCTTAGAAGGCCCCATAAGCAGATTTACATCCATAGGAAATAAATTCAGGCAACTTTCTGTACTTTCCTGTCTTAGGGTGAAGGTTTCTGAAGTCTCTGGGGTCAGTAGGATAGGAGACAGGGGTCCTGGGACATCTCAGGGTACTCATGTCTTAGGAATTGTTCATTTCCCAAGCTTTCACCCTTAAAGAGGATCCAAGATCTCTGTTATCCCGTCATCTTAGTCTCTGACGATCTCGCTGGCACTTCCAGAATGCTGCAAGAAAAGCCCACCAGAGACCACCACATGCAGACTCTTAAAGCGAGAAAAAGACTTTATTGTCGGCTGACAGCTGCATAAGGAACCTGCCCAAATCTTGCAGCCCAAATCTTATAGCCCTTTGCTTTTTTTTTTTTTTTTTTTTTTTTGGTTTTTTGAGACAGGGTTTCTCTGTGATTTTGGAGCCTGTCCTGGAACTAGCTCTTGTAGACCAGGCTGGTCTCGAACTCACAGAGATCCGCCTGCCTCTGCCTCGAACAACCCCAAATCCTGGTTGTCAGACTTCAGTTAACAAGAAGCAGAACTACAGAAGGCAAAAAGCAAGGTTGTAGATTTATAGGCCTTCCTGGAACTATGAACAAGGTCTTTGATGGATTAGGTCATTGTTTCCATTCCGGCAGGAGTTGGGCCTCTGTGCTGGATTTTAAGGTCAGAATGGCGCCTGTGTCATGGTGTCATTGTGCAAAGCCTTGGGGGCCTTTATTTTTATTAATTATAACTTATCATTTTTATAAGTTTGCACACTAACGCCTGTAGACCTGTGATGGCGTATCAGTCAGAAATTCTAAATGAGAAAATGAGTACTTCTTCTCTTCATAACCTGATGATGAGCAGGTGGTGTGAGAAACTCACCTTCCTCCAGCTGCTTGCAAAACTGAGTCCCAAGTTGTGGGTGGATCCTTCGACCTAGCTGATTCTGTAAACTTCTCTGGCTTTCATGGTCTCAGGAACTGCTCCCTAAACTGTTACTGGCCGAGTCTCAAGTAGTAGGGACTTCTACTTCATGGGAAATAAACCATGCAAGTCATAAACCTACCCAGATACCATTCATTGTTCCAGCAATGGGATTTGATCAGCTTCCTACAAAGGCAAACTCAAGATGCCTTTCCTCAAACATGGGATATATTTTCCATCTTATTCTAGGGTTCCTTTCACACAAAAATGAAGTGTTAAGAATCTCATGGCAAATTAAGGCCCAATGGGACAATTCTTGGTCATTAGGAGGAAAGCCAATGTGTATTTCCTCATATTTTGAGCAAATGATAATTATAAGTGTGCCATAAAACTCTGGTTATTCCATAGGATAAATGATCAAGTGGATAATTTATTCTAGGTCATTGTCCTTCTTTGAACATATGTTTTTGCCTGTTCCTTAATCTACTCCCATGATAATACATTCCTAAATAAGATACTCAAATACTGCATCCAGGCCTCTGCCTTCAGGCAATACCAAATGGAGATGATGAAGGACCCTTCTCTGCTTACGCTACAGAGAGTCATCTTGAGAGGGAAAAAATCACACTGCCAGGCACCGCGTGCTTCTGTGAACAATGCTGACATAATAGGAAATGCCTGTGACCTCTTACCAACTTTTGCCTTGCGCCTTTCTTAAGGATAATCTGTGCTGTGACACTTTTTCCAACTTTCCTGACGATGTGATCAGAATGAACATAACGATTTCAATAAGTAACACTGCCTTTCCCAGGGTTTACTACTAAAGCGATCTCCATCTCCAGCAAAGTGTGCAAGCCAAGACGTAACAGGGAGTACATATGGATACCAGGACTCCTCTCTTGAAATCAATTGGTTTGAAAAGGGCTTTTAATTCCCACAGTTTGTAAGTACAACCCGCCACATCACTTCAGGTGGCCGGCTCATCATTAAAGCCTCAGGTGCCTGTAAACTGTATAATGTTACCTTTTGCATGTCTGACACACTTCACATATATCACACACTTAGCAAGTGAGGTCATATTTGAAGCCCATAATGCAACGTAAAGCCTGTGATAAGCTTTGGTGACATTTCGGTTTCCTTCCTCATGTAAGCACAGCAGTTCGTGCTTCCTATCTCCAGACCCATAGAAAAGAAAAGGAAAGAAACAGAGCTTTCTAAATATGACAAATGTTCAGAGGTTTGCAATTCGCTTTTGGCAAGGCTGTTAATGTCAGTGAGCTCCTCCAGAAACCTGTATTGATGTCATTTTAATATTTCAAATGGTTCATTTGGCAAACATAAACAGTACCAATAGATTTGATTCCGTGGCCTTTTGCTTGGATAATGGATGTAGAACGTGGTACTAACTGGATTTTCTTCTTCCTCTGTTTTTAAAATTCAGATAGCATACCAGAAGGAAAAAGAAAGAAAGAAAGAAAAGGAAAAAAAGGAAAGACAGAAAACTGTTAAAGTCCTTGTGATGGTATCATCTTTAGGAGCCAAGAAAGCTCAGGGCTCCAAGCTCGTTAGAATCCCCTTGTCACACTCCTTCCCACCAGTCTGTCACTCTGCACCCAGGAATCATCTTCCTCTGCCAGCATCTGCCCAAGAGCTAGAGGAAGAAATTCATTGTAAACCTTTGTGTGGTGCACGGATTCCTCTCCCTTCTGCTCCTCCACTCCATGACCGAGCGTGTTTGCACGCCTCTGTCTGGACTATTTCCATGGCTTCCTTTAGAAGATGTGTGGCATTTCCTTCTGAGCTTGTGACTATGCTGATCCCTTTCATTTCTCTGAAACACACGCAGTCTTTGATTTACATTCTTCTTACCTTTTTTTTTTTTACTTCACAGTGGGGCCAAGGAGATATGTGTCGATACTCTCTTACAATATCCTCTGATGGTGGTGGGCTGAGGAGGCAGTAGCAGCGAGTTATAGCTTCCAGTCAGCTGTGAAATCACGGTGAACTACAGACACTACCATGTGCTGTGTTGCAAAGCTAGGGTGTTTACATTTAGGCTTGTGGTATTTGCAGTGTACCGCGGGTTTATTGGAGACATGACCCTATCATAAGTCAAGAAGCAGAAGTCTTGCTGATCCTACTTAAACTGTCATTTTAAATCTAAGATAATATCTACTGTTTCCATCTCACATTCTTTTATAATCAAATTTTCTGTTTGGAGAAACATTTAAGATTGAACGAATAGCTTTAGAAGCTCACTGCTCCTCATCTCTGACCTGGGACAAGAAAGGGATTGTCTTTTCTGCTTCGCAAACAGTGCTTTCATAAGAACAAGATCTGTGAGTGGAAAAAGTGGAGTTACTATATGTATAGTTTTTTTACAATGTTATTTCTTTACTTGCATGGCTGAGGCAGGAAGCATTTGAACATGAGGTAGCCTGGGCCCTGTAGAAAGACTCAAGTTCCAAAATCAACTAAGATCGTTTTTAATTTTTTAGAATATGTTTAAGCTTAAACCTAACCCTAGCCCTAAATATTGACAATGATCACTGAAGCACACTGCTAGAACGTGGTATCAGCATTGAGTTGACACTCAAAGACATAATTTTTAGGAAGACTTTGGAACGTGATATTACATTTACAAAATCATTCCATTCTTTCTATTTTATGATACATTTTATAGTCTGAGACATTTATTTACCCATGAGTGATGCTAAAAAAAAAAAAAGGAAATATACCTTAGATACTTGAAGCTGTTGCGAGTGTCACAGTCTACCAAATGATGTATTTACATATCAAATTTTATTTTATTTGTAGCACAGGGTTGTGTTCAGGTTCAGCAAACACTCTGTCACAGAGCTATACCCCCAGCTCCAAATGCATTACTGATATGATGAATTTGATTTGGACTAACTGGCAAAACTTGTGACGTTCCTAAGAAGGAAACAATTTCACAAGGCAAACTTTCAAATATAAATCCCCAAAGTTGGACAGAATCAACAATCCAATTCATTTCACAATTATAGCAACCATTCATCAGTAAGTTTTAGATAAAATGACTTGATATACCAAAAAGACATGTTTTCTATCAAAATGAATTTTTCCTCAATATGTGTCCTAGGAAAAGAATGATTTAGGAGTAATTATGAAAAAAAATCAATGCAGATTATTTGACCCTATGCAGTCTGATCAGTGCACCTGTGGAGAGAAGCCAGCCAGAAATCTGCATTTGAACAAGGTCCTTCCTGGCTGGCACCGAACTTTGAGGGCCATTCATTGAGACAAACAAACAAGGCTGACACAGAGTGAGCCCCACACCTCAGTTAGGGGGCAGAGTTAGGAAGCAGTCTGCTTGTTTTCCATACTAAATATGTCACACAGTTACTCTAAACAAGACAGGACCCAGCACTTTTGCAGGGTGTGTGTGTGTGTGTGTGTGTGTGTGTGTGTGTGTGTGTGTTTGTGAGGGTAAGATTCCTTTATGTGCTAAAGTAAATAATAGCAAAATTAAGAATAAGCTCTATAAATTGTACTAAATGCTGATAACTTGAAATCTCTAAAATGGAATAAATTACTGACTATTGCACTTTAAATGGACATCGAGTGTTCCAAATTACCAAAGGTTTTGCCATTTTGATAAATTGGTTTTAATTTTTTATCAGCCTATATTTAAGTACTCTCCAGTAATGTGTGCCAGACAGTTCCATTAGGCATCTGCAATTGCATTTATTTTCTTTAATGTATGAACTGTATAAACTAACTATAATTTGGATAGCATGGTGCCTAATTCCATTACACTGATGGGAATGGCCCCTCTTGGGTTTGGGATAGCAATCACACCGTGAACTGTAGGGGGAAAAAATACCAAAATATAAAGTAGGATATCTTTATCTCTTGATTTGATTCTGAAAAATTGACCCCTGAACACAAAGGGGAAAGTCAAAACGCACCAGGTTAAAATGAAACAATCTGATGGGGAAAATGAGGAGACATTTGGATTGCTCCACGCAAAAGAGGAGGAAAAAGTAATAAAGGCGCTGTCGTCCTGAGTCTTAAAAAGCATAATTAACTCCTTGGCACCGCGAAATAGACTCGCACTGCATGTGGTTTGCTGCCAGTAAAGGACATGCCTAGAGCCGCTGGCCAAGAAGAATTACAGGCATTCGCTAGTATTTTAAAATATTCATGTTTCAGCGACAACACTGCATATTTTCGATTGACAGATATGGAAAAGAAATTAACTTTTTCTTTCTGCCTTTCCTGGCATAAGCGCCGTGCACAATTAACTGTTTCATTCACCAAATAAGATCCTTAGCATTGGAGAATTCGCTTGCTTTGAAGTCAACTCATGAGTTTGCTGGGTTTTCCTCACCAATTTGAAGGCCACTATTTGTTCACTAAAATCTGACTGATGCCTCTTCATAGACCCTGGAACACACTGCAAAGTGTTACAGAACTGGAGGAAGCAAACTTTCTGGGACTGTTTTCTCCCTAAAATGTAAGTAAACAAAACAGTATTTAGAGGTTTGATGGCTTGATAGACTCCCAAACCAGATGATTTTTCATAATTTCATAATAGAGAAATCTGAAGGTAAAATAAAGATGACAATGTAGACGTTACATGCACGAAAGCAAAAGTCACAGTCATTTCTTTTTGTTATTTCTCTCAACTGAGAAGAATTCTCTTTAAGAATAAAACAAACAAATAAACAAACAAATCCACTAAACTTGTTTAACAAGAGTCAGAATGAAGGGAGAAAAAGATACTCCTAAGCCTTTTCTACTGCTGCGGAATCATTAGTAATATGGCTGCTTTGAGTTTCAGAAATTGGTGTAGGAGGTCCTTCTGTTTATGTGTTGTTTTCATTGCTTAATCAATAAAGAAACTGCTTGGCCTGATAAGGCAGAACTTTGGTAGGCAGAGAAGACAGAACTGAATTCTGGGAGGAAGAAAGCAGAGTCGGAGAGACACCATGGAGCCACCAGAGACAGACATGCCGACTCTTTCCTGGTAGGCCACTGCCATATGGTGATACAGATGAATAGAAATGGGTTAAATCAAGATGTGAGAGTTAGCCAATGAGAGGCTAGAGATAATGGGCCAAGCAGTAATTTAATTAATACAATTTCTGTGTGGTTATTTCGGGTGTCTGCTAGGTGGTCAGCCAGAACCAAAAGCAGGCCCTCTCTCCTTCAACAAGGAATCACAGAGCTGGCAAGTGGATAAGTATAGAGTATTAGATGAAAATGTGTTACATTTGTTTAACGCTGTGGGACATCTGTTTTCATAATGTAAAGATGTGCTGCATTCATTTATGTTGCTTTTGTTTAACTCTGTGAAGCTGTGCTACTTTGCCTGTCTAAAACACCTGATTGGTCTAATAAAGAGCTGAATGGCCTATAGTGAGGCAGGAGAAAGAATAGGCAAGGCTGGCAGGCAGAGAGACTAGATAGAAGAAATGTGGGGAGAGGTGAAAAGAAGGGGCCAGCCACCCCGCAACATAGCCAGCCACGGAGTGAGGATGAAAGAAAAGATATAAAGAAAAAGAGAAGAGTAAAAGCTCAGAGGCAAAATGTAGACAGGATAATTTAAGAAAAGCTGCCTAGAAATAAGCCAAGCTAAGACCAGGAAATTATAAGAAAGATTAAGCCCCAATTGGTATATTTATTTGGGAGCTGGGTAGATGGTCCCCCAAAAGAGTAAAAGAGTAAAAACAAGCAACAACAAATAAGAATTAGTCTTTGACTAACAATGTAGTATTGCTTTTGAAGTGGGTATTTTTATATAATACTATGTTTTCACTTGTTGGGCCAGGCTGTTTATTTGCTTCCTCGCTGCTCAGGCTCCCGAAATAATCACACAGAAACTATATTATTTACAATACTGTTTGGCCAATCACTTAAGCATATATCTAGCTAGCTCTTATATCCCAAACTAACTCATCTCCATTAATCTGTGCATCACCACAAGGTCAGCGACAAAGTTTTAGTGGGTTTAGCAGAGGCTACATGACTTCTCACTAACTCTGTCTTCTTTCTCCTCTATTTCTGCTTGGAATTCCCACCCTACTCTACTCTGCTAAGCCACTGACCAAAACAGCTTTATTCACTAATCAATAAAAGCAACACATTTACAGAAGGACTCGCTATACCATTGACTCTTCTTTCTGTTTCAATAAGCTCTCTGTATTTTTCTTCAGATTTATTACTTACATCTCATTCTGAAGATTAATCATCCAACACTACAAACATGCCTTTCCACTGACTTGCATCATAAAAAATGAATACGTTGTATTGGTCTGTTTTTTGTTGCTATAACAAAATACCTTAAGTTACAAACTTAATAAAGAGGTGTGTTTAGCTCATGTTCTGGGAACAGGAAATCCAGGAAGGGGAGACCTTATCTGCCTTTGGTGACAGCACCCTGGTGAGAAACATCACAATGGCAAGTGTGTGTGTGTGGGGGGGGGGGAGACAGCATGACAGGAAGTCAAAATAACCAGAAGCAGGGTTGCTTTTTTTTTTCATGCTAACAGCTCTTTGTCCGAACTGTAAGATCAGCCTTAATCCCTTCTGAAAGCAGCACCCTCTATCTCCATTCTCCCATCCTAGGTCTCATCTGAGAACTGTGCTCATCGCCTCTCAACACTGTCCACTGAGGCCCAGGCTTCCAACACAGTAGTGTTTGAGAGACACCTTCAAATAGTATCTGAGCAGAGCACAGCCATGGTGCCCGAATCAGAACCAGCACAATGACTTACACGTGTTAGGTACTGGCTACCTCTGCAAGCTGAATGGAAATTGAACGCTGCTTTTCTTGGGCGTCTGTCTCATGATGTTGATCATGAACTCTGTAATTCTAAAGTCACCATGTTACACATAGAATGGGTCCCCTGCTAGCCTGGTTTATGTTATTCTACTGGTTTTAATATTTTTTGATTCTACTTTATATTAGTGGTGTGTGTGTGTGCATACACACACACATACGCACACACACACATACACATACACACATGAACATGCATGTATGAAGGTCAGAGGTCTTCATCAGGTGTCTTCCACAATTACTTCCTCCCTTATTTTTGAGACATTACTGCTCACTGACCCTGGAACTCCTTGATATAGCTAGCCTGGCTAGCCATGCGGCTCCAGAGACCCCCTGCCTCTGACCTGGAGCACTGGCCTTCCATTCCTCTGCTGCCAGACTCAGCTCTGGGAAATTTTGCACTGAGTGCTAGGGTTCAAACTCCTGCTTACTTAGCAGTTGCTTTACCTTCTAAGCCACGTCTCCAATCCCAAACCCTGTATTGATTATGGACATTTTGTTACTAAACAGTAATTAATAATGTGTCCCATGTTTGTTGAAAATACTAGTCCTGATCATTCAGGAAGCTCTGAGTTTGTCTTCAAAGTTTACGTGGCTATTGCTTCCTTTCAATAAAGGAGCTTGTGATTTAAATTCCGAATGTGGTATTGGCCATTTAGGGAACACAGTTCAATAATAATGATCAACTTGGCATTTCAATAGAACTTGACACTTTTCAAGGTTTCCTATAGATTACCTCCTTTGATTCTTATAATAACCACTTGTCACATACAAAACGCAAACATCATCTCCATTTAAACACAAATTGAATACTAGTGGAGCACACAGTAACTATACACCAACCCACCTGTTTAGGGGAAAAGGAAATTTATACTTTAAGAATTCTCTAGAAGAGATGCTTCTTTATATTTTCACTGAATACGGCGTGCCATTTTTTTTCTATACTTTGATCTTTTTTTTTGTTCCTTTCAGAAAGGGAGGAAGCCCCAGTCTCAAACATTCAGAGGTGATGGGAGTGGCCAATGAGTTTAACTGTTATCTACTTGCAAATAATTGGGCTAAATTCATTTTTCAACGGAGATACAATATATAATACAAAATCATTACTGACAAGATTCCTAGCTCAGGTCTGCTCCTATAGAAGAATTGTACCAGATCTGAGGACTTTTTGGTTATTACTACACACCTCATTGTTGAAGAATGTGTAACTTAATACCATGCCTCAATCAACTTAGTTTCACAACAAACTATCCTAAGCTATGTGGGTGAAATATCAGCAGTGCATTTCCTCTGTGTTGTAGAGACTCAACTCAACATCCGGGATAAACATTCGAGCCACTGTGGTTTCTGGTGAGGGCCCTTCCTGCCTTACAGGTGGCTTCCTGCTGTGTCCTCCAATGGGACACCTTCCTTCTTGGATGCACAAGCAGCATAAGGACAGAAAGGCAAGGAAGGATGGGCAGGAAAGGAAGAGGGAGAGAACCAGGGAAGGAAAAGCTCTTTGGTGCCTCTAGTTATAAGAAGACTAACCAATCAGAATAGGGCTCTACCCTTAAGATTCACTTACCCCTAATTACCTTGTAAGAAGCCCTGCATTTGGTTGTTTCTTACTCTTCAGGGGCCCTGACACACAGCTCCCAAATAAATCTACAACGAATCCTGTTCTTTCTTAGTCGCCTTGTTTCTTGCTAAGTTTTCTTAACTTTTAAATTATTCCATCTATCGGTTGCCTCTGGGCTTTTACCTTTCTTTATTTCTGTACACCTTTCTTTACTTCTTACTCCATGGCTTGCTGTGTAGCTAAGAGGCTGGCCCCTTGAATCCCTCTCCTTCCTCCCAAATTTCTACTTCTATTTATTCTCTCCACCTGCCAGTCTGTTCTTTTTCTTGCCTTGCTATTGGCTATTCAGTTCTTTACTAGACCTATTGGCTGGTGTTGTGGGAGGTCCTTCCGCTCCTCTAGACCAATCAGATGTTTTAGACAGACAATACAGCACAGTTTCACAGAGTTAAACAAAAGCAGCATAAAAAAATGCAACACATCTTTGCATGACTAAACAAGTGTTTTTGCAGCATAAATAAAAGCAACACATGTAAAAATAATGTTTCACAACAAAGCCCTATCTTCAAGGATTGCCACCCCTGGGGATTAGTGCGCAACACTTACATTTCGCAGAGACATGAGCATTCATTCTACAGCAGCCTTTTTGACAGAGCTGGATTTGGGTGAAAGCTATTTTTTCCTCAAAGGAGCCACTTGTACTGTTGCTTTCCTCTGTAAAAGCTTTACATGTTGTTTACACTTGAAAAAAAAAGATGGATTCTCGTCCTGTTGGATCATAGCAGTGATAAACGGGATACATGCTTTGAGTCTGCTGTGAGGGTTTAAGGCCTGCTTCTAACCATTGTCATCTTGTGGGAAATCAACAGAATTATCTTGCCCAGGATGACTTGTTGGTGACGTGCAAATGCTAGTGATTCCTATATGAAGCCTGCAATCACAAAGGGAATTAGTCCCTAAAAGGACTTTCAGTGTCTAGACACAATATAATGCCCACTGCTGATGATAACTGTTACTGAAAAGAGGCTAATGCTTATCCTACAAACACATCACCACACTGGCATTTCATCAGCATGTTGGCTTCAGCTAACCAAATTCCAATGTTCACTCTTTTTATAGTCCGCGTGTTCCCTATAGAGAGGAAATGATCCTCAACTTGTTCTATCCAGTTGTCTTACTTGCTGGGTCCTCTTGATAAATGAATATATTCTGCCCTAAGTTATTCTTTTGATTTTGTTATCTGGCTTATCAGATAAGTCCACTTCAAATGTGTCAAGCATGATTGAAGATTTTTTTCCAAAACCTTACCGAATAACTTCAAATTTTTTGTCTATGATGCGGGAACAAAAGTGGGTAAAAATTTTACATTTTTAAAAACCATCTCTAAACTCATTATAAATAGGCAAAAATGAATTAATATTGACAATGAAGATTTTTGTATATCAAGTAAAAATTTTACATTTTTAAAAACCATCTCTAAACTCATTATAAATAGGCAAAAATGAATTAATATTGACAATGAAGATTTTTGTATATCAAGTAAAAATTGCAGAAATGGAAATGTTACGTAAACATCATATAGAGTATGAATAGTCATGAGTAGTTTGAAGTTAGGGTGGTTGTCAGACACACTCCTGGATCTTATTGGCTGCTGTAAAGAAGTTCATATACCAGGGATGGGAAGAGAGCCCAGCTGGTTCATCACAAAGACCTGAGTTAAATCTCCAGTCTTCCTGTAAAAGGGGCTACATTCGGTAACATGCTGGAGAGGCTGAGACGGAGGCTTGCTGCCCAACCAACCTGACCTATTTGATGGGGTTCAGCCCAATGAGAGACCCTGTCTCAAAATGAAGATAAGAACAATACCAAAGGCTGCCTAAGACTTTCATATCACACAGATGTACATGAAATATACAAACATAAACACAAAAGAGGAATATACTAATATATTGTGACAATGTTCACATTTATAATTGTATTTCATTGTTTTTTTTTAAATTCTTCCCTTTTCTCCCCCGTGTGTGTGTGTGTGTGTGTGTGTGTGTGTGTGTGTGTGCGCGCGCGCGCATATGCCTATGGAGGCCAGAAAAGGACATTTGATTGCTGGCGTTGGAGTTCAGGTGATTGTTATCCCCCTGACATGAGTGCTAGGAACCAATCTCCAGAATTCCAAACGATCAGCAAGCACTCAGCTGCTTAGCCAACCCTCTGGCCCCATTAATATAAACTGCTGATCCTATGGGGAATACTTTATACACCAAAGCATTTTCTGAGGAGGATTCCAGAAGTTTCATGGAAGGGCCAAGGCAATGTTGAGAGGCACATCCCTAGAAACTTGTACCCACTGGTTCAGAGAGAAGAGCAAGGTTTGACAAGGTAGGAGCTGTTGTAGACTTCTCAAGCATCTAGAACGACCACGCTGATAAATTTCTATTTTCACACTCTCAGTCAGCTCCCAACTTACTTGTGCTGGGCTGAGTTGAATCCTAAGATGCTGTCACAGTACTGTTAACAGATCACGTGATAATTAGTTGAGTTGGCTCACTGCTATCCAATGAGCATGCTCATCAGGTAACAGCAATGGATTCATTGGGGTACAGCTGAGGTTTGTAAGCCATGATAACTCTTTCTGTACAAAATAACTAATCGTCTCTTCTCGGGAAACCCAACTCCTTTTAGACTACTTTCTCAAGACACTTAATGTCCAGAAGAAAACAAATTCAGCGGAGTAGCTGAAGGCCAAAAAGCTTCGTGCCTGCCCAATGCAAAGATTCCAAGACTCTTAGTCTTATTCTATGTGTAACAAGTGTGGAGAAGCTAACCAAACTGTATGGACCAGCACGCTGGTTTGATGCATATCATTTTCTTCTTTGCCGTATGCTATACCCACTGACTTTTCCCAGCAGACCAATATGGGATTCTTCTTTTTCCATGAGCAAAAACTAGTTGTTGCAGTTTCTTACTCCTAAGGATGCTCCCACCATTGTATTTCTCATTGAAATATTCACTCAAGGTGTAGTTCTCACTGAAAATATCCAGTCAGGGCGAGAGAGTTGGCTCAGTGGTAGAACATTTGCCTAGCGCTATAAGGCCCAGAGTTAACTCCTTAGCACCATAATAAGATGAAATAAACAACAACAACAACAAAATAACAAAATATCAGACAAGCAAAGAAATGAAACAGTCATCACTTACCTACTAACTACAGCATAAATGCGCATGAATTTACAAATGAGTTACAACTGACTGCTGGATACCCGAGCAAAGGCTGTGCTTAGAAAACCACGAGGAAGGGGGAAAGGATGTCACAACGTTTTGTTACGATGCATTTAACATTGAATTCTGCTCTTCTCTGTTATTACACTTCTCATAACGAGAGGAGCTGGTTTTGATTGGTTCATTCTGTTTGAGCTGGTGCCACCAGGTAGACCTTGAGCTGTCTGCCCTTTTCTAACAGATATCACTTCTTTTTCCTCTCTTCTTTCAGCAAACTACTGAGAAAATTACTGGGGGCCCTGCTAATTCCAAATTCAGTTTGGCTTCCTTTGCCAAAGGGAGAAGGCGTGTTTGAGCCTTGACAGCTTAGGCAGGGCTTGGAGACATGTACCTGAGAGTTCCTGCTTCTTCACAGATGCAGGTATCAGCAGCAGCCAAGGATCCAAGGTGGATGAATACAAGAAGCTTTCACTGGGCAGTGAAGAAGGGATGAAGTGTGAAGTGAAGAAGAGAGAGAAAAAGGAAGACCCTTAGTAAAAAGAATGAGGGAAATGACCTTCCGAAGGTCATAGGTGGGACAAAGGTCATAGGTGAGGCAAAGGTAGGGTTCAAGAGAGTATTCAGAAGAGACACAGATAATGAACTTAGTCTAACTGCAGTTTTATCACAGTATCTGTCGACAAAGCAAGGGTCTAGTTCAAAAAGGAATTAATGTGGGTAGATTCAGTGATTACGGAGCTTGCCGCTCCTGCAAAATGACCATAGTCCAGTTCCTAGACCTTGTACCAGGTGCCTGTAACTCCAGATCCAGGTGCCCCAACACCTTCCTAGTGCCTCCTCCAGTACCCACACACATGTTCACATAACAGAGACACATATGGGCACACAAACACATATGCACTCACACACACACACACAAAAAAGAAAGAGATCTTTCTATAAAAAAAATAATAAATTAATCCCTAAGCCATAATTTTGACCTCTTTGTCCTGCCCTTTTGCTGCTAGGATATGAGAAAGAAGTCTTCAACATAACCCAGGTCTCAGTCACTCCTAAAGCTGAATTGTGACACATAAGCCCAGGTGTGTGATGGGGGTTGTGACATTGCCCTGCTAAATGAATTAAGACCAAAGTCAATTTTACCTCTCTGTTCTCACAGTGTGATGAGGGAAACGGTCACATCACAGATCATCAAACTCCACCTCTGGTCCAAATCCAGCCTGGCATCTGTTTTTGTAAATAAAGTTTTGTTGAAACGCAGCCATGCTCATTTGGTTATTTATTGCCTATGGCTGTTTTCACACTATAACTTGCATAGTTGAGTAGTTACAGCAGAGACCATCTGGCCTGCAGAGCTGAAAATATTTACTATCTGGCCCTTCACCAAAAAAAGTTTGCTGAATCTTGATCTATATTAAGGGATGGGGAGTTTTCTTTGAGGTTAAAATAATTTGGCAACCAGAAGAATTTGAGGCTATTTCAGGGCAGGGCTTGGATCAAGAAAAAGATAAAAGCTCTCAGTAAGAGTAAGGGTTCTTGGGAAGGGAGAGCAAGAGGACAGGGGTGGGGTACACACAAAATTCAAAGCGAAGGATAGGGATAGCCAAGCAGGCCTCTTTCTCATGCTCTGGCGTGAGTCATCGTTTGCAGGATTCACACACTGGAAGCTTCCTTCTTTAACGCAGCAACGTTGGTCTACCGGGAAGCTTTGGCCATGGGGCAGGCCTCTTCCAAGTTGTCATCACGGGACGACGTTCCTGACACAGCAGTGACATGAAGTGAGTCCTTTCCTGCACTTTCTCTTCTCACAGGTACTTACAGGCCTTCTGCATTCCCACCACGGAGATCATCTCACAGGAACCCTGCCAGACACGGTTACCATGACCTTCGCTTCCCAGCTACAATAATAGTGAGCCAAATGGACTTCTTTTCTTTATACATTACTCAGGCTTTAACAGAAAATGGACGAGACACCTTGTAACAGCTGTAATTGAGTTGTTCTCCACCAACTCTGGACATCACTTCTCTAAAGATTAGAAAAAAACCACTATAGAAATTGAAAAAAATCCCTAGTTCATATATGAGTGATGGAATTGGGTAACTACTCTCTGACTAAATTAGCCTTCCCTAAGAGAACACTCAGTACATGTTTGAACCTAGGAACCACCTTTACAAGGTGCCTAGACCTTGCAGTAGGCTTTGATAGAAACGTGGAAAAATAAAATCTTGTAGCTTCAGTTTGCCAAAACCAGGCTGTGGGTGGCAGATCTACAAAGAAACTCCATCTTCTTCTCCCTCTGACCTAATCTAGTTTCCCTTCCCCCCAAACGGCAAAGATGAAGCCCAGCTACGTTTGAAACTCATGCTAATTCCAGCCATTTATGTGCTCTGCTTGTCTACTACACCATTAGTATCATGGAGCACAGTTGCAGTTATTAATATCATTAAAGATGCATGCATTAACTTACCAATGATTTTATTGTCCACTTTCTGAATAGCTCCGGCAATAAGCAGAGTGGTAATTGCATTGCCTCTAAAGTCAAGGGCCTCCCCTGAAGTTTCAATTCTTTCCTAAGCGTGTGTTGCCTTGAATAAATCAATCTCATTTTAGTCTTAGCTTTTTCATCTATAAAGAAAAAAATCATTTACTATATTTGGTATTTAAAAGATAGTATGAGATGAAAAGATATGAAGTCTGTGATATTTAGCTCTTGAAGCATGGCAGACCATCTCCCCAAGACGTAGGGAAAAGAGGGATTTCCCGTGAATGAGTAGATATAGTTGGAAACCTCCTGCTTTTTCTCCTTCTCATACATTACTGTTCATTCCCCTGCCGTGGGAAAAAAAAAAAACCCCTTGATGCAAGAGATGGGATAGTAATAACTGTATGCTGATCACTCTCTACTTAAACAATCACTCTCTGCTTCAAGCCAGGAAACCCCGCAAAACATATTGACTTAGGTTCTATAGCAGTTAAATGTGTGAAAGGTTCTGTGTGGCCATCAATGGTTAACACTGAAGGTTCAACAATGTTAACATGGAAAAGAGATCGTTTTAGAAAATGCTATCATTTACCTGTGGGATGAGGCTATAAGAGAGGCCTTCTTAAAAAAAATTAAGAGCTAAATTTTGATTATTCTTGTTGTAGTTTTTGGTTCCAAGTTTTTGTGGCTTTGTCATATAGATTTTAATTTTAAATTGGTAAAACATTCCTATGTATTTCTCAAAATAAAAAGCCCTGTTAATTCCCACTTATAGCCAAATTATTTTTAAAATGTCATAAACATCTATAGGTCTTTGGGGACATTTTACCAAGGTTTTAAGTGCCCGTTAACTAAAGCTAAATGACAGTGAAAGCCTGGAAGAGCACGCGTGGTAACCACTCATGTATTAATACAACACACTCCTCTAACTGAAACAAAATCAGCAGAGAACATTTCTTAACAAATCTAGATTGAAGTTTGAAGATCTAAATCTTATTATGCTATTCAACTGTGAAAGAAATATGCATGTAACACGTTTGTTGAATGTGAACTACATACCCAACAATTACTTTCAATGTGTAAATTAAGCAGGAAACATGGTTTAGTGTAGAGTGCTTGCTGTGTAGGTAGGAAGACCAGAGTTCAAGTCCTCAGACCCTAGCAAGTGCTGGCCAAGAGTGCTGGTCCATGCATAGTTCCAGGGCTAGGAAACACACAAGGAATTCCCAGAATGACTGTCTAGCTGGACCATCTGCACCTGTGTGAGATCCCTACTCAGCAATAAAGTAGAGCCATTCAGGAAGAAACCCCAAGTCTCCACAAGCCTATCTCTATGCGCATGCACATGAACACACACATTTGTACCCCACACATGAAAAGTATACACACACAAACACGCACACTACACAAGCATCTACACTCAAAAAATTAATGTTTAGTTTGTTGAGAAATGTCCATGCTGTAACAAGTTGTTCAACAATTATATTGCCTAAGTCTCTAATAGCCGTTTCTTAATAATCATCCAGAAAAGTATTACAAAAGAATCAAGAGAAAGCTAATTTAAAATACGTTGTACCTATTTAATTCGGGGTGTTTCTCAGTGTACAAGAAAGAGTCTACATACATTTATTTTCTTTAGCTTCAAAATTCAAACAATTCAGTTAAGGAGTTAGGAGAAACACACACACCCCTCATATCCACTCACACATACAAAGCACATATACACACATACACACAAATGTATTTGCCTTATAGAATGTCAAGGTAAAAGCAACATCTAGCATTTATTGGGTTCTTATTATGGACAAATCACTGAACCAAGTACTCTATAGAGATCATTTTACTTAATTTTTACAAGAAACAGTGAGAGGCCAATCGACATTCTAACGTTTCAAAGAAGAAAACTGCTAATTAGAGAAGTCCATTCTCCCAGTCTGCACTCACCCAGCTGAGAAGCATAAAGGCAAGAAGATTCAAGTGCATCTCTTAATGTTCAGAACTTTACAAAGACAATGATTACTTTAAAAGTCAAGTGCCTAAGTGTACGTTGTGACCCCCATGACTATTGCAAGGTAACTTGAGGCAAACAAGCCTCTAGGGAAACTAGGGAATTGCAGGTGGCAGTAGGTGACCCTGGAGAAGGAAGGGACCACAGGAGGTGGAGACACAAGAACCTGTGTTTAGGGAATGTGATCCTGGGTACAGAATAGATACTTCTGAGCATAGAGAATGAAAGGAAGAACCCAGAAGACTCGGACTGGGAGGCATAGGTTCCAGAGCCCGAATGAGATCATCACTTCCTCTGGTAAATATTGGAAGGTATGAGGAGTTCAAAACAACATCTTTAATGAATACGGTCTGCACTGTGATTAGCCCTTTCTGGGTCTATATCTTAAGGGGGTTTATTTTAAGTACTTCAGTAAAATATTGGTGCTTTCATTGTATATATTTAAAAAATATTAGTCATAACTCAGGATTTCAGGATGAGTGCCAAAATATCCGCGAGGAAAAATTTTTAACGTTTAAAAAACAATAAAATATATAAAAGGTTGTTCCTGTTTCTTTCCTTAACTACCAGAAAATGAGATGCAGGGAAGTTATGAAGAGAAATGTATTGACATTGTAGACTTATTGTATTATGTGCTATTTAAAACTGCTTGCTATTTTTTAGGCTAGTTAATTTGATTAATTATCAGCAGACATATGAAGACAGTCTTTGGCAGGGGACGCAGCAAACCCAGAATACATTTTCCATGTTATCCTATATATAGCAGCCAAGTAAATACATTTTTACCCCCCTCAGGAGACCAGTGCTTGGAAAAGCAACTCAATGTATTTAAGTTGTGAGAACATAAGCTGTCCATATTCTCATGGTTTTCACAACATTCATCTTCGAGAGCGCTGTCTCTTCTCTCTCACTGTCTCTCTGGTTGCCTCTGACAATTCTATATTCAGCTTCATACTGGGTTTAAATCTCTTAAGTTCAGCCTAATGCTTGAAGAAAACATAAATACCACCACAATGCGATCTTTTGATTTTGAAAAGTATTAGTCACTACCAAATCATCTTTTGGAGGGGGTCAGTAAAGCCCTGGGTGAATATGTGTTGTTATTGGGGAGCGGCCTGTCCGGGACCACAGTGTCTTGATGCCATGGTGATCACACAGCCTCTCCTGGGAGCCACTCAGAAGGCTAGTGAACGCTTCTTCAGAGCCAAATGCAGATTCTGACTGTGTGTGCAGAAAAATGTCTACTGTAGCTTTTTTTTCCCTGAAGATGTTTATGGCCTTAATATTACTCCTCTGCAGAGACTGTTTCTGCCCAGATTGGCTAAACCTAAACCTACCTCCTTTTTCAGCCCTATGCAGTAACCTCAGCTCTATGCAGCTACTATATATATCAAACATGCCGAGATTCTGGGATGTTGCGACTTCTCCACCTGAGAGCCCAGCCTACATCTTCCGAGTGTTCATCATTTCTTCAGTCCCTTGCCACCCCAGTTGGGTCCGTCCCTGGAGCCACACAAAGCATGGCACTTTCTTACAAACTGTCTCAGTTCTTTGACTCAGTCTCCAAGATGGTTTGAGGTCCTTCTGTCTTATTTTATATTCTGTTGCTGTGGTAGAGTTCAGTTACAACCACAAGAGTCGCAGAAGGGTGATTTGAAGCAAATATTTCATATTTTGAAGATGAACCAAACTCAAGATCTTGGTGTATAGCCAGAAGTTGTGGCACCTGTCTCTAGTTCTAGCACTTGAAAGGAAGAGACAGAAGGATAGAGTTCCAGAGTTCCAGGACAGTCTCGGCTACATGAAGACCCTGCACAATCAAGACCATAAATCACAATAGAGTGGGAGACGGTTGGTTACCTCTTCTCCATTTTTCCCTGCCATATTCCTTCTAAAATCCTGCCTAAAGCAGGGTTAGAAGGGAACCCTGTAGTGATGAACCAGTGGAATATAGGTGGCATTTTTATGCATGGGCTGCAGGGAGTGCATAGGTTGTCATGGGGAAAGCCAAAATTGTGAAGATGTACCTAAACAAAGGCTACCATGTGCTCATGGTCATTTAAGATTCCCCATGGTGAGGGGACGGTGGTAGCATTTTTGACTGGAGAGCGGGATGGTTCCATGAGGTCCAAGCCTGTTGATCTGAGTTTGATTACTGGAATCCACAGAGTGGTAGGAGAGAACCGAGTCCCATGAGCTGTCATCTGGCAAAGGCATACACGCAAAATAATTAATTAATGATAAATTTTATTTTTAAGAAAAAGTATTCCAGCACAAAACGTCACCAACTGCGTCCTGACAAGAGCACTGGAAGCTGAAGACATGAGAAGACACAAAATGCACTGCACCCTCTCCACTGGGAATTTAGTCTGCTTACTGGCAGGGGAACTGGTTTCTGAAAGTGATGCTTTCTGAATATGGTTGCTATTGCCCAGGGAAAGAATCTCACGTTAAAGTGGAATCTGCTGACCCTGGCTTTTGTCATAAACATTGTCAGCGATGCATTTCAGGCCCCTCCTACAGTTCTTTGATCGGCTATGTCCTCATGATCCTCAGAAATGGAGCAAGAACTCTTCTCAGACATCCATGTCAGTGCTAAAGTGAAGGGGAATCCAGAAGATTCTTCCAGGCATAGTCCCAAGATCTGTCTCCTTGGTGATTATGTGGGCCTCTCGGCTCAGTGATTGCTTCAGAACTCGCCCACTAGATTTTGTCAGCCATTTCTCAGAAAAAGAGAAGGCAAGTTAAAAACCTGTCTTTCAAGTAAAACCAAGATTTCCTATCTCAACTTTTTTCTGATTTTGTTTTTTTTTCATTTATTAAAATAGCTTTGTTCTTATATAATAGATCTATATTATGGTTTCCCTTTCCACACTCTTCCTACTTCCTCCCTACCTCTCCTCCAGTCGGGTCCACTCCTTTTCTGTGTCTCATTAGGAAACAAATAGACTTTGAAAGGATAACAATAAAATAAGATATAACCAAAACTAACATATTAGAAAAAGAGACACAGACAGAAGGAAAGAGTCAAAGAAAAGGCACATAAAACAAGAAAAGGCATATACACAGAGACCTACTCTTTTGAGTTCTCAGGAATCTCATAGAACACTAAACTGGAAGCCATAATATATACACAAAGGAGCTGTAGCGTAAAACTAGAAATATACATATATTTTAAAAGCCCTGACATGATATCATAAGATGAGGAATCTCCAATAATTTCACTGGGTTCATCTACTGTTGGGCATGTAGCAGACCCTTAAGAGTGGCTTGTTTCCCCAGTGAGAGTTTCTTGGAAGGAACTAAACTTTTATTTGGAAGTAGTTATCAGTTGGTGATAGCTATTAAGTTAGGCATGGAGGCATGTGTCTACTTTCAGCTGTAGGACCCCATCTGGTGCAGACTTGTGCAAGACCTAAGCATGCTGCCTCAGACTCCATGAGTTCATATGTACACCGACCAAGGATGACCTTGTTTTCTTTGTGTCCTCTACGGCTCTTATATTCTTCCAGACTCCTCTTCTCAGGGCTCCCAGGGCCCTGATGGGAAAGATTTAATAGAGATATTCTGTTTAAGGCTGAGTGGTCCAAGCTCTCTCATTATCTCATAATGTCTAGCTGCAGGTTTCTGGATCTGTTCCTATCTTTTCTTTGATGATGACTGATCAGGGCACTGATCCATCAGTATAGTGAAATGCCATTAGGAATTATTTAATCGTCACATTAGTTTTTTAACAGTTGAATTTGGTTTTACCCTAAGTCCCAGGGCTATCTAGTTTCAGGTTCTTGGTCACCCAAGCAGTGTTGGGTATGGGTTTTATCACATGAAGTGAGCTGTAGGAAGAGGGCCAGCTTGTTCGTCCCGGCCGACCAGAACCAAAATAATCACATAGAAACTGTATTAATTAAATCACTGCTTGACCCATTAGCTCTACCTTCTTACTGGCTAACACTTACATCTTAATTTACCCATTTCTATTAATCTGTATATCACCACAAGGACGTGGCTCACCAGCAAAGTTTCAGCAAGTCTATCTCCAGGGATGGATCCATGGTGTCCATCTGATTCTGCCCTTCTTTCTCCCAGCATTCAGTCCAGTCCTCCCCACCTACCTAAGTTCTGCCCTATCAACAGGTCAAGGCAGTTTCTTTATTCATTAATGGTAATCACAGCACACAGAGGGGACTCCCACATCAGTGGGCCTTAAGTCATTTCGGGTTTTAGCTAGTTATTCCTACAATCTTTGTGCCACCATTGCGCTAGCAGATCTTGCAGATGGGACACCATTGTAGATCAAAGGTCTATGGCAGGATTGGTGTTAACATTTCTCTTTTGATAGTGCACAGCGTTCTTTCCTGTATCAAACACTAGCACGTAAGTGTGAAAGCTCTCTGTAGGCACCAGCTGTATTTCGCCAAGATCATGGAGCTGTGTAGTTGTTGTCTTCAGCAATGGGGCTTCACCATCAGTTTATGGAGGACAATGTCTTGGCAACAGACTTATTTGGCAGTTCCCGTGGGCCCAAGCCTCAATTAGATATAACTTAATCCTAGTACTAAAAACTTCACTTGGTGACAGGAGATATCCACTTGGGACTCTGTCTCTCCCATTATTTGGTGAATTCATTTAGAGACCTTTCATATTTGCGTGCCCTTTGGAAAACTTCCACTGTGTTAGGATTCCATACCACCCTGCAAATGTCTCTGTCCACATTCCCTCCCTTGTCCCCTCTTATACACAACCCCCCTTGACTTTCCCATTTCAATCCCCCATCCATCTATAACCATTTCCCTTTACCAGCAAGATCTGTCTGTCCTCAACTAGTTTTTTACCTGATATCTAAATTTTTGGGGTTCTGCAGATTGTAGCTTGGTTGCCTGTGTGATATCCACAGAGAAGTGACTACAGACCATCTTTGTTCTTCTGGGTCTGGGTTACCTCACTCAGGATGACTTTTTCTAACTCCATCCATTTACCTGAAAATTTCATGGTCTCTCTTGCATCATTTAATATGCATTTACCATTTATATGTTTAGTGTTTTGATTTATTATGTGCTGATGAGACTTTCTTGTTTTTAGTTCAATTTATTTGGTGCTCTGTATGCTTCTCATACCTTTATAGACATCTCCTTCTTTAAATTAGGAAAATTTTTCTTCTATGATTCTGTGAAACTATATTCTGGGCCTTTGATCTGGGTCTCTTCTCTTCTTTTGTTTCTATAATTCTTACTTCTGGTCTTTTCATGGTGCCTCAGATTTCCACAATGTCTTCTGCCAGGAGGATTTTTTTATATATATTTAACATCTTCTTCAGTTGATGTATTTATTTCTTCTATCATGTCTTCAATGCCTGAGAGTCTCTCTTCCATCTCTTGTATTCTGTTGGTAAGACTTGCCTCTGAGGTTCCTGTTCAAATTCCTAAATTTTTTATATCAAAATTTCCCTTGGTTTGGGTTTTTTTTTTATTGATTACACGTCCAAGTTCAGGTCTCGAACTATTTTATTCATTTCTATCCACTGTTTGTGGATTTTGTAGATTTCCTTAAGGGATTTATTCATTTCCTCCTTAAGACCTTCATCATATCCATATATGTTATTTTAAGATCTATGTCTTGTGTTTCACTTACATCACAATTCTCAGAGCTTACTGTTGTAGGGCTGCTGATATTTAGTGGAGATGTACTATCCTGACTGTTATTGTGTTTTTATGCTGTGATCTAGGCATCTGAGTCCGGGAATGTGGAGCATTTAGGTGTTCATATCTGGTTTTGTCTTTATTGGGTGGCTGTTTTGTTCTTTGGGTTCTGCTGCCCTCTCTGATTCTTAGGAGGCTGCTGTTGCGTGTGTTACCTGGTAGGAACTACTTCAGGGATCTTGCTAGGTGTGGTCACAGGCAATTGCTGTAAAAAGTGTTTCTTCTAGGTACTAGAAGCTGATGGGAGTAGAAATGTGATGTGGGGTGTGGGAGTCCATACGCTGAAGGAAAGCAGGGTCTACCCCCAGGATGTGCTTACTCCCCTGAGATTGGGGCAGCAAGGGAGGCAAGGCCATGGGGAGTGGAGTACAGAGCTGGGGATGATGCTGGGGGGTTAGATACTAAGGAAGGAGGCAGTGTGAAAATCTGAAGCTTGCCTACCTGCTTTGATGGTCCACTTGCTTCTCTGACAGACTGGGTTTGTGGGTTCCCACAGAATCCATGCTGAAGACGGGGGCATGGCATAAATGGAAGGAAAGAACTTTGGAGAGGAAGACCTGTATGATCCACTGGCAGTGGGGCCAGAGAACGGGAGCCTGCAGCAGGTGACGATGAGATTCAGGGGATGGATTTGGAGGAGATGAAAAAAGGCGAGGGTCTGCAGTTGTCCTGTTTGCTTCCCTGGCCACAGATCCCTATCTCAGATTCCTGTGAATGAAAAGGCAGCAAGTCATAAAGCCACCTATGATGCTGTATTTTCCTATGTCACTCCAGCAAATTGGATTTAATTTTCTGAACATTAAAATGGATATATATACATAGCTATGCACATATATGCGTGTGGTATATAATATATGCAATATATTATTATATATCTTTGAGGACTTTCAAAATTCAAAAAGAAAACCTGTGCTTGCTAGTTTTATGTCAACTTGGCATAAACTAGTCATTTCAGATGAGAGAACGGCCATTGAGAAAATGTCCCTACCAGATTGCCCTGTAGGCAAACTTACTGTGCATATTCTTGACTGATGTTTAATGTAAGTGGGTCCCTCCTATTGTGGCAGTGAGTCCTCAGTTTTACAAGAAAACAGGCTGTCGGCCAGTGAGCAGCACTTCTCCACGGTCTCTGCATCGGCTGCTGTCACCAGGTTCCTGCCTTGAATTCCTGCTCTAATTCCCCTGGCTGATGGACCTAAGTCTTGTGGGCAGGAATAAATCCTGTTCGTGCCACTTTGCTTTTGGTCATGTGATTTGTGACAGCAACAGAAACCCTAATAGACCCTCCATGACAGCCCTTGCCGAATAACTCAGTCATTTTAGATGACTCCTAGAAAGGTTGAACTGTGTCACTTTCAAATGGGAAATAGTTATCTATGTTGCTACAATTTCTGAGAATTTAAGATGAATTTTAATGATAATTTGAAGATACAATACTGGCCTCCATCAACTGTTCAGACAAAATAAAAGAGTATATACTCACAGGTAATTATTCCTAGTCTCAGATTCCCTTTCTGTGTTTACTACCTTCTCTACTGCTTTAAGAGACTTATGTCAAGATGATGTAACATGAATAGACTGTTACACCTTATCCTTCTGTCACTGTGTCCACAGTATGTAAGACCAAAACACACACACACACACACACACACCTGCGTCAGGTCTCAAGTTGTTCTTGGCTGTCCCTGTCTCATTCCTGATCCTACTTCCTCCATTCCTGCACGTAGCCCCTCATGCCCTGTTTTTGCTGGCTCTGCATGCATCCTTACACCAGTGATGGGAAACTTTGGAGTTCTCTGTTGTGGGCCTTCCTTTCCCCCTCAGTTTTCCAGACATGTGATATGGACTCCAGTTCTGGCTCTGCTGATGGTTTGGACCTGAGACACTGACCCCAGATGACCCTACAGAACCAGAGATTTCAGAGTGGAACGGAAGAGCATGGTGGTAGGAGAGGCGAGCTCTGACTCACAGTCATTTTCTATAGGGAAAGACAGCAATGTATAAGCAAGCTAAGGGTGTTTGTCTTTGTCTGCTTCCTAGTGCTATGACTGAATACCACAGTATGGGTAACTTATAAAGAATCGGAGTTTATTTAACTTTTGGTCACCAAATTCAAGTTGCCAGCATCAGAGGAAGCCATCCTAGGCAGACACAAAACAAGCATTCCAGGCAGAGCTCCCTTCTATACCAAGGTTCCCACATAAATAACAAATGAGTCCACTGATACGTCGGAGAATCCAAAACATCTCTCAGATCTCACACGCAAATACTTAGGAATCCCATGAGATTTGAGAGACAGACTCGAGCCTTCTTACTGCTGTGACGAAGTATCAAGACATGGTAGCTTTTGATAATTGGCAGGGTACATTTTGATGGCCAACTTCAAAAGATTTAAACTCACCTAAGAGATAAGCCTTTGTTTGGAAAGTCACCCGAGGAATTATCAGATTGGGCAGTACCACCCATGGTCTTCATTCCTGGATGGAATTAAAAGAAAATGACAGGAGCATCCATTACTGTCTACTTCCTGACTTTCGGTGCAATGGGATCAAGCCACCTCAAGCTCTTCTAGCGGAGGCTTCCCTGCCATGATGGACTATACTCTTCATTAGCGATGCAAAATCACCCCTTCCTTCCCCAAGCTGGTCTTGTCAGCTATTCATTACAAAAACAAGAAGTGTAACTAATTCAATAACACACATTTGTTACCTGATTCTCTTCTGAAGGGAGACAGTCCCAAATGGGACCCCCGTGGTGGGGCTTACAGCAAGATACTAGATCTCACACCTCCCACTGGGGCCCCACTGCCCCTTCCCTGCTCTGCCTGCACAGAGTTGCACCCTGTGAGCTCATCCTCTTTTCGCCACTGAACTGAAACTCCTCTGGAGTTCACCTCAAAGATAATGAGCTAATCTAGGCTAATGAGCTCTTCAGGCAGGCTGCATCATCACTGAGGACTCCTGTCGAAGACAATGCCCCACTTTCGCTGACCTTGGTAGTCAGCGAGTTAGCATTGAAGCGGGTAGCCAGGTAGAAAGGGATGGAGACCCCACTGGGAACCCGCTTTTCAGAGAGATCCTTTCATGTCACTCCAGGCAAGAAACCACTTTAACCTACTTCCCCTTCTGTAGACCTGGCCCTAGAGAGCGGTGGGTCTTCTTACTGAGCCAAATAATTACTTCCCAGGCTTTTTCTAGCATTGGCTCTCTCACAGAGTCAAGAGGAAAATTATTCTCCTTGGTGTCAATTTGTGACTTATGGGTTATGAAAATCTTTAGTTATATCTCTTGATTCAGAAGATGGAAAGGCAGGCTGTATGCAGCACTCTTTCACTTTTGCTAAATGATCTACTTAGAGCAAGTATTTATATTTCCCTCACAGCTTTGGGAAGCCTCTGGACTCCCTGGTTCTTCTTAATGAAACGATCTTTTTCTTTTTTTGGTTTTTCGAGACAGGGTTTCTCTGTGGTTTTGGAGCCTGTCCTAGAACTAGCTCTGTAGACCAGGCTGGTCTCGAACTCACAGAGATCCACCTGCCTCTGCCTCCCAAGTGCTGGGATTAAAGGCGTGCACCACCGTCGCCCGGCAATGAAACGATCTTATACATACTGGATTTTTAGACATTTTGTTTATGTTTAAGATTCAGAAACCTCCCCCAAAAGAGAAAGCCTTTTTTGACTCCTGACCTGGCCTTTTTCGGTTGAGTGATGCTCATTTCTGTCCTGGAATCCCCATCATTACCTTTGCTAACAGAATTTCATTTAACTGTGGAGTCCTTGGACATGGTGTGCACTTCATTCTTATGGGGATGTATCTCTGATGAGTAAAAGAAAGAGATGAGAATGAAGTAGACAGGGATTCAGAAACCCTGCATCACTGAGAACCTAAAGAAGAAGAAGAAGAAAAAAAACCCTCAAAGCATAAGGATTCTAAATGAAGGAAAACAAAGACCTGAGAACTAGACATTTGCATTGAGATATTTCAATGTGATATTTCTTGCTTCGTATAACTTCATTTTCTCCTCATATCCCGCCAAGCGCCTGCCACATAGGAGGACTTAATATGTACTCCTATTGATTGATAGATTGATTGCCCAAGAAGCAAAGCCTATGTCAGGGTTTGTATTAATCTGCTTTTGTTAGCATTGTGTAATGCCTGAGGCTGCCTAACTTATAAAGACAACAGTGTCATCTTGGCTTACGGCTCAGGAAAGGTTTGGTGTAGCAGCCACATATATGAGCTTGCCTGTACCAGGCTTTTCCTTTTGGGTCCCCAACCAGTTCCCAAATCATGGCATGGAGACTTATTATTAGTCTTGAATGCTCGGCCTAGATTAGGCTCTTTTCTGGCTAGCTCTTTTGACTCAAATTAACTGTTGATCTTTATCTACCTTTTGCCTCATGGCTTTCAACCTTTATTTTTTCTTTCTGTATTCCATACTTTCACTGGCTCTTGCGTCTTCTATTCCCCTCTTTATTCTCTCTGCCCACCAACTCCACCTATCCTTTCTCTGCCTAGTTATTGGCCGTTGCTCTTGGGCAGGCAAGATCAAGCAAATGCATGATATCTTTAAATAATTAAACATACATCCTTACATCGCTAAACCAATGCAGCATCAACAAATGTAGGACACCTTTCCACGGTTAAAGTAATATTCCACAGCATAAACAAATATAACATATCTTTACATAGTTAAAATAATATTCCACAACACTTGCCAATGGAGTACAGAACTTCAGATGAGGGGTTGAACCTGCATCTCTCTCCTTCCCTCACTCCCTCTCCCCCCACCCCCACTTATAAAGTCACCAGGATTCAGTCACAAGGACACTGCTCTAATGATCATGTCAAATGCTAACCTCTCTCTATTTACAACGTTTTAAAATTTCAAACTGTGGGGTTAAACTTCAGTGTGAGTTCTGGGTAGTAATCATATTCAAAATACATCATGGCTATATGATATATATCCATAAGATGGATTTACTCCACGTCTACATAATCAGTATAAACTACAGGTGACAGTCAACAGTCATTGGCTTCCTCTAGTGAAGTGTGTCCCATAGTTTCTGGTGAACATCAGTAACAGGTACAAAAGAGGATTTGCCGTCATCATGTCACTGATAACAAAGAAATAGGACAAACACAATAGTAAAATGACGCAAGTTTATATATGTGAAGTAACTTTGATTTTAAAGGTATTAGAAAATGTACCTTGGTTGGCCTGCTTGCAGATAGGGCGGGTCACAGAAGCCTTAGTGATAAGCATGGAGAGATGTCAGGCTTTCTTCCCAGAAGTCATTCAAATCCTCCTCCTTGTGAGATACTCATGAAGGACAGCTCAGAAACATATTTTCTGTGATTTCAAGGCCAGCCTGGTCTACAGAGCTAGTTCCAGGGTTGTTACATAGA
Organism: Chionomys nivalis; assembly: GCF_950005125.1. Classification (NCBI taxonomy): domain Eukaryota; kingdom Metazoa; phylum Chordata; class Mammalia; order Rodentia; family Cricetidae; genus Chionomys; species Chionomys nivalis. Next base: position 21,397,337 of record NC_080088.1, read on the forward strand.
GAAGCCTTGTCTTGAAAAACAAAAAAAAAGAGAGAGAGAGAAGAGAAAAAGAAAGAAGGAAGGAAAGAAAGAAAGAAAGCAAAGAAAGAAAGGAAGGAAGAAAGAAAGAAAGAAAGAAAGAAAGAAAGAAAGAAAGAGAGAGAGAGAGAAAGAAAGAAAGGAGAAATACATTTGTACCTCTGAAAGACTCAACTAGAACAAAGCTTAGAAATGTGCTATGTCTATAGCCAGAATGTAATTGGCAGCTGTCGTGGACTATAGCCAAAGGATGAAGAAGCCAGTACAAATGAAGCAAGGCACAAAAACCACAGAAAAAAAATAGTCAAGGAAATTCCTATCTCATTGTTTCCCAGGTCTATGAAAATTTACAACCTCTTTGCTTGTTTGTTTATGTTTTGAAACAGGTCTTCTCATACTCCATAGCCCAGGTTGGCCTGGGGCATATTGTGTAACCCAGACTGCTCTTGACTTGTGGCAATCCTCCTGCTTTAACTTCCCAAATGCTAAGTAAGTGAGAATCACCCTGCCCAGCCCTCTTTCATTTGTCAAGGTTGAGATGGGTGCCTGATGCCTATAGCAAAAGCATCCTGACATGCACAGGGAGCGATGGCTTTTTCATAAACCCAAAAGCTACTGTGCTTATGGAAAGAATAAACCTTTTGGGGGTACCATGGCATAGAAGGCATTAAAGTCACAAATGGGCATGGTGACTTGCTCACACCTGTAATCCTAGCATTGTGGAGGTAGAACCAGAAGGAGTAGGTGTTAGGATGATCCTTGGCTCCACAGCACATTCAAAGTCACCTTGGGTTACAAAAGATACTGTCTCAAAAACCAGCCAAATAAAACTCATAAATGTTCATAAGAGAGACCATATATAGAGGGAATAGCTAACAATATTGGCATATAACAGCTATGAATACCGCTGAAATACAAGAGGGTCTCTCCCATCCTGTAGAGTATCACTTGACCCTACCAGAAAGAACACAAACAACCCAGATAAAACCCATAGCAGAAACCAGTCACTTGCAAGAACAATGCAAAGGCTTACAGAAACACCTGCCAGGATAGAGGGGAGGAACTAAAAGGAGTCACGCCTCATTGAGGAGACCAGGAACGCTTGAGGATCAACAGGGTTGGATGGGAGTTCTGTATCACTCGATGATCATCCCCGACAGGATAAATGAGGCATTTTCTTTTACTAAAGAACTGCTTTTCATTGAAAGCAAATATGATTCACCAGCATAAATACAAAAAAAGAAACAACAGGTGGCGAATACAACTCAAGACATTAAATTTCCATGAGTCACTGAAGCCAGATGGCGTGCATTTGAGAATTCGGCAGAAACTTAAGATGAAAGCATTTTGGGTACTAGCAGTATAGGCGACTTACTGCCGGCATTAGGGAGCCGCCAACTGTGCTAACTGACACTGTAAGACAGAGGACAGATTGTTTAGGCAATTCAATTAATTCAGGGAAACGGAATAAATACACAGACCAGCACCAGGTGTAAACCACTGTTCCACACACTGGACACTCCAAAGTGTGTACAACAAGGCCATGCCCTCTGGGACCCATGGTTGGGATGACTGGCACGTTGTCAGCTGCAAGTAAACACACGTGTCGAGCATAAGCAAAGATTTTATGAAGACAACAATGTGTAAACAATCGCGATATATGAATGGATGTGAGTGCGTGAATGTGCATATGAGTGTGTATGTTTCTCTATTTCGTAAGGGAAATTGGCTAAGGATTACAGGATAATAGCAGCCCTTCTAAGTGTGTGCAGAAGTGGAGGCTGCCAGCTCTGCTCCTGCTCTCCTACCCTCTTGCACCCTCTGCCCACAACAGAATGTCCATGTCTCAGATGCTGCCTTCAAGCACTGGAAAGCCAAAGGTTCGACTTTGGAGAGTCTGACCCAGGTGCTGCAGCAGCAGCAGACATACCATGAACATGCTTGTTGTTGGACACAGCAAGAAAATGAACAGAATCCACCTCAGGGTGTGCAAATCCATCTACCAAGTCTCAAGGGCATGCGGTGACACACAGCTATCAAGGGACGTGGGAACTCTGGAAGTGTGCAACTAGGACACAGTAGCAAATCAAGGCAGGCCAAGAGTGAGTGGAAGGGTGGATGAGTGATGAGGACCTGTGGGCTCTATTTGCCAGGATCACCTAAGAGTTTATATTTATGAAGAACCGTCTGTCCTCATGATGGGATCTACTACTATCATGGTATCGAGCTCACTGTCATCACAAAAGTGCTTTTGTTCTTAAAACAAGGTGTCCTTGGCTCGTATGTTGATCTCACCACGTGACACTCTTCATGTAATCTTGTAGTAGAAAGCCAGTAGGATACATGCAGGCTTCTCCCTTCATAAAGCATTAGGTAACCTGCCTTTCTTCTCTATCATTTATCTGGTCTGTGGTATTAACAGATAGCAAAAGAAAATGGATTTGACATAATCTCTAGCATTGAAACTCACCTACTTAATCATGGTGGAGGGCTTCTGTAGCCATCTCCATTCACAGAGGCACCTCAGAGCTGTTCTTGTCTCTCTCTTCCATCACCTCTACTCCACACCTCAGTAAGACAGAAATGCTGGAGTCAACACTTGCCCCTCGCTCATTCACTCAATTACCAATGAAACTCTAAAGAAACCAAACCAAACTTCTGCGTTCTATCACAGAGGTTCTGCCTCAATTTACAGTCTCTTTACACTTAAAAAAAAAAAGATAATAAAATAAAACTTTGTTTCCCTGTAGTTACCTACTAGGTTCTCCTTAACTGTTTTCTCTCTCTCTCCCTCACCTTTCTCCCCTGCAGAACACATGTGCATTTTTCTCCTTTATCACCCTCCACCTTATTCACTGAGGCAAGGTCTCTCACCGGGAACCCTGAGTTTTTTCAGATAGATAAAAGGCCACCTTGCCCTCGGGAGCCTCTCTCCTCCCACGGGATGGCATTACTGATGGGTTGACACTCCCCTGACTTTTATGTAGGTTCTGAGTATCCAAACTCTAGTGCACAAATTTGTACTGCAAGTACCTTGCAGGCCGAGCCACCTACCCAGCCCACAGGTTCCTATATTAAAAGGAAATCTTCCATGTGCTCAATTCTTAAAGAATTGACTTTCTAAGATTAGAATCTCAAGATGTCACTCTTTTGTGAAAACTCTGCAAAGACTTCCGATTTCCTGTAAAAATTAGGTCAGACGTCTTGGTAAGACAATAAGAAAACCCTTCCAATAAAGAATGCTAACTTTTTTACTTTCTCTTTTTTCAGTTTGATCTTACCTCTGTATTGATCCAGATACACTTCTTAGATATACTATACTGACTCATCTATGTATTCTGTTGGCTTTTTTTCTATTCTAAATCATGTTTTCTTAGTCAATGAACTTCTATTCATACTCAACTGCTCAGTGTGAATATTACTTTGTCAAAACTTTCCCAACTTTCTCTCTACCTTCCTGCTCTAACATATACTTCAAGTGTTTCATAACATACTCTCTTCTAGAAACTAAAAACAGAACTCTCAATTCAATTAATATTGACTCACCAGATGAAAAAATATGCATTATAAAAAACTTTTTTTAAATGAAAGAGAACTTGAAGACCTAAGAATATTTCAAACCACTGTGACAAGATAAAAAAATGTTTTTGCCAGACTCAGATAGGTAGATAGGTAGGTAGGTAAATTTTGGGGAATTGGTGTAGTGCTTTCTTTCAGATATGTTAAGTCTATAAAAGTTGTAAGCTTTGCAATTGGCTCCAGACTAGCTGAACACATGCGAGATGCTTATATGCAATCTTGGCTCTCCAGCCAGAGTGAGCCAGCAAAATTATAGAAGCCTAGCACAGCTTCTCTTGGCCTGTGCACCTGTTTAACCAATAGTACCTGGATGAGACTAGATACTGACGTTCATGCATTTCCCAAGAGAAAGAAACATATGCTGGAATCTAGAGGGATCCTGTTAAGTCATAGAACAATTTGGTTCCTTGTGTTAATTCTTAAAGTTATGAGAAAATGATAACCTGTAAATATAAAGAGGACCACAGGGTCATTTTCGGTCAACAAAAGAAAAACTCGGTGGAAGTTGATTGATGTTCTCATGAAAATTCTTTTTAGAGTGTAATTTTCCAAAAGCACCTCAGGGAATCCCGGTTAGGAACTTCATGATAAGGAGTATTGGAAATGAACAAATACATTGTTTTCTTGGAATATCAAAAAGATTGTAGAAGCCTAGGTCAGCTTCCTAGGGACTGAAGACATCTTTAACTAATAGTGCCTGGGTGACTCTTAGCATAGATATTGGCCTTCATGTAATTCCCAAGAGAAAGAAAATTATGCCTTGTTAACAACTTAGAAATCCTATCAAATATTGCTTTAAAATTGATGGTACTTATAACAATGGCTATTGGTAACATCCAACAAGATTAGAATTCATTGCTAATATGGGGAACAGAGAATTTAAGTATAACTGAAGGTTAATTGTTGGAGCGAGAGAGAGTATGGATGCTTTAGGTGTCCTCAAACTGTAAAATAGGAGAAACTAAACCCTGGGATAATTCTACCCTGCTGGATAGTGAACTGAATGATGGTAGCCCCTAAATAAAATGCACCAGACCCTCATCCCTGCAAACTGTGAATATGACTTTAAGTAGAAAAAGAGCAAATATCACCTTACGTGGCAAAAGATGTGACCTAGGGATATTAGCGTAAAAGATACCCTGAATTATACATGCAGGCCCTAAATATAATCATTTGCCAGACAGAAAGAGCAGAAGACAGATGCTGGGAACACAGAGGCAAAGACTGCACTATCAGGGCAGGCGCTGGAAACTTCCAGAATCATGGAACAGGCTTTTTCCTGCAGCGCCTGCAGCAAATGTGCCATCAATACTGTGATTTCAAATGTCTTCCTCTGGCATGGTGAGCAAATGAGATTTTTTTAAGGGCGTCAAATATATGGTTATTTGTTATAGCAGCCACAAGAAGCTCATACATCCTGGCCGAGCACTTCTTAGAAGGAGGCATTCAGCAGTGTTCGTATCACCTTCATGATAAAGTAAAGGATGCTCCCACTTGCAGCATCCCAATTTCATTTAATAGTTCCTACAGTCCTCCTTGCACCTATTTATCTATAAAAGCCTATATAATATCGGAGGCAATGACTTTCATAAATGTTGCAGCATCACGATGTAAAGAATTTTTATAGCTGTGTACATTTTCATGATGAATCTATTTGTCTTTTCCTTTTTTCAGTTTTTGCTTAATGCTTCTATCATTAGCTTAAATAAATGTGAGAGAGGGTTGAGCTCCACTAAAGAGGACAAAGGTCAGAGAGGTGAGCTTGGAGCGGTTAGAACACATTCATAAGACACACAAAGACAAGCCTTTTCTGAAGCCGAAGGCTTTTGTGGAAAAAGCCTTGTTTCAGAGTGTGGAGGTCCGAGCTAAACTACATGCCAGAGGAAGACCCCAGAGGCAAATATTCCTCTTGAGCATGTTTCCAGAGGGGATGAGCCACAGCTCTGAGGGGTAACAAATAACATTATCTTTTGGCTTTTAATAGAAAAATAAATATGCCATTGGGTCACCATTATCATAAGCCCCAATAACAATGGTGCAGAGAGGGTTTTAAGGATGACAAGTCCTTAACCTGACCACCCCCACCTTTTTGCAGTACTGGGGATTGAATTAACATAGGTCCCCGTACATGCCAGGCTCAACCTCTGACTTAAATCTCCAGTTCTGTCTCTGCCTCCAGCTTCTTTCTTCCCATATTCCCTCCCTCTCTCCCCTTCTCTCCTGTATGTGTGTGTGTGTGATGTGTGTGTGTGTGTTTATGTGTATGTGGTGTACATGAAAGCATATGCCTATTCAATGTCAGTGTTCCTTCACATGTGTGCGCACACGCATGAATTACTAAGATTGATGGTGATATCTTCCTTGATCACTCTCTTGCCCAATTGAGGCAAGGGTTCTTATTCTGTAGCAGGAGTCACCAATTCATCTAGTCTAGATAGTGAGCTTGCCGTCAGAATTCCCTGTCTCCATCTCTCTAGTGTTGGGATTGCAGGCATGGCATCACACACCTCTCTGAAGTTATGTTGTGCTGCTGATCTGAGCTCCGTCTTCACACTTGAGCAAGTTCTTTCCCCACTGAACCATCTCACCATGACCTAAGATTCTTTCTTTCTTTCTTTCTTTCTTTCTTTCTTTCTTTCTTTCTTTCTTTCTTCCTTCCTTCCTTCCTTCCTTCCTTCCTTCCTTCCTTCCTTCCTTCAATTCATCTGTCCTTCTTTCTTTCCTCTCTCCCTCCTTTTATTTGTTTCCTTCTCGCTTTCTTTTGAGATAAAGCCTCACTATTTCTCTGACTGGCTTTGAATTTACTCTGTAACCCAGGCAAGCCTGGAACTATTGATTCTCCTGCCTCTGTCTCCCTAATTGCTTGGGCCACAAAGACCATCCCGCAAACACACTTTATCTCTTGTATTCCTTGTACAAGTGTATAACAAGAAAAAGTTCATATAAAGACTTAGAATTATTAAGTTGCAGCTAGAAACAACAAAGCAGAGCATAATAAAACGTTGGCATTCCTTAAAACTTATTAAAGGAGCCAGGGCATTTGCTCATGAGCTTGAAGGCTCACAAGAATAACCCAAGTGGTAGGTCAAAAGCAAAGGATCCTGGCCATTCCCAGTTTTTCTGGTTGGTTGGAAATTGTAGTTAATCTCTGGATGGCAGTAGGATGATTTTCTGACAAATACTGTCTTTGTGTGTGTGTGTGTGTGTATACACAAGCTAAATTCCAGTGGTGTAATTGTCAGGCCTTCCCGTCTTTCTATACATGCTGCAACTTTAATAGGTGGAAGATGGGGAAGAGGGATGTGTGTGTGTGTGTGTGTTTCTGTGCATTTACATATGCATGTGTGTGCTTGCTACTTCTGTCATGATCTTAAATAAAAATGTAAGACACTTGCAAACTTCTGAATATGCATATGATATATGTATTGTATATTCTTCTTTCTGTTTCTATATTCTGCCAGGTAGCATATAAACAGAAATGTGTCAGCCGATTTGGAGGCTGGCTCACATTTTGCTTCATAGATGGCACCGCCTATATGACCTTACATTGGTAGATGAAAAAACAAATATCATTTGGGCATTTTTGTAGGGGCACACATTGCATCAATGAAAACTCTGCTTTATGACTCAATTACTTAATGAAGCTCTACCTCTTAGTATCAGTATACTAAAAATTAAGTTTCATCATATGAACTTGGAAGGATACAAATACACTGTCTAGAATAAACAGATGATAAAGGATAAGTTAGATACAAAAGATTCAAATATCTGTACTATTGCAGTCACTAAACAACTGAACACATTAATCTGTGTAACACTGTTTTCATGTTACAAACACTCAAAGGCCATCTCTTCCACAAATCATAATGCTCTTTACTTATTGTGTGATTTGCACACAAACAGCTCAGCATGTGTGTGATGGTCAGAGAATAACTTGTAGGAGTCAGCTCTCTTCTTCCTCTGTGGGTCATATGGATAGAATTCACGTTGCCAGGTTTGGCAACCAGTGCCTTTACCCACTGAGCCATCCGGCCAGTCTCTAAAATCCTAACACTCTTTTCAAAAGGTATGTACAGACACAAAGACAACAGATGCAACTGTGAGCACTTAATGAGATTTCCTGTAACCCAGCACAATGCCAAGTGTTTGACACATCATAACATACTTGTTCTCAAATTGCCATGAGATGGATGTTACAAATGTCCATATCTTCAAGAGGAGGAAATGGAGGCCAGAGTTTGCATCAAGTTCTCCAGCTCATACTGCTAGTCAGCTATATAGCAGGTATCTGAACCCAAGCACCTTCTATAGAAACTAAGCAAGAAAGCCCAGTGCATGGTCTGAACATTTTTATTATTCGTTGAATTTTGCTGAATTTTAAACTTTTGTAAGTATAATACCTCAGATTAACTGTTTGATTTTTTTTTTCAGTTGTCTTAAGCAGCGTCTCAGATGAATGAGCTTAAATTGAAGACAAGTTTCCTTTTTCCTAATCTTCTCAGTTTGATGACCAAACATAAGCAAGCTGAGCACCTAGAGGACAAGACAATTTGCACATGTTATCCAGTTAAGCCTTCTAGAGCCCAGAACACCAAAGCCACCCCCAGCCCTTGTGAGGTTGATTGTACATTTTACAATGCTACAATTTCATCTTTCCCAGGCTCTTTGATAATCACGAACCACAGAGGCCCAACCAATCTCTTTGAGCAATTAAAACAGCATGAGCCCCAATCTGCATGGTTATAAATATCTTTGAGACCACCCATCCTTTTCATGATCAAGAAGGGAGAGTTTCTCTATGACAACTGTAGAAACCCGCCCACACTGTTTCTTGTGCAGAATTTCTAATGCAACTCCTGACTTTCCCCTTCCTTTGATGTTTTCTTTATTCCTTTTCTCTTTCCCTTTTTTTTTTTTTTTTTTTTTTTTTTTTTTTTTTTTTTTACAGTATTTGAAAGCTCAGCTCTCCTTCCTTAACCTTTCTTTCCACATGGGCCTTGTGCATAGAAAACTGTCTTGTTTTATTCCTCATAACAACCCTGCCCCTCCCGTGCTATGGCTGCTGTAATGGTGACTCTCCACACTCCTATTTTTCTTCTTACTGGGTGTCACTATTTTATCTCCTCCATTTTCTGTTCTAAAGCCATGATGGACTTCTCTGTTCTTTTGCGTCTAGTAACAGCCACAGTAAAGATATTATAAACAGCAGATGTCTTCAACAAAGGGGCTGGGCTGTTTTCACAATGAGAACATGGCATCCTAAGGGTCTATCTGACATGTTTCATGATAGAGTTCTGTTTGTTCCTTTTGGTGCCAGGTCGACCCTAAGAAAAACAATAAACAATTTCAAGATCTGTAATTGGTAGCTAGTTCCTCTTTTGTGTAGAGGAGAATCTAATGTTGATCTTTAAATGATTTTAATATTGTATCTTGGACAAAAAAGGTGATACGGTAAATTAATAGGACTTGGAATGAGTAGTTATTAATACTGTCATTAGTATTAAAGACTATCTCTAATAGAATGGGGTTCAATTTCCCACTGTTCCATGTTATACATGGCCACACTGAAGCAGAAGTTCTGGAGGAAGTAGGCTCGAACATATAATTTGTAATGAAAACGAAACTCGTAGCAAGGAGAGGGAAAAAGCACTTGAGGCAAAAGTAACTGTACCCAGAATACATAAATAACACTTAAATCTGATAGAACAGACAAGAAAATAATGATGCTGAGAGCTAATGGCAAGAGAGGTGGGTCACTGTGGAAAGTAGCATCACTGGCAACACTTGTGAAATCTCTGAAGCCATAGAATGCACCGGATTAACATTCAATAAATTCATAGGTAGGGACTTTTGAAGGCAAGAGGACAGGAAGAACGGCAGTAATCCAGGAACTTCACGTGGACACCTGGGTGAAGGTTCCTTACAGTTGCTAATGCGCAGATGGTAAATAGCTCTGCTTTGGCGATCCTACTGGGGGGTGTACGGACTCTTGATGAAAGGCCTCTTCCGAAATCAAAACAAGCAGAAACACTGCCTCTCTTGAAAAAGACCCCCGAGTCAGTTAGAGGCCAGTCCCATTAGGGAAGAGAGTAGGCAGTGTTCCAGCACTTTCTGCCTCCCAGACTTTGCATATCTGAGCTCCAGGCACTTCAAGGGGGCTTCCCCGCTGACTTCGCTTACACCTTTAAGTGAGTCCTCTAATCCCAGAACAGCAGAAGCTCCTGCTGGGGGAGAATTTTGAAAAGTCAGAAATTGTATTCAGATCAATTAGCTGTTTATTTGGAATGGAAACTGACTCGAAGTGTTTTTAATTGCCAGAGGAGACTCCTCCACCTGGTGTTCAAAGAGACCACCCTCCAACCCCAGACTGTAAAGCAGATCTCACAACTCAAATTAGAAAGTGACCTAAGAGTACCCTGAAAGACTGGGATGCAAAGGTCAAAAGTCCCCTCGCCCTAGGTCAGGTTACAAAGGTCAGTGTGCCCAGAACTGAGTCATAAGGGTCAGACTGCCACTAAGTGAGTAGGAGCACGCAGGAAGAAACACGTGGTATCTCTGGAGCCAGAAGATAAGTAAGCCTTCCCGACAGCGTGAAGGTAATAGAAACTGGAACCTGGCATTTTAGAGTGTGGTCTTAATAAGATTTTACTGTGTTTCAGATGAAAAGAAAGAAAATGAGCTTTTCTGCACGTGTGAGGGTGTGAGTGTTATTGGTTGTTATGAAGGGAGGGTCTATCCCTCCAGTGTCATTTCTTTTTATGCTGTGATTAGAGGTTAAATCCTTTTGAAACTGACTCTGCAAATGGACGACGTCAAAATCCAAGTGCCAATGATGCCCTAACCTTGCTCACCAACTAATACAGAAACCACAAGGAAACATGAATTAGTTCATGACATTGTCCTTAAATATGGATATATTATTTTAAACAAGTTCTATGTTAAGTTTTGGCTTTTTTTCAAAATTACTTAGATAAAAAAATCATTTTAATGTTGAGCCCGTTTGCTTCGTTTCATGTTTTAATTGCTAGAGTAATCACAAAATTACAGAAACAATAAGTTGGAATCATTTGTTAACAAAGGAGCCAAGCAGAGGTTTTCAATAAGAAATGTTTAAGGTAGGTCACATTACTTTCACTTAAAATACATCGGTTTAGCATAACTATTACTGGACCAGCTAGACAACATAGCTTTCTTTATGAGCCAAAGAGTCATGGTGGAAAAAGAGAACTGAGTCCTGAAGCTGTTTTCATCTCCTTACATGTGAAATAACACATGTGTACCCACACTCAAACACACACATCACACATGTAATCATCATCATAATGATAAATAAAATAATGGTAACTTTAACTTGTAATTATATTGTGAAAACTTAACATTTAATTTTTTATATTATAGAACATTTTATTATGTACTAAAAACCAAAATATACAATATTCAGTGTGTTAATAATAGAGATAATTGTGAAGGACTTTTGGTGTTTAATGGGACTTGGTCAAATGAAAAACAATGAACCCTATTTCCATTTTTGGCATGTGACTTCAATTATCTCTAATAAGATCGTGTATTTCATCCCATATACACTATGTCAAAAAATTCATACAACCTAATATTATTAAAATGTTATTGTCTTTGGCTTCTTCCTCCTTGGAGAGTTGTAGGCACAGTGCAGAATACTGCAAGTTTGCAAAATAGAGAACAGCCATTTCATTACTAAGATGTGGTTCTGCTTCTTTTTCAAAGTAGACCTCAGCAGGACTAGTGCCAATGTTGCTCTCCTTCTGCTGTATCCTGCTCTCTCCTCTTAAATAAAAGTCACTCCCAAGATTTAGACTTTTGTTTTAGAAAATTATTCCCTTCAGATCCACAACATATGCCAAGACTATTAAAATCCACAAATGAGTGTTTATGCATATAGCTATTACCCTGTAAGCAAACAAATCTCATTTACTGACTGTCCCAAACCCAAAGATGAAGTTGAAGTTGGGGAACTCCTGTATTGGTTCCTGTCTTTGGTTTTCTGTTGCTGTGAAAAGACACCATGACCACAGCAACTCTTATAAAGAAAACATTTCATTGGGGTGGCTTGATTACAGTTTCAGAAATTTAGTCCATTATCATCATGATGGAGAACACGGCAGTGTGGAGGCAGACATGGTGCAGGGGCTGAGTGTTACATCTTGCAGGCAACAGGAAGTCAACTGACAGTCACACTGAGGGAAACTTGAGAAAAGAGACCTCAGAACACACTCCCACAGTGACACACTTCCTCCAACAAGGCCACACCCCCTAATATTGTCACTCACTAAGGGAGCCATCTTCTTTAAAACCATCACAGTTTCTTTTCACAATGTACACATGAACTAAGTCTCCTTCCTCTAAATGCTACCATTTAGAGTTGGGACTAATGGCCAACTCTAAGCTTTTGGGACTTCTACATCTGGGGTTTGCCCCATAAGTGTGTACTGTGATATATATGTGACTTTCTAGATGATATGTAGATCAGCAGGAGGAGCACGGAATGATTAATTTGGTGCTGTCACAAAAAGGGAAGCCCTTACGTTTACGAGGGCATACTTAATTGCTAATACAGTACCTCCATTCTCTGATAATCCTAAAAACAGATTGTAGAGTCTTATCTCCAAATGACTTGGGAAAGCTATAAAGCTTGGTTGTCAACATAAAACGAATGTTTAAACTATTTCTTTTTAGCCAGACTCTGAAGTTTTTCTGCTGTAAAGTAAGATATTTATTTGGTATATCCTTTTGTTGAGTCTCCAAAGCTTCTGGGACCTGACATGTCCACTGACAAAACATAATTTGCTTGGATTCATGCCACCAAATAAGCCTTCTTGATTGTATTATGTAATATCTTTATATTCTTTATTTTCTTGAAATTTATGGATCATTTAGTATTAAAGACAAATTATAATTCAGCCATATGGATTGATTCAATGTTCCCTTAAACTCATATTTAATCTGATACAAACTGAAATTATTTCATCTTTTTAAAATAAATTCCCTACTATTTCTAACCTTAAAAATTCCAGTTGGGACCAATTTACTTTGAGATATCTTACCTACCAATGCACTTCTACTGAAAATCAAGCTGAACATGGGAATACAGACCTGAAATACCAGCACTTGGCAAGGAGAAATGGAAGGATTAATGCAAGTTCCTTGTGAGCTAGGTCTTCAGAGTGAGACCTCATTTCAAAAATAATCAAAGAAGAAATGAAAGAAGGAAGAAAAAAGAAAGGAAGGAAAAAAGAAAGGAATGATGGAAGGAAGGAAGGAAGGAAGGAAGGAAGGAAGGAAGGAAGGATATGGGTGACTTATATGACAATAATTTCGTGTGTATTTATGTTCATCATGCTTTCCCAATTAGATCTAAAGCACATCAAGATGAGGGAAGGAAATGAACTGTGCCTGCTGTGAACAGTGTGATGTGTTAAGTACTTTCTCTGGGCTGTCCCAACCAACCACCTAATATTCAAAGTCAATGCTTGTATGCCTTAATACAGGCAGGGCATAACCCCCATTCAAAAGTGCTGGAACTTACCAAGAGTAAAGTCTCTCTCTCCAGTCGATGTCAGTATTGCTAGTTGGTTCTTTTAGCTGTCGGGAGGGCTCTTCCCCCTAAGACTGGCCAGTAGGAATATTCATGAGAATTTATGCCATTTTTATGTGTTAATAATTCAGAGAATGTGTATCTTGTGATAGCACAGTGATTTTGCTGTACTGTGTAATATCAAGGCTTTCTCCAAGCTGAAACTCATTTAAACTTTGTAAACATCATCTCTCTCATCCAGATATGGAGGTAGCATCAATCTCTAGGGTTAACTCTTGTAAGGCATACAAAATGGCTGGCCTGGGTGAACTATAGTTCCTGGACAGGGCTGCACCTTCCACTGGACCATGTCCAAGGCCAATCAACTGAGCAGAACTTCTGTTCTGATGTAGACAGGATGAAACCTTGTGAGTCCAGAACCAAATTATTTGGGTCATCTTTACCCATGCTAATGGTCAGCTATTGCCCTCCTCTGAGTTAGCTAACAACTTTGTGACCATTAGGTAATCTTCCAGAATGTACAAAAAGAATCCTGGTTCCAACCACATGAAGAAGAAAACCATCAACTGATACCTGAGTTCCATAGCTGAGCCACACCATTCTATATTTTGCCTACCTAATGTTAATACCAATGCATTTGAAAACGGTTTTAATTATAGTTTTCTTTTGTTGTTTGTTGTTAGAATATTTTGTGGAACTGTAACAACATTCAAACATGGAATTTGGGGTAACCCAGAAATACAGATTCACATCCCCTTGAGGTAGAGATGTGTCTTTTCTTTGATCTTTATGGTACCCAGCACAGACTACCAAGAATGATCTACATTTTATCAAAAAAGTCACATGAACTGGAGGCAGGTACCATCGACCATAAGCCCCTTGTACCCATATGGTCTGCTTTATTTCCTAGGGTGAATTTTTTGAGTGCTTGGGGCACTCAGATCTCCATTACTTTGTTCAGGAGCCCATTTGCTGTTCATTCTGAGCTATTTGTTTAGAACTGCTTTTCGTAAATATCTTCTGGATTTGGGGTTTGCTTTGCAGCAAAGCATCTTGCTTTCTGACCATTCTGTTCTGGGGTTTCTGCTGCTGTCATCTGTTCGCTTTCAGCCCTCTGAAGACATTTTAGTCTCTGACCATTTGGTTTGCTAATTTGTTAGCAGGTTTTTTTTTTCTCCCTCTCTCTAAATTCCTCCCAAATCTTATCTAAAGAATTAGAAAATGTTTGGAGAAAAGCAAACAAATATTTGTTATTCCAGCTAACGTTATGTTTGATAAAAAATGTTCATTCAACTTACAAGTGTTAAAGCAAAAGGGAATAGCTGGAGAAACAGTGAGGGGCCCTTGTCATTTTTCAGAAGGCCAAGGTTCATCTTCCAGCTTCCACACAGTGGCTCACAACCATCCACAAACTCCAGTTCCAAGGGATTGGATATCATCTCTGACCTCCATAAACACCAGGTATGCAGCTAATAGCCAGATATATGCAGGCAAAAAACTAGTCCATAGAAAATTATAAAACTTTATAATAAAATAATAAATTGAATAAAAAGTTTTAAAATCTAAATAAAGATAACTTTACATTTCTATAAAGTATGATTAACTAATTGAAAGTCCTAGAAAAAAGAAAATTTTAAACAATATTTGTATTAGTTCCTTGAGAATACCATGCAATTAATTTTGAACATATTTATCCTTCCTCTCCCAACTCCTTCCACAACCGTCTCTCACCCTTCCTTTTCTTCCCATTCAACTTTTAGTTTTCTTCTATGCTTTTTAGCCTTCATTGAGTCCATTTGTTACTGAACAACTAATCTTGTGAATAGAGATGTCCCTTGTGTGTGGTCAATCTCCTATGGGGTTGTCTACCATTAAAACTTGTCTACCCTTTTCCAAGCAGCAATCAAATGCCAAAAGCTTCTTTGTTAGTGGTGAGAATTTTATGCCCGCCTTCCCCATACACAGTGGCATTTTGTTTGGTTGAGCTGATGCAGGTCTTCTGCACGCTTTCACAGTTGCTATAAGTTTATGTGTGAAACTGCCCTGTTGTGTCCATAAAGACTGCTTCTTTGATGTTGTCCACTAGTCTGGCTCTTGCAGTCTTTCTTCCTCCACTTCTGAGAATATACCTGAGCCTTGAGCGGAGGGATATGATGTATATCTGACTGCTTAAAAATTTCCTAAATGAGTAGTCTATTGCAATCAAAAATTAAAGTCACCCAAAATGATAAGGTTGGCAATTTATAAACATCACTAATAGCTCTAAAGGCTAAATCTCAGTTGAAAGAGGTTAAAAATAAATAGAAAATTATTTATTTTAAGTTAGAGATTTTTTAAAAAAAAATCAATAAAAATGATTGCTCATGATATTCTGTTATACTTATAGACTGGTGCCTAGCCTACCTGTCATTCAGAGAGGCTTCCTCTAGCAGCTGGTGGGAGCAAATGCATAGACCCACAGCTAAATATTAGGCACAGAGAGGGAGCCCAAATTGGAAATCTCCACTGGGTCTCTTCCCTTGGAGCTTGGAAAACGCCATGAAAGAAGGGTAGAAATAACTGTAGGAGCCAACGGGGTTGAGGACACCATGAGAATATGATCAACAGAATCAACTAAGCAGGGCTCACAGAGACTGGAGCGACAATCACAGAATCTGCATGGGTCTGTGCTAGGTCCTCTGAAAATACATTATCGTTGTTAGCTTAATGTTTTTGTGGTACTCCTCACAGTGAGAGTAAGGGTGTCACTTACTCTTTTGCCTGCTCTTGGGCCCTTTTCCTCCTACTGCTCTGCCCCTTCTAGCCTTGACATGAGGGTTTGTGCCTAGTCTTATTGTAACTTGTTATGCTGTGTTCTGTTGGTACTCCTGTGAGGCTTGCTCTCTTCTAAAGGGAAACAAAGGAGGAATGGATCTGGAAGAGAAGAGACATGTATGGGAGGGGAACTAGAAGAAGTGAATGGAGGGGAACCTGTGGTTAAATGTATGAGAGAATTTTTAAACTTAAATTGCATGAGAGAAATTTTAAAAGTTAGAGGTTCTAGCAGAGCTAAAGATAAGTGGCAGACCAACTCTATGGTCTATCTGTCTCTGAACTTTTTGTCTCCCTTCTTTATTTCCTAACAGGACACAACTCCATATCAAAGAAAATATTTTAATGCCCTGTTTTAAGAAAAAAGTAGATAAAAAATTAGATAACATACTATATTAAAAATTCTGACTGAGAAAGACTACTGAAAGGGAAAGTTCCCCTTGAGAAACTGGTGGGTGCACAAGTATATCTGAATGTCTCTTGTATACTTGCTCTTAACCTTCATGCTTAAGCCTGTACTAAAATATCTTTATTATGCTAGCAACTTCTACAGTTCTTTGCTGTGTCAAAGCCATGAATTCAGATTTGGCCCAAGTTGAGGTCCCTAAATGCTCAGAGGAAGCTCCTCAGGCTGCTGAGGATGACAGCGTTCAACTATGACTTTGCTCCTTCAGTTCTATGGTTAACATTTGTGGCCTTGTGCTACCATACCTTAACACATGTTTGGAAGTTTGTTTATCTGTCCCTTGAGGTATCCACCCTGCTAAGCATGGCAGATGTTACTCTGGGTTCCTTTGCTTCTATTCTTGGGGGCTCCAAACACTTACTGTTTAATTAATGGTATTGATATTGAAGATAAAAATCCTCTAGACTCATTCATGCCCCATTCCTGAGTCAGATCAATCCAATATATGGCTTTTCTGGGAGCCATCATCGCAAGTTCCAAGACATACTCTTGCCTGTCAGAGAGCAGTCCAAGAAACTGGGAAAGCCATTCCCCAGAACAACACATTAGTAATCAAAACATGCTTACTTGATAGCAACCTAAATTTTTTTTCATCCTTCCTTTTTTTTCTTCTTTTTTGTGTTTCTTTTTATTGTTGTTGCTGTTGTTTTGTTTTATTGTTTGTTGCTTCTCTTTTGTTTTTTTGACACAGGACTTCTCAGTGTAGCCCTGATTGTCCTGAAACTGGCTGTGCATATCAGACTAGCCTCAATTCAGGGATCCGCCTACCTCCGCTTTCTTAATGCAGGGATTAAAGGCCTAGGCCAGCATTCCTGATGTAACCTAAAATCTTCAAAGCACTCTCAGCTTTTTTCCTGTCTGTCTGTCTGTCCATCTGTCTCCTCTGCTTTCTTGGAAGCCATATGTTCTCATTTTTTTTGAAAGGTTGAATATAAATCACTGTTGTATGTATCTGTATCTTTCAACTTTATACTGGGAAATAGTAACTCTGATCCAGGGGCCTCTGTAAAAGCTTAGAGAGAAAAATCGGCCCTAAACATCATGACAACCAAAATTCTGGAAAAATGACTGTGTGAAAGGCTTCCAATTTTCTCATAGAAGCTAGATACAGTAGTGTTTGCTTAGAATCCTGGCACTTGGAATGATCTGTTTGAGGCCAGCCTGGTCTACACAGCAAAACATTCATTTAAAAAATTAAAAATGTGGTCTGGGGACATAGCTCAGTCTAAGACTCTTTGCCTAGTTAGTACCAAGTGATGGATTTGACTTTCTGTATTGGCAAATAACAACAACAAACAAACAAACAAATGTAAAATTAGAACAATTTGGTAATTCACTCCTCTATGAATATCAGTCATTTCTCTCTCCTTTTTCATTAAGAGAATTTTCGCAGGGATCCCTGTGTTTTTTGGTTTTTTTTGTTTCGTTTTGTTTTGTTTTGTTTTGTTTTTTCCTGTCCCTACTAGCTGGTGAGAATCCAAAGTTGCCCGACTGATTCTTCTGATCTCCAGTGATGTGAACTGACCTGGAGTTGCAGGAAGGAAGCAGCAAGCAAAGAATGGTGCTTAGACACAGAGGTTGGGAATAAGACTCAGAAAACTATGTTGCCCAAAACAAAGAACAGAATGGCTTTTGAGAAACAGCACTCTGCATATGGGCCATCTCTGTGGTATTCCAGAAATGGAGGAAAGATGTTTTTAAGCATTTGAAATAACTTTCTGTTTTCTGAATTGTCTTTGCTAGGAGTTCTGAGACTGGACCAAGTGATCACAGCCTCACCAACACTATCCAAGTGGGATTTATGACTAGACACATTGTAAAGCATAGTAAGGAAAGTCAGGGACACTCAGTGGGGACAATTCCTGTTAGTTGGATGACTTCAAGTTTGTGCTCCCTTAAGTTACAATCAGTGATGAGTCCCTTCAATCAGTCCTACACAGATGTATCCAGAAAGAAATACTCGCATTTTTCCTAGAAATTTAAAAAAATATTCAAATATTTTGAACCGTAAATTAGATTCACATAATTTACCTTGTTGCCCCTGTATGCTTGTATCTCTTCCTTCAGGGTAACCCAAATCTCTGCAGGCATTGTAGATGAGATAGTATTTTTTTCCACAGTAATCATTAGATTGAAACAATAAGTAATGTTTAATGAACACACCTGATTTACCATACATTGTACTAGACTCGACTGGGATCATTCACAAATACTTAATGAGTTTTTATAATACCCTCTGGGCTTTTTAATTTTGTATTTATTGCTATGAGGGGTATGTGTGGGAACAGGGGGAGAAAGGGTGGGAGGAAGGATGTGTGGAGATCAGAGAGTAACTTTGTGAAGTTGGTTCTCCTCTTCCATGTTTACATAAGCTCTTAAGGCTGTTCTCAGGTTACCAGGCCTGTGCAGCAAACACCATTACCCACTGAGTAACCTCTGAGTGCTCCCTCAATTTGCATAAACTATAATAGCAAATTTTTTTTTTTTGCCATAAAAGCCTCTTCATTTTTATTTAATTTAGGACTTAGCATTTGGCACATTAATATCTCAGAGATGATATTAACCAATATAACTTGTTTTGGCATCTACTCCTTGAATTTTTACCTTGTTACATTGGACCGTGAATTTAATTCTGTTGATCTCAGTCTCTTTCTTGTGAAACCGTTTTAAACCTTAACAAAACAGAGTAAATCTCAACATTTAGAAGTTAGATTTTTGCTGAAGGCTCATTGCCGAAATTGCTGAAGATCTCTTTCTCACATATTAACGAGAAAATATTTTTTAAAGGACAGGAAACAAACCACTGGAATCCTCCTGAAGTCAAGCAATTTATTCAATTTACAGAGACATAAGCCTGGACATACCTGAATTTCTTTATTTATGGACTTGGGGATAAAGAGTTGGTCTGTTTTTGTTGTTGTTGTTGTTGTTGTTGTTTGTGGGTTTTTTTTATTTTTGTTTTTGTTTTTATTCTTAGTGACTGTTCTATTGGTATAAAGAAACTCCATGACCAAGGCCAATTACAGACATAAGTGGTAATTGGCAAGTAATAAGTAAATGAGGACATGCTTATAGTTTCAGAGGGCTAGTCTGTGACACCTTGGCAGAGAGCACGGTCGCAGGTAGGCACAAAACTGCATCAGCAGCTGAGCCCTTACATCTGATCTACAAGATGGAAGTAGAGAGAGAAACTGGGACTTTTCAAACCTCAAAGCCCACCCTCAGTGACACACCTCCTCCAACAAGGCCACACCTCCTAATCCTTCCTAAACTGTCCACCAACTGGGAACCAAACATTCAAATAGATGAGCCTATGAGGATCACGCTCATTTAAATCACCACAGTTTGCTTCGTTTGGGCAGCGGTAGCAAAGCACCTCAACGTAGCCAAAGCAAAAAACGATTGCAAGAATTCAGGTGAAGACAAACCGTAGGCCGTTAATGGAGTAGGAATTAACAACAAAAACCCTATGGTACCCTCCTATGGGTTCTTGCCTCTCTGGTTCTCTATGCCTGTCGTGGCTATGTCTGTTTCTCTTTCTACATTGTGGGATGTGGATGGGTGGCTATCCAACTCCATGACATTTTAGTTTTCCCTCACTTGTAGCTTAAAAAAAAACAAAAACAAAAACTAGCCAGGTGACTTGAATGTCAGTTCCCTAGATACAGACTGTCATAATTTTGGGTGAATAAAGTTCTTTGTTGACCAATCCATAGCAGCAATGAAGAAGAACAGACAGAGGTCCCTGGGATGAATTTGCCCGACACAGAATTAATGTTAATGGAACAGATATCACAATTTGTTTTATACTTTACACATGTTTGTATCTTAATTTTTTCTCGCATGGAAGCAGAGTTATCGTAGTGTTTCCATTCTATCAAATATTGAAAGTACTCAAGATTGAGGAGTCTATTTCCCAGGGAGATTTTAGCAGTCTCAGTAAAAATTAAAACTATCATACTTAGCCATCATGAAATTATTGAGGCTGACTAAATCTGTATGCTACCTGATCCTTATGTAATTTCCTCCGTTTCCCAAATAGATTGGTGCTTTCAGTTTAATGCAATTAGAACTGAAGAAAATCCGCAGAGGAAATGTGTTTTCTTATTTCATTATAATCATGGTTGTGTCATAGCAGACTGACTAAATGAAAGGGACATACTCAAATCACTGCAGGATCAGATGAGCAAATTGAATAGTTTTGGTGTGTTCACAGAATAACTGATTAAACCATGGAACCTTGAGACAGGCAGGCTGCATTACCCAAGAATGTCACATAGCAAGATCCTCTGATCTATTGCCAGAACCAGACAGGGATGAAGGCAGACAGCAGAAAGCATTTATATCCTAAATTTTCCATTGTTGAAAAGAATCTGCCACGGCTTAGTGATAGAGACAACTATTACATTGAACTTTGTGAGGGTTTTTATTCATAATTTTTTGTGTTTTGGTGATGTACAAGTACATAAAATATATTCAATACTATAGAATTTAACATAAAGTTTCACAGTTTCTGTTTCAAAGGCTAAGCTGAACCATATTTAAGTTTATTAAGTTGTACAGATTTGGGATCTGGGTAATTTGGGTGTGTGAGGTTCTTATTCCTTTACAGTTTTTTTTTGTTTGTTTGTTTTTGTTTTTGTTTTTTGGGGTTTTTTGAGACAGGGTTTCTCTGTAGCTTTGGAGCCTGTCCTAGAACTCCCTTTGTAGACCAGGCTGGCCTCGAACTCACAGAGATCCGCCTGCCTCTGCCTCCCAAGTGCTGGGATTAAAGGCATGCGCCACCACCGCCCGGCTACAGTTTTTTAATAATAAAGCGTATTTAAATATAATATATAAATAAAGAAAAGGGTTTATATGAATATAATTACTCTAAAAAATACAGTTTCCAGTTTTCTTAAGGTAAACAATCCCTTAGAATGAGCTCAACAAAGCACGTATGATTTGCTATCAAACGGCATGCATCTGCCTGTTGCTTCTGTGGGCTTGCAGGCAGCAGAAGACTCTCTCTCCCTCGGTTATTTCCATGTATCAAAAGCATCTTAATCCACATAAATAAATTGATTTTATTAAATTTTTATTGAAATTTGATTGAAATGGACAATCAAATACCACTCACCTGAGGAAAACCAGGACTCGGAAGGAGGAACTGAGTTGGGGTATAGGAGAGTGCTGACCTAGCGTTGTCTAAGGCCTTGGGGATTCAGTCAGCAAGGAGGAAAGGAGGAAGAATGACCAGGAGGAGGAGAAAAAGGAAAAGGGATAGGCAAGGGGAAGACAGGGGAGGGGGAGAGGAGGACAAGACAAGGGAGGAGGGGGGGAGAACAGGGCAAGGGAGACCAAAGAAGGTAAAACAAGACAAAAGCTAATAAAAAATAGGAGTGACCAGAACAAATGATCTCACAGAAACAATCCACTGAGTAGAATTGCAATTTCAAATTCAAGAATGTGTTGCCCACACAAACAAAAAGCAAAAGGTACACAAGAAACTATTATGGAAAAATAAAAACTATATAACCAGACTTCTTAGATATTCAACTGGGAAATTTCTAAAAATGTGTTTAACTGCTTGGAACATGTCAAGAAACCCCTTGTTTACATAGAGCCCAAGACCCAGAAATTTAAAAAAAAAATTGTCTATGAAAAAAAAATTAAAAGAAATGGAGATTTATATCATAAGACCCAAGAGCTTTAACAAATGCATCAGTTCTAAAGAAATATACACTGTTAATTCGATACAAGCTGGAAAAGCTATGTCTAGTCACTAAGAAAATAAATATGTGATAGCATGTAATAAAGGCAAGTCCAGACACACGACGGGCTGTCTACACATCTGTGTCCTTTGAAAACATTCTCTTGATCCCTCATAAATATTTGTTTCCCCAGTCAGGTGGGGTAGACTCAGAGCTGCACACATGATAGGCTATCGACATAGTTTAAAATGTAAACAAAGAATGGAGAAAACAAAGCCACAGGAGCTAAGAAATAGTCTACACATTTAAAGCTATGATGAAAAGAATTCATTCAGATTCGGCTCCATGGCATGTGAGAAGAAAAACAGTCAGAACCAGGACGTGAGCGTGACAGGCCCCGAAAACTAATGGGTAAACTTCAGCATATAGCATCCTAAGAGGCACGGTCAACACTGAGATGCTGAAACAGAGGACAGAGATTCTACTGGCGAGGAAATGAAAATGGGAAACCCATGGGACGACAAAGATTTGTGTATGGAAATCGTGCGTCCACTATGAAGAAAATCACAATGCAGTCGGAGTCTGAGTAATGAATCCTTTGTAAGGTAAAAAATCCACTTGTCCTTCATTCATAAAATGTTGACAATCAACAAAATGGGAGGGCATTGTTCAAAGTTCTGCGATAATTATAATATTGAAAATGTTGCTTGCTTCTGTATGGTTATATAAAGTCTATAACTTAAATTGGTGATTAATTAATTTACTGGTATAAATTTTAAATAATATAAACTTGGTGAAAGCAAATAATGCTACAACTAACAGATCTAAAGAGGTGTCAAGGAGAAGGGAGAAGAAAAGGTTGTTAATTTTCTTATCTTCATAAGACAAACATAGATAATATTAATTCTGATGACGACAACAACAACAAAAAAACCAATGTTTAATAGTAATACAATCAAAATTGGGGGGAATAAAACAAAAATAAGAACTTTCAGCCAGACAATTGACAAGCTTCTCTCTAAAAAAACCAAGGAGCTATTTCAGGTTACAAATTGGGAATTTGTTACCATGAATTATTTTGAAGTTGTGTGAAGCGGAAGCATGGACGGACTGTCTACCCCAACTGTAAGGCCAACAGCCCTGGAGAGCATTCGGCAAGAGACCTTTTATTTGCGGTTTGTGTTTTATTTCTTGTGTGATGTTTGTGAAAAGTAAATCCACAACCAGATTTCTAGCTTCCTGGGTGGAGGATGGGGCTTGGGGGTGTGGAAGAGAGGAGCAGCTGATGGGAGCGCCCTTGCTGTCCCTGTCTCCTTGTCTCCTTATCCCTCCACCCAGGCGTTCTGGCCCTGCTTTATTTGTTTACATTGCCGGCCTAGCTTCTGAGAGACCGGGAGCTGATGACTTCCCATGGGGAGCTAAGGAGTTAGAAGGCAGAAGTTCTCCTTCTGCTTCAAGGTTGGTACCCCTGGGGAAATGGGAGCAAGGGTGGGAAGGATGTGGTTTGAGAGATTAGAATCTTCTATTCTACCTGTCAGAGTGATGTAAACTGACACTGTATGTCATGGTCTGTCTAGGTCGAAGTCTTTCCAGCCCCGGTCACACACTGATATGGACGGAATGAAGACGCTCTGTGCTAGATGAAAGGCTAAAATCAAGCAGAAAGGTGGCTTCAAGGCGACAAGTCAGTTCCAGAGCTCTAGGGCTATTACAAAAATATTAATGAAAGGAAAACGTTAACCTTTTTATTTAAAGAAAAGATCTTATTTTTGTAGCCCAGGCTGGTCTCCCACTCAACACACGCTAAGGTTGGCATCATAGTCATGATTCTCCTGCCTCAGACTCCCAAGTACTGACATTCTAGTTGTGTGTTCCCACACTCAGCCATATGTTATTGCATTCCAGTTGATTCCAGCGGGATCTAATTACTCAGTCCTAGTGGCCTGTCAATCCTGCCCCTACCCTCTTCTCAAGCCATCCTTCAGATCTTGCTTTCCCTCTTGGTAACCGAAAGTCAATATTCTCAATAGAGTGGACCTGTCTTACCCGTGTTAGACTGACATGTGCCCAAGAAAGAAGGCATATGGGGAGTCATGGAGATGTAGGGAATGCCTGTCACAGGAGCCTTTGTCAATCACCTAACCTAATGGTTTTCAAATGCAGTATATGCAAAGGCCCATTCTGCTCGACTCTCTCGCAGGTAATTTACTAAAAAGAACCCCCTCAAAATAGCACGGAGGCAGGACGCGTCTAATTGCAATGGGACTTCACTGAACCGAAGATTCAGGAAGAGTGGGTGATGGCACCAGGCTTTCAAGAGGATGATGCGTGTATCTGAACCGAGACGAATGTGGGCTGTCTGGAAAATGATGACTTCAGGTTACCTGAAGCGCAGCTGCAGTTGCAGCACGATCCTGATCTTCTGGGAAACCAGAGGGCAGACAGGTCAGCCTGCCGTGAAGTCACCCTGTTGAGTCAAAACTTGTATGGGTCAGAATGCACGAGGAAGTGTTGCAGAGACATCATGAGGCTGTACAGACAATGGATGACCGGGGAGGTTGGAAGGGAGCCACCGGTTGGGCTACAGTCCTCCTCTGACACTCCTTTAACTCCCAACAGACACAATAAAAAGTGAGCCACCATAAAGGAACCTGCTACTTCTGCTGAGATCTCACTATCTTCTGACAGGAAAGCTAAGAGAAAACAGACGCATTCCTAATGAGGTGAGAAGGCCAGTCTCTATCCTGAAGGTTAAAGTGGCCATTAGATCACACTCAGCTAACCTCTCTTTTACAGATAAGAAAAATGAGTGTTCATGACGGGGGTGGGGCCTCTGTGGTGAGTTTGATCATATTGCCCAATGGATTACAGTTCTGTTTTCCAAAAGGTAGTTTCTCAATTTCTTTGAAGACCTTCCAGCAATGCCAGTGTTTCCCTGGTATGCAGTTCACCAAGGGACCAATCTTGGCTCAGAGTGTTGCAGGGTTCGCTGCAGGACCAAGGCTTTAATTCCAGAGGTCCAAAAGTGAGACATGGTACCAAGGTTCCAGCAGTACCACTGAAGGAAGTAGCATTGCCCTTTGGCTCTGGAGAGCCCAGCGTTCCCAAGGAGAAAGGTTTGCACCCCAACCTTCCCACACTCCCGGGACTTTGCATCCCAGCGTTCCCAAGGAGAAAGGTTTGCGCCCCAGCCTTCCCCCAGGACTTTGACCAGCTGTCCTGGCGATAATTCCAAATCACCGTTTCCACCACAGGGATTGTAGAGTTCACCTGGCATCAGACCTTTGGATCCTGGGATCTCAGAATACACTATGGGACCCCAGCTTTCACTCAAGAGGCCCACAGTTCTAACCTGAAACCCAAAGGTTTCAGAGTTCACAGTAGAACCTAGGCTTCAACCCTTGGTCAGGGCAGGGAATTGGGCCCCATGGCTCTAGATGGCTGGCTCTGACGTCAGTGGTTACAGAGTTGATTCTGAAAATGGTGTTTTGAACTTGTAAGTGGCAGAATTCCTACTGCACCAGACTCCAGCAATCACAGAGTAATCAAGGGACAACATTTTCACTACAGTGGTCCCAGAGTTCACTCCTCAACCAGGGTTTTGACACCAGAGTTCCTGGGAAATGAGAACTTTTCCTCCAATGCTCCCAGGTGTAGAAAATTAGGCTATGCACTACTGTAAGTTATGCCATATTTTATTTTTAAAAAATGGCTTTCCAGGTTGTGCATTGCCATAGGAGCCCCCATCTTCTAAACAGATTCTGACTCCATTTTGAGGGAGAACTTCTGGATTGTCTATTTGTACACTGTGTGAAAATGTAATGTTGTAATTGGTAGAATGAAGAGATAAATGGTCAGTAGCTAGGAAAGGGAGGATAGATGGATTTAAAGCAGGAGGGAGGGAGGGAGGGAAAGAGGAAGGGAGGGAGGGAGGGAGGGAGGAAGGGAGGGAGGGAGAGAAAGAGTCAGAGGGGTGCTTGGGGAGATGCCAACAGGACACAAAGCAAGTCGAACACATGAGACAGAAGAAAGGTAGATGAGTCATGTGATGGATCGGAGAGTAACAGAAACAGACTAATTAAGTTATAAGAGCTAGCTTTAAAAAAAAAAAAATCCTAAGCTAAGGCCAAGGTTTCATGATTAATAATAAGTCTCCGTGTCATTTTCTGGGGGCTAGTGATCCAAAGGTAGCCTGACAAGAAAGCTTGCTACACTGGATGGGCCCAGAAGCTATACTATCTATCACGTACCACCCAGCATCACGGGCTTATAAATATAAATGACTTATTCCTGGAAGTAGGAACAGAGCCACCCTATAAATTTTCTGGGGGTGAATTGAAACGATTGGAGCACCTGGGTGTATTAAAATCATATCAGTGAAACCAGGCCCAAGTGCTTATCAGACATGCCAGACAAAGGATAGGGTGTAACTTCAGCACCTGGATCTTTTAAAGTGATAGGCACCCAATTCTGTGATGCCATGGTGCTAAGCCAGCCTATCTATCACCTGATACCTAATATGTGAGCAAAGGGTCAAGAGCGTCAGGCCCCTCACTTCTTGCTATTCTTAGAGCTTGGGTTCAGCTTAGTCTCATTGTTGACCTGGCCTACATGACTGCCTGCCCATCTATCTGTTGGACATCTGGACCTGGACCTAAACCCATTGTTTCCTGCTCTTGAATCCCTCCTTGGTCTTTCACCTCGCTGCTGATTGATCTGTTATCAACACTGACGCGTTTTCAGCTCATTTCTGAAACCTCCTGGATTCCACTGCAGCCTCTTTAACTTACATTCACATAGTAAACAGCATGTATGAACATAGATATCATTACTGTGTGTTGTGTGATATGGGAGTCAATATTAACAATATAATTGGAATAAAAGAACCCGTACTTACCACAACTATATTCCCAAGGCAGGTGGCATTACACCACTAATTGCTGTTATTAAAACTGTTGGACCTTGTGGATTTATTATTATTTTAAATATTTTGAAACTGTGCAAATGCACAAACATATTCATTGGTAACAGTGTTCACCATGGGAGCAAATTTTTGGCATTAATGTTTCCAAAGTTTGCTTCAGGGCAGAGGACTTGGCTCCAGCACTACCAGAGTTTGTTATGGGACAGGATTTGGTGCCACCAGCTCCATAATCTCACCAGTGATCAAGTCTTTGATCTCTAGGGTCCTTGAGTTCACCCTAGTGTTATGGTTTTGATCCCAGCCATCCCAGAGTTCAATAAATTGAGACCTAGCCTTTGACTCTGGGAGTCCCACAGTTTCCTGAAGAACTGGATCTTTGGTTCCGGGGTGACAGAGTTCACCCCAGAACTGGCTAGGTCCCAGAATTTGCCACAGATAAGCTACAATCAGCTAGACATGGATCAAACTGAAAGCCTAAATTGCTGAAAGCAATGGCAGACAAAAGATAGGATATATTTTACCTAACAAGTTTAGGAAAGAGCTCAAGACAGAAGTCCAATAACACAGGAACTAGACCCCTCCAAGAGTCAACAAAATAGAGTACAAGACATTAAAAGATCTTCACAGCAAAGGAAAGCAGAGCATACGGGCAACCATAGGATAGGGAAAAACATTTACTGTCTATATTTCAGACAGAGGGCTATATTATCCAAAATTGTAAGAGAGCTGCAAAAATTAAATACAAGATTGGACTACATGCTGTTCTGGTGGAGGACCAAATCTCGTTCCCAAAACCCATGCTGAGCAGCTCACAACTGCCTATATTCCATCTCCAGGGGGGCCTAACACCTTTGACCTTCACAGGCACCAGACCTTGAATGTACACACCCATACAGAAATACACAGACACACACATGCACACATGCGTGCACACACACACCATTAAATATACATGTTTTTTAAACTGCCAATTAAGAAATAGGCAAATTAAGTGAACAGACAGTTCTCAAAAGAGGAAACACAAGTGGCTAGTAAGTATTTTAAAGAACCCAGCATCCGTAGTCTCTGGTGAAATGCAAATGAAAACTGCTTTGAGATACCACCTCACCTTAGTCAAAACAGCTGCCATCACGAAATGTGACTGCAAAGTTGGACTTCTATTTCCTTTAATTGTTGTCGCAGACATATTTGTATATACATATATATTCCTAAATACATGAGTACAACCTGCTGTGCTGTAGAATGAATTTGAAAGAGAGTAAGGGGAGATTACATGGGGAAGATAGAGGAGAAAGGGACGTGGGAGATGATGTACATTATAATCTCAAGACATAAAAGAAGTCATTTAAAAATGTTTTTAAAATCTGATAAAAACTGGTGGTGGGAATGTGGGCAGACATAAAAACTTATTTACCTCTGGTAGGACTGTAAGCTAGTACAACCATTTGGGAAATCAGTATGGAAGTTTCTCAAAAATTAAAAGTAGAACTGGGCAGTGGTGGTGCACACTTTTAATCCCAACACTCAGGAGGCAGAGGCAGGTGGATCTCTGTGAGTTCAAGGCCAGTCTGGTTTACACAGCTAATTCCAGGACAATCAGAGTTACTAAGAGAAACCCTGTCTCAAAAAACCAAATGAAAAAAGAAAGAAAGAAAGAAAGAAAGAAAGAAAGAAAGAAAGAAAGAAAGAAAGAAAGAAAGAAAGAAAGAAAGAAGGGCAGGAAGGAAGGAAGGAAGGAAGGAAGGAAGGAAGGAAGGAAGGAAGGAAGGAAGAAAGGAAGAAAGAAAGAAAGAAAGAAAGAAAGAAAGAAAGAAAGAAAGAAAGAAAGAAAGAAAGAAAGGAAGGAAGGGTCTGAAAAAGCATGGGACAAAACCGGTCTCGCTGAACATAATGGACAATGAGGACTACTGAGAACTGAAGAACAATGGCAATGGGTTCTTGATCCTATTGCACGTAATGGCTTTGTGGGAGCCCAGGTAGTTTGGATGCTCACCTTAATAGACCTGGATGGAGGTGGGTGGTCCTTGGACCTCCCACAGGGCAGAGAAACCTGCTTGCTCTTTGGGCTGAGGAGGAAGGAAGACTTGATTGGGGGAGGGGGAGGGAATGGGAGGTGGTGGCGGGGAAGAGGCAGAAATCTTTAATAATTAAATAAATTAATTAATAAAAAAAATAAATAGCAAAAAAAAAAAAAGTTAAAAGTAGAACTAACTACAATATGATCCACCAGCAGACCACTCCTGGGCATCTGTGCAAAAGACTCCATACCCTGACGCAGAGATTTATTTACACCCATATTTATTGCTGCTCTTTATTCTCAACAGCAAGGGAATGGAACCAGTCTATATGACATAAATGAATAGATAATACAAATGTGATATGTGTACACAACAGAATTTTATTCAGATATGAAAAAAAAGGTGAAATCAAAAGATAGTGGAAAATTGATGGATTCGGAAATTATAATATTAAATCAGGTAAAGCAGACTCAGAAACACAAAAGCACTGTGTTATTCCTCACCTGTGGGTGATAACCTGCAATGTATATGTGTGCACACACATGCAAACATACATACAATTGGGAGAAGAAAGAGGAAAAGACACTGGTGGGGTGCAGGTGGGGTTAAGAATAGCAAAGGGTGGGGAAGATGAAGAAGGAAGAAAATCCTCTAAAGTACACCTTGAAAACATCATGACAATATCTAATATTGTGTATACTCATTTTTTAAATTGGTATTAAAAAGATACCCATAATACTATGGGGCTCTGAAGAGGACCTCCCGGGGTACAGGGCCTCCTGAATGCTTTGAGCTGAAGGAAAGGAGCTCAGAGACAACATTGAACCTTCCCCACACACAAAACCCAGACTCCCTGCTCTCCCTCCCACAAGGTAGATGATCTGAGCTAACTTGCTCTTTCCCTAATGACACCATCAAGCTACAACTAAGATCCTAACCTCCTCTGGCCTTTCTATGGAAGGTGGCTATAAACAAGTCTTAGGCTTCCCTTATCTGGTAGTAGGCCACAAGACCATCATTAAGGGACCGTCTTCTTCATCTGGGAGGAATGAACATGGTTCAAAGAGGCCAATTAACACCTGATGTGATGGGGCTTGCTGTTTCCCCTTTCAGTCTGTTGCCATTAGCTCATACTCTTTTAACCAATCATAGGACTTCTATAACAATAGAAGCTTATTCATCATTGTATGTAAGCAGAAAAATGTGTCCGGTTTCCTTGACTCATTGTGACTTTATATCTGTATGCTCCCGCGTCACATGTAAACACTGACCAAAGAAATGTGTTAGGCTGTTCTCCTACTGCTCTGTTCGGTCAGCTTTTACTTCAAACCTGGATGGGCATCCTACACAGAGGCCAAGCAAACCCTCCCTCTCGTAAAATGTACCTCTCTTAAAACCCAATACAATAAGCCATGGGAACAAATCTTTTAGTATCTAAAGGCATGGCACTCATTTTTCCTCAAGATCTGATTTTCTAATATTTAATGTGGTAGCTGTATTATGCTAACTTGACACTAAATTATCTCTGCTTCCCAGAAACCTCTTCTCTCTTCTGTACTCTTTTCTTGGCTTCCTGGATGGACATCACTTTGAATATTCTCGAGGAAACCTTTGTTTCTGCAACTTTCTAATTGAAAGTCTAATGAGAATAAATTGATTTCATTGTTTGATTTTTCCATTCTATCTACAATCCAATGGGATTTTCACTCTTGATGTTATTAACTCTCACTTAAATTGTAATCTTCATCTAGTAGTATTCGGTTGTTCATGAGATATTTTTTTTTGTTGTCTGTTTCTTTGTTTTTAATTTGGATTTCTCTTGTTCACTTTTTAGAAAATTCGAGTAGAGGAACTGATGGATGAAATGAATTTCACCAAAGTTTGACATCTTAAAATTTGAAATATTCAAAAATATTTAGAATAGATAGCCTTTATTCTATTTCATTTACATACTTTTAATAAATAATATTTAATGATCTGATGAAGGAAGGTCATTGGTTAAAAAATAAAGAAACTGCTTGGCTCTCATAGGTTAGAACATAGGTGGGTGGAGTAAACAGAAAAGAATGCTGGGAGGAAGAGGAAGTGAGCTCAGATGCCATGTTCCCCTCTCCCGGGCAGATGCAGGGCAGCTCCTCTCAGAGCCAGACGCCATGAAGCAAGCCGCCAGGTCAGACATGCTGAATCTTTCCCGGTAAGACTAGTGCTACACAGATTATTAGAGATGGGTTGATCGGGATATGAGAATTAGCCAGTAAGGGCTAGAGCTAATGAGCCAAGCAGTGTTTAAAAGAATACAGTTTGTGTGTTGTTATTTCGGGGCATAAGCTAGCCAGGCAATCAGGAGCTGGGGCGGCAGGAACACAGCCCGCAGCTCCCGCTACAATGATCTATTGTAATAAATGACCATACTACATAGCAGAAAGGATCCAGTCTCCACAAAAAAAAAAAAAAAAAAAAAAAAAAAAAAGCAATCTCCTCTACTGTGTGACAATGGTCTGTACCCTGTCATTTATATTTTAAACAAATGCTGATTGGCCAGTAGTCAGGCAGGAAGTAGAGGCAGGGCAACAAGAATTCTGGGAAGAGAGAAGCCCAGTCCGCAGACATGGCCCAGCCTCAGAAAAAGCAAGATGTGACTGCCTCGCCGAATAAGGTACCGAGCCACGTGGCTAACATAGTCAAGAATAATGAGCTAATATAAGTTATAAGATTTAATAAGAAGTATGAGCTATTAGGCCAGTTCATTTATAAGTAATGTAGACCTCTGTGTGATTTCTTTGGGACTTAACAACTGCGGGAACTGGGCAGGACAGAAACACTCCTTTGTCTTCATAGGCCTTTAGAAATAATTGGAATATATAGGCAGGGGTACTACTGGTTGTTGCGGTTGCCTTAAGAAAAGTCCATCTTAAAAGCTCCAGATCCCATGAAAAACTATCTATACAATTCATCAGTGGCAGCTGCAGGTACATACGAACTCAATCTTGAAGAAGCATAGAATATCAACTGGAGACAAACAAATGCCATGCCGAGGGCAGGAGGCATCCACACATAGAACATATAGACTCTGCAGAGGCAGAGGGAAACTTAAAAAGGCTCTAGGAAACAGCAGAAGATCACAGTTGGAGACTAAAAGGTAAACTCAAGCCAGAGTATTGTAGTTAAAATGAAATCACCTTAAACTCAAAATTTAACCAGTGATCTCTGAGCCTATCACAGAGGAATGAGAAGAATTGCGGGACTGGCTCAAACAGATCAAAGTTAAGAAGATGATGGTAAATGATGGCACAGGCTGGACACAGAGTTGATGAGGTGCAGCTGGGAGAGAAAATTGTGCAGGTCAAAGGAGAGCAGGAAGTCAAAGACGACTTGGAAGCTGGGAGCCTGTGAACGGAGTAAAGAACCAATCTATACATGGCCTAAAGAAAGTCAGAAAGGAGTGTTTGGGGGAAGCTGTTCATGTAAGCATGTTGAGTTAAATACCCCAGAGGAGAGTTAAAGATGGGAAGGAGTGGCTGATTGAAGTTGAAATGAGAAAACATGGTCACACAAAGCTAAAATTCAGTCTCAGCTAGCATTACCCACTGCATTGCAGACAGTCATCTAAGAGCTAATAAAGAGAATGGCCAGTCGGGCCCAACCAGGTAGACGGAGGCTTTCTGTTTGTCTTTGGGATCAAAGTCACAAACGAGAAGCTATACGAGTCATCTTTGGTTTTGGCAGTTAACTTAGTCATCTGACAAAGCCAGAAATGAAACCGGGCAACAACTCCAAAGTCCAAGACGGCTCTAAATTACACATTTGGATTTTCAGAACTGACCGTATTGCTCATAACTTCTGGGAAACTCTAAGCTCCTTTGTGGGTAAGGATTTTGTCTTACATGTCCTCAGCCCTTAAAAGAAATTCAATACTTTAAAAAAGAAATCATAGTAGGGAAAGAGAAGTTGGCCTGACTTCGGAACAGTTCACCACCCATTCTATCAGAGATGTCAGGCATAAAGGAACCAAGGGTTCAGCATAACGCGCATTCTGGGCCAGTTGAATATAAACAAGGGCAGTTTGGCCATTACAGTCACACTATAGTGGTCCGTAGCTCTAACAGTGAGTCAGCCCACTAGCTGTTACCATAGCAACGTGCTTTGTGGCTTCATCAAATATTATTCTCAATTTACAAATAATTTTAGGGAGTCAGACAAGTCACTTCTAGAAGATCATAATGTGTCAGTAGGAAATCAAAGCCTGAAGTAACAGGCTTGCTACACAGATACCTGTGCTTGTGACCTACACTGGGGACTATGCTCCCCTGAGACTGGATTTCACCTAGCTAATGAACTTAGGGCAAACACACACCTCTACGAGACAATAAATGGCAACAATTACTATTCTTTAAATTATATGTATATATATATATATATATAGTAACTTTATTTATTCAGGACTAAATAGGACTTGCTTTCTTTTCAGTGGAACACTAAACATCTTCCTGTACTTTCACTTCAGAAATAAACTCAGACTGTAGCATGGGTAAACATGAAACAAATATATTTGTCTACCGCTGGTTTATCTAGTGCTTTCCGAAATGATTGTGTGTACTGCTGATTTCACTTGTAAAAGGTGGATCCTGCATTAATGCCAAGACCCACTTCTTGAATAATAATCACAAATAAGTTGAGTTCCCATTTCTGGTTCTGGCTTCACAGAAATCTTGAAACAGGATACAGAAGAGTTAATCCGAAGCCCAGACAGTTCCCTGCTGATCTGGTAATGAGAGAGAACTGCAGCTGAATGTCAATAGCTCCTCGTGAACTTGGGTAACCCAGCTGAGCCCTGAGCTTGCCAGAGCTGGAGGAGGTAATCAGCTTGACCCCTGTGACCTTCCTGAGGCTCTGCTCCGTGCAGCCTGGAGAAGCCTTTTTGCATATGATTCCCACATCGAAACCCTTTAAGAAGAACTGAACCTGAGTCAGCCGCAGGACGCAACCTAATATAAATTAGTCAATGCTGGCTATAGATTGCACAATACAGTAGGTACTTTAAAAAAAATGGATGGAAACACATCCTGGAAACCTTAGAAAGATTCCCAGCAACTGCTACGACATCTGCCCTTGCAGATTTATTAAAGCGAAGGTTATGTAAGAGTTCTGTAGGCCCTTCACGTCTCCTTGTGGAGTTATATTCTATTGCGAGTGCTTGCCTCTCTGATTTTGGTAAATTCACTCTCTTTTGTCGTGCTGTTTATGTATCATTATTCCCAGTACAAACCAAGGATGCCTTTTATGAGATGTGCAGGTGTGCATATTAGAGATGAAGAGGTTACATCATGCCATCTTTAGTGTATTGCTAAACACACTGTTCCTTATTGAGTTCAAAATCAGAAACTTGAACAATCCCTTCAGCTCCTGTCAGTGTTTCTCTTTTTAAATGTGTTGTTAGTAAAAGCACGATATTATTCAGAAACTGAGAAAGAGCATGCAAGTTCTTAACTGCACCACTTACATAACCATGTGGACTACACCACAGGAGTATTCCCATAAAAGTAAGTAAGAGTGACTTGTATAAGAAACATTCACCACCATCGACTGCAAACCTATAAATAACTCCCACAAGAAACAACAGAGTTCAGACCCTGAAGTCTCTTACACATTACAAAACGATGCAGTTGGCTCAAGCACATGGGGAGGGGCATTACCAGGTTCAACTCAACGATACTTTATTCCATCAAGCTGCTAGAATCTTTATTTTTTTACCCCTAGGCAAATTTACTATCATGGCCATTTCCAAAACACGCACAATCCTTTCGTGCAGGGTGATCCTTGATTGCAACTAACAAAACTTTCCTGGAAAATGTTATGTGCTGTATTTGCTTATTAGAAAAAAAAATATGGTGTCCGTAATTTCTCCAGATAAGCTGCATTCTTTACCTAATGCCACCAGTGCCATTCTTACTTCATGGGTTAAAAGGGCAAAGAAGGTTCCACTTTTGGGTGGGCTAGGGAAGCAAACAGGACTGGAAAGTTCATGTGGTCCCATACTGCAAACATGGTGGTCTTTGTTCTCTGAACAAGCATGCATGGTTGGATAATGCAGAAAAAGATAAACATCTTACTCGCAGTTCTCGGCAACCCCAGCAGCATATCCAACAGTTTGGTCCAAGGAAGACAGCTATAAAGCCTCCAGTGAGCTGAGGGCTGACCCATGGTCAGGGTTACTTGAGGGAAATGACACCACAAACATGGAAAGTCTCCCTGTCGACTGTACGTTAGCCGGATTTGGCTGTTTCTGAGTCAAGCATCTTGTAACTGAAGGCTCAAACACCTCTGAACAAGTATCTGAAGAATCTGAACCCCAAAGCAGGCTGGATTTTCAAAATCCACATGCCACGTGCCCAAGTAACTACCTATTGAGATTTTGTCCTGTAAAAGACGCGAATAAAACATATCTCCCTGGCTGATTTTTAAAAACACATCAAGATCAGATCACAAGATAACTGGTTATTTTAGTAAAGTCTAAATTTGTACTTAGACTTTGCCTCTTAGAAAGCATCGCATATTTGTCTTGCCCTTAAAACCCTCCTCTTTACAAAGATCTGGAGAATTCCACATGTGCAAACATAAAGACAAGATCTGCTTTGCCTCGCCAGACTGAGCGGGGACAGCCAAGAAGGACTCATTGCTTGGTTTGACCTCATTTTTTTCCCTGGCTTTTCTGGTCCTGTAGCAGTACCAGCACCATCCACACTTTCCTGAAGGGAGAAGATCTTTATCAGAAATGTCCCCATAAATCAAAAGTACTTTGTGGAGAGGAAGGAAGAGAGCGCCTTACCCCACAGCGAGATACAGTTTTGTGGTACTCAACAAAACGAGCTCCTGCTACCTATGACCTGAAATAAATGAGGAAGTCTCAGAAATTGCTATGGTAACGAGTCTAAGTTAAACACACACATGTAACTTTTTGCCTATTTCGATAGTCTTACAGTCAAAGCATAATTTTCACTCGTTAGCTGCCTGGATATAGCTACCTGAGGATTCAAAATGATCTTGGAACTAGGTGTGGTGTCCCACAACTATAATCCCAGCACTTGGGAATAACATGCTAAACTTCAGACCAACCTGGACTACAAAGCAAAAAAAAAAAAAAAAAAAAAAGAATTAAATTAAATTAAATAAAGTAAAAAGCAAAATAAAACCCATTTATTCCCTCTTCCTTTTTATTTTGGAAGGTATAACCCAAACTTCTCTTTCAATTTTAAAATCTACCTCCAAAATGATGGGTTTAACTTTAAACGTCCGTGAGTTACAGTGGACAGAGTTGTGTGACTGTATGCGGGTGATATCTCAACAGAACAGCTTTAACGTTAGGAACGGCTGTGGGGTGGAGGTCGGAAGGCCTGTCTTACCATGTACACCACTTACAAAGTCTGGAACATAGTGAACACTACAGTGTCAGAAGGACCATGTGCTGTAATTTTTAAAATGCCACCAAGAAAAGTCACGGCATGAGAGAAGGCCAATAGCAGGTTTACTGGAAGAGGAGAGGAAAGGGGCAGTAAGGGGACAAAGAGGGGGCCAGAGACCCGTTCCTGGGGGCAAGAGCGACGAAAGAGAGAGAGGGAGAGAGAAAGAGAAAGGTGGGTAAAACTCACCTTTTAAATGGGAACTGAGTGAAAGTACCATGGGGGTCGCTCTTAGTGGCTGCAGCTGAGGACCGTTCCTGTCAGGAACCCAAGGGCAGGTCAGTGCAGATGCCTGAATACTAACCCAACTACATCACCAACTAGAACTTCACAGAGCAGAGTTCTCACTGTGTAGATTGCTGCAATTGCAGCTTTGAGTTTTATAGAGTGAAAGAGGGGTAGTCTCTGACCCTTATCCGAGTAGATTAATATGCAAATAGACTAATGGAATGATAGCTCTTTCCAACTGGATAAAATGGCTCCTCTGCTGACTAAAGCATTTGTTAAAATATTTACTTCTGAACTGTTCCAGGTGACTTTATTTCTGTAGGGGACGAACCTGTGCATTTTCAGATCTGAAGTCGGGGCCTGGAGATCACTAGAGGAGAAACTGTGCCCAGGAAGAATAGTATTTGGCACCATTGCAAAATTTGGGGGTCTTTGCCACTTCGGCGCTTGAGTCCATTATTTCTTTTGCTACTCATGACAGCGGAAAAGTGAGTGGAAGAAAAATTTTGTTCTGTTTCAAAGATGATGAACCTGAGACATGGATTATGAAGCTAATTGTATTCAGGTTCTCAAAGCTACTTCTCAGCAGAGGCAAGGTTCAGACATCTCCATGTACCAAGTCCAACAGTGGGGGGCTGTTATGTTTTATTTTATACTGTCCCTGTATTTCTGTGACAGAGCTTTCTGGTCTGTGCCATGTGTTCTGTGAAACTCCATCTCCCATGCAGAAACAGCTGGAAGGTGATGAAGGCTCCCTACCTTGTGGCTGTGCAAAGTAAATTAACTTTCAAGGAGTCTGAAGCTGTCCAGAAAGCCAAGAGCCTCCTCTTTAGTTTCATGTTTGCTGGGATCAGTATTAGTTTTGAAGATTTTGTCAGAGAAATAATCAGAATGATTTTCATTCCCCAAAATAAATCTACTTTATTTATCTGTTTATTACTTTTGAGATAGAGTTTCGTCATGTAAACTTGCCTGGCCTCAAAACGGTAGTAGAGCTCAGTCTGCCCCTGCCTCTGCCTCAGGTGTGCTGAGGTTAAATACACCACCACACCTGGCTGTATGGGACAAATGTGTGCCAGTAATTGATGAGCCAAAATCATTTAAATTATCGGTTTTATAATTAGTGTATATACACCATAATCAAAGGCAAAGGAATTAAGAAGGGTTTTTAAAGGTATTGTGTTCAAGCATAGCATCCATTTATATCCCTTGCACATAGAGGTGGAACCCAGACATTAGGCTCTATTAAATTCTGACAGCATAACTTTGGGTATGAACAAGGATAATATTAAAATAAAGTGCATAGAACAACAATTAGTTCTGGCTCAATTACACCATGGCAAATGATCTTCAACCAATTATTATGAATAAATGTATAGAGTTCCTGCATTATTAATATATATGAGTCGCAAATTGTGTGATGTCCATTTTGTTCAGTTTATGTATTCTTATGTCTAGAGCTACATGAATTTCTTTTTCTAATTTCTTTTCCACTTTTTTAAGTTTCAAATTTTTTGCTGTAAAAGTTTTCCTAATTCTTTAAAAATGGCTTTTTTTTTCTTTTCTCTTTTTTTCTTTCTTTTCTTTTTTACATAAGTGCTCTTAGGAAAAACTGCATTACAGTCAAGTGTTGTAATTCCTGAAACCTAGAGGAATTGATACAAGATATGAATGGAGATTGTTTGGGACTCTCTTTTATCTGAAAGCCCAGAGAATCCAACTGTAGAACTGACTGTCTCCACTTCAGATCCGGCTCCATCTTGGAGGCTATATTTGGTTCTGAAATCTCATTGCAGTGGTTTCTGATTGAGGTCATACCCGTCTTCTCACATGGTGGTATCTCAGGACTCTGCTGAGATAGGTGCTAATTTCTATCCTCCTTTATTTTTCTACAAGTAGAATTAAACTGAGACTGTTCAACCAGCTTTTTTTTTTCCTTTTAAATTAACTTTCAGTGATTTGAACATTCTTAAAATGAAGACAATATATCCACATAGGCCAGGAAATGGTGCAGATTTAAAAGGGTAAAAAATATTTCTCTTGACTTGGTTATACTTTTCCCTAATTACCATGGCAGATGCTAGTGACCTTGAAATGTATGTGTGTATGTGTGTGTATAAGTGTGTGTGTGAGTGAATATACATGTCTGCACATATGTGTATTTATGTGTATGAGTGTGCATATGTGCTCACTCATGTGCACGGTGTGAGAGTGAGTGTGCATGTTGCACACATGTGCACTGTGTGTGTATGAATGTGTATGTGTGTGTATGAGAGAGAGAGTGAATGTGTGTATGTTGAGGGTATAGTTGACACTGAGTGTCTTCCTCAATTGTTCATTACCTTATTTACTGAGGCAGGCTCTGTCACTGAGCTAGGAGCTCACCAACTTTGCTAGTGTATCTATCATCTTGTGTAGGGAATCCGGTTCCAGTTTCTGAGCTTGGGACTGATAGGCAGGTCTGGAAGCCTACTCTGCTTTTCACAAGGAATCCAGGGACCCAAAACACTTGCCCTGCAAGAGCTTTATCTCTTGAGCCATCTCTTTGGCCCATGCAATTATTCTTTAAAAACTGTAAGAATGGTTAACACTAATTTATTGAAGCTGTTGTATTTTCAAATAAAACAGAGTTTTGAAATAGTAGAGCTATGTTTGAGGTCCAGGGAAGCACACCTGTCTTACAGAAAAACAGTTTACCCAGAATCTTATGAGTGACTGCCTTACCCTGTCTGCATGGGGCGGACCAAAAATGTGAGCCTATTTCCACCTTGACCAAAAAGGTCAGAGAGTTGGAACTTACCTCTATTCCTTCAAGGTTATTGTCTGCTTCTACTGCAAACAAAGATCCCACCTAGATTTAGATCAGAGAGTTCTGTTCTCTCAAGGTTATTCAGACCTTGTATTTCAGGAATAGAGAAGTAGGTATGTTTCTACTCTAAACAAAAGTCTCAGGATCCAACTAAATTCCTACTCCCTTAAGGAGATAACAATGGATTCAACCCAGAGAGTGGTTTGCCTACAGAATGTTTTGGTCTAGGGTGTGAGCATGGCTTGTTTTATTCTAGCAATAGAATGTATAATTATGAATGTAGCCCTCAACTTTCAACTGGTCTGTTTATTTCCTTGAATCATGTTAATGCAGGGTTGTTTTTATTTTAAATCTTACTCCTACTTTTTGAGGTCAGGGGTATTTTAAGCAATTGGAAATTAAATGCCGGTGATTTCAGTTTTCCCTGGAACTCCTTCCCAGCACTGTTCTATCATTTCTGTTTTATTACTTTTGCATGATTGTACTCTTTACTTGTATTTCTGATCCCCACATCCCTACCCTGGCAAGAGATATTTTTGTCAAGGCTGGTCCCCAATAGTTACATAAAAACTACAGTCTTGAGGCAAAAAGAATACACAGACCCAGGTTTATTTAGTAGGAAAATAATCATCATCATCATCATCATCAACTATACCCTGGCAATACTTAAGTATGCAAGAGCAACCCATTTATGGTGGTTCTCCAGTTGTTCCTATTTTGGGCAGTCCTAGATGCTTGTGTTTATTGTCATATCCAAGGTTCCAGAGTCTTCCTTTATGCTGTCTATCCAGTGTTTTGTGGGCCTTTTTCTTCGCCTTATCCCGTGCACTCATCCAAGCAGTGCTATCTTCAGGTATCTGCTGTAATTCATATTCATAACATGGCCAAAGTATCTCAAGTGTCGTGCAGTATCCTGTAGTCTACTTCCTTCTGTAGATGGAGATGTTTCTTATCGTCATTGTTACGCAACCTGTCTCTTCATGTGATGCCTAGAAACGGCTCCCTGTTTTAGCCTCAGATTTCTGGAACATGGAAGGGTGTTCTTTAAAATTCTTATTATGACATCCTTTGTAACTAAGCAGGTCCAGTGGCTTCCATTTCTCCAAAGGAATCAGCTGAAATTCCATAGCAGGACATGGGGAACTCTTGTCCTCCCTGCTACAGAATGTCACCTCCTGCTCCTCCTCTTCCTCTGTCCTCGTCTCTAATCACACACACACAGTATCTACATTCTATCTGGGTCATTGTACGTCTTAGACGCTCTACGTCTTGTGTTTTTTCCCTTCGTGTACTTGGGAAATGGTCACTTTTCTTTTAGTATTAACCAGTTCGAAACTGAAGGATGCGGGGCTTTCTTCCTGCAGCCTAACACTCTCTCTCCAGGTCTTGAAGGTTCTCAGAACCTTCTGGTAGTGTATGTGGAAGATTTGTCTTCTCTTTCCTGCAGCACAAATTCTAATTCCAATAATAAAAACTCAGATATTAGGGGGTGAAAGCTGAAAGATCAGAGAAGCAGAGCAGTTAGAGGCAAAGTTTTCCCTGTTTGAAACCCTCAGACTGGAAGGGATAGCCTGTCTCTACAAGTTCTCATACTGAATGCCTTCCCCATGAAACCTCATACTGAATCCTGAGCTTTTGTCTCCTCTTGCCTATTCCTCTCTCAGCCCAGCCATATCACTCCTGTCTCCACCTCCCTAGTTTTGGTATTAAAGGTGTGAGCTCTGTTTCTCTTTTAGACTGACTGGATCTTGTGTAGTCCAAGATGGTCTTGAACTCACAGAGATCCTTCATCATCTGTCTCCCAAGTGCTAGGATTAAAGGTGTGTGCCACCACGACCTGGCCTCTATGGCTAATTAGTCTGGCTAGCTCTGCATTCTGATCTTCAGGCAAGCTTTATTTGTTACAGCACAAACAAAATATTTATACACATTCCCTCAAAGACTGGGTTTTTTGTTCGTTTGTTTTATTTTTTCAGGTTGAATTCTGATGCATTCCTGAGTACGCAGTAGGTCCACAAATATACTAGAGGAGAGAGAGAGAGAGGAAAGAGATAGCATGGCAAAGCAAGGAGAGGGAAGGAGACAAAGTCGGGGCAAAGCGGGGAGAAACGCCACTACTGAACAGGCCATTTTCTACACTAAGTCAGAGTTTAGAATCGATTTTATTTCTTCAGTCTGAATGTTGGGTATTGTGTGAAGAGGGGCAGGCTTGAGCTTTTTTTTTTTTTTTTTTTTTTTTTAATATATCTTCCTTCCTCCTTACCCAGATGAACAGTGCACAAGTTACTATTCAGGCCAATGACCTCTGAAGAGAAAAATAGTACTGATGAAATGTTTTCAATGTACTAAAAATATTATTTAAATTTTAAAGAATTAACTCTCCTATTTTGTACCCGGCTCTTAAGGCTAAATAGTCATAACTCTGCTACAGCTCCTCATGAGTGCTGAAGTCAAAGCAATCATTTTCTTCTTAAGAGTTAGCCTTTGAAATCTAAACGAGCACAATTTCTCTCAAGTTTATTTGCTTCCAATGTTGAATTGGAAATTCAAACCAGAAATAACCAAAACTTCTTACTGAATAAAGTTTGTGTAAGCACCAGGTAAACGTTAATTATTTTGCAGCTTTATGTGTGTTTTTAGGTCATGAGATTCGTCTGTTTTTACTTCCTCTTTAGTGGGGAGGGGCGGTTGCTGGAGATTCTTAACTATTTATGGATTTCACTCCTCAGCAAGCTCAGCTGAATTAAGGGCTTCCGTGTTGTCGGGTCTTAGCAGAAGCGGAAATTATTCTTCATACATAGTTCTGTTTGCAGATATGTGTGAAGGTCTTGTCTTCTAATGGTTAGGGCTGACACCAGGTTCAGAAAAAGGCAGAGGGCTGCTCTCGTGTTTTGGAAAGTGTGGAATACAGGTCTCATTGCAGTGAGAGGTGGCCACTGGATGCATTAAAACAGGAAGGCACTGCCAACTGTCGCCGCGTGGTTCCCTTTGCTTTTCACACCTCCTCTTGTTGCTTTGCAAATCTCCCAGATTACCGGGGCGCTCAACAAAATACACACAGGAATAAATAAGTAAACAAACAGACAGAGGCCTGCGGGGAGCTGGGAGGATGGGCCTTGGCTGCTATCTTGGGGAGCACCCACCTTCTTGTCTTGGCTCCTTGCTCTGATAGCCTTGCTTTTGTCTTAATACTGCCCTTCACCCATCGCAACCTTTCCTCTTTGAACACAGAGGTTAGCAGGCAGGAAACCCGCCTATCAGCCTGATCAGGAAACCCGGTCCAAGGCCATTCAGTCCAGGGCCTTTCAATCCAAGGCCAGTTGGTGAGTCTGCAGCAAAACTTTAAAAGGCAGTTCCTGGATTCCCAGTAGGTCTGAGCCCGGCTACTCTGCACCGTCACAGTAAGGACAGCCTCCGTTTGTTCACCACGGCATTGCCTGCAGCCGGGCAGAGGCCCCGATGTCCTAATTTCATTTTCCTGATTATAGATCGTGAGCCGTTCTTTCTTTTGTTTGAAATAGATCCTATGGGCACCTGAAAACAAAAGGTAAGACAGTCAGGGGCTAAGTGGTATGGAATCGCCTTTCCATCATACTATACACACAATGAAGGAAGGCTATCAGCAGAGACGAGTCCAGAAAACAAACCAAGAGCACCGTTAGCCTAGAACAGCAGCTGGTTATTCTCATGCGTTTTTGAATGAAAGGATTTGAGAGAATATTCAGGTGATGGAAGCTAAACAAATCAATCAATTCCAGTTCCTCAACCCAAGAGCAATGGTAACTTGGCCCAGAACTACAATGTTGAAAATAAACACTTACCTCTTCAAAGGAACACGGGGAGTAAGTTTAAAAATTGTGTAAGATGGAGACCCCAAACCAATTTTTATGAGAGAGAATAGAAGATTGAAAATTAAGAAAATTGATTGGTAAACAAATAGAAACCATCACAATTGATAACATTTTAGGGAAATTTAGAAGAAATCCAAAAAGTAGGGAAATTGCTCTTGCAGTGAACCCAAAGACATCTAAAAAGACTTTCAGTTAAAGATACTGGTTTGGTTATATTAAATTTTCATTTAACATTATTTTTTATATAGGTCTATTCTAACACTATTATCAAAGTTATGGTCAATCCTATATTTGCCTTACTGATGTTATCAGTACCCCATATTTAAAATAAATTCTTTTATTTTCTTCATAGAACCTAAATTGCTTCCCCTAAGCTGTAAACCTTAAAGTATTTTTCTTCCATTGTCCCGTGGTTTCTAGGGTTTATCTCTCCTTGTTATAAATTCCTATATTCCAGACTTGAACCTGGAAGTGTGTGAGGGGTCTCCTCAGCCATCAGAATGTCCACTTGGCCACATACTACACTAATCCCATGGCCAATAACTCGTACCAGAGCCTGGTTCTGACTAGTGGTTTCAGCCTGGGCAGAATGGCAGCAGACAACCATGGTGACCTCTGTGTGAGTAACCTAGCCCTGAGCCCTGACC
This sequence comes from Chionomys nivalis, assembly GCF_950005125.1. Classification (NCBI taxonomy): domain Eukaryota; kingdom Metazoa; phylum Chordata; class Mammalia; order Rodentia; family Cricetidae; genus Chionomys; species Chionomys nivalis. The sequence goes on from NC_080088.1 coordinate 21,441,409, forward strand.
CATGGGTGGGGCTGGCGTATTGCAGTCCACACCCACTGCCTAATCCCTCTGACTCCAGCAGAACTACAGAGGAAGGAATAGGCTGACTCTTACCTACTAAGGGTGTAGAAGGAGGAAGAAGGAAGATGGCCAAACAACCGTGAGGTGAGGGAATTTCAGGGCCTCCACTGATCCCCACTTGGGAGAGTCGAAGTATTTTGGCTTTAACAGATGGCTAAAAAGATCACTGCAATTGGAAACCAGTGTTCAGCCTGTTGATTTCTCTAAGCAAAAGTAATTTACTGAGGAGCTAAACCACCCTGGATAAGAGATGAAATGGGGGTATCTTCGGAGTCCTCAAAATAGAATAGCAAGTGAAATCCCACTGTTTGGAAGGCACTTGTTAGCATACAACCTTGCTGTTGCTGTTGTTAAATCAGATTGCCATTCTGTGTAACACAACAGGGCTATTCTACCAAGGAGCTGGGAAGTTTAAAAAAAAAAAAAAAGAGCATTGGCTGCTTCATAATTTACATGAAAGTTTGCTTTTCCAGTTGTCCCTTAGACATTTGTGTTTGGTTCATTATATTCTCTGCTAAGTAAAGGATCCAGTAACCAACTGCACAGGAAAGAAACCACACGAAACTTTGCAGGTCTGGGCAAGGATAAGAAATTCATGTCCCGGTGTTGGGGGTCCCAAAAGATGGGAAACTGCACAATCCGAAGCTGAGACACCTCAACCAAATCATCCTGGCCTTCAGTACGACCTTTGAGAACCAACACTTAGGAAAGACAGGCAGCTAGTAAAATTTTAAGTCAACAAGCAAAGCAAAACAAAACAAAGCAAGCAAACAAACAAAAAAGTGGGGGAGACTACTGCTTTCTTGACTGTTTTCTCCAAAGAGACTTTTGAATAGCTCCCAACTGTTATTATTTTTTATGCGGGGTGTTTCGGGAAGGAGAGACGAGACACGCGGGGTCCCACATGGGCGAACTTTAATGGGGACAACAGGTAAGGGACGGGGGTGAAGAGACGAAAGGAGAGAGGGGGAAAAAAGGGGGCGGGTTAAGGTGTCCCCCCGTTTTTAAAGGGGAGCTCAGGTGTGTCTGGGAGAAAATGTCCTGCGCACGCGTGGCTTTCCATTGTACCACTGGGATTCGTAGTCCACTGAGGCTGTATTTTCTGCGCATGCGTGGCCTTGTCTCCAAAAGAACAGCACCAACAGTCCTGGGTAAATTGTTAGATATAGGAATCAGCAATATTCCTTCACTTACCGCTATGGGCCCAGGTAGTTAGTGGACATAAATACAAGAAGATATAGCCATTTCGCTAATCCTTTTCAATCAAAAGGCTAAAGAGAGAGGAAGTCTTTGTTTGTGAACTCCCTGCCTTTAGTTTCATTTGCACACACACACACACACACACACACACACTAGCTCAGAGGATCTGCGGCTCTCTCCATGTCCTTCATAGGCTCTCACTAAATGAAAAGCCCTTAGAGGCTGGTTGACTCCTTGACTGATTGACTCATTCTTCAGTCATCCATTTAGCAGACATTTGTTTAGAGACTGCTTTGGAAAACTCACAAGGCAAGCAGAAAGAATGCAAAGGCAGAAGGACGTTGGTTTTTGCCCTGGAGAAGCTCATGGTCCAGTGATGAAGACAGACATGAAAACAGACGCTTTGGTTATGAATGGTGGCTTATAAGCTGAAGTGGATGTGCATAATGCTGTGTGCTTTCATCTTCTTTAAAAGAGAATGAGGGTTTCTCTGAGCTCTTGTTCTTTTCAGCATCTTGGAAATTCCATCGTAATCATTCTTGCGATTCACTCCTTGCATTGTGCCGCTACCATCAGAAGTGCTGAGGTCTCACACAGCCTACAACACGTAAGGAGACATGTCCAATTCTGGGCTATTCCTGAATGTTCATGGTCCAAGATGAGATGATTATTTAATACCTGGAAGCCCCACTTTCTCCATAATACATCTAGGACACTGGATTCTTAACTGGGTGCCTGGTGTCCAAGGCCACCTTTTAGATACCTAAGTAGCCAGTCCTTTCCTCTGTTTCTGCTTCTTTGCATGACTCTGAGAAGAACATGCCTGGATCTTCACATTCTTAGCATTCATCCAGACTCCTTTTCCCTGATTGCTTTGCTTTTTTTTTTTTAATGTGTTGTGTATAAGCTAGCATAATAGGGTACTATCGAACATTTAGCAAGCAAATACATATTTGAATTATTAAATTATTATGACCATTGACCCTAAAGGGAGTGTCTCCATGATGGTCATGCCTTGAGTCACATACCTCACCCCAGGGAGATCCACTGTACTTTATCTCTAGGCAGTCCTTGGTTAGCAGACATTCAGCCTTAAGCCTCTTCCATCCCCAAAGGGTAGGGATGTTGCTTTTCTTTTTTCCAAAGTTTAGTCCTCTTTTTTTTCCTGGGGAATCAACTTTCCTGTCCATGCCAGGTACCCGTCGATGACTGCCAGCACCCCATTACACTACATACTCAGAATGTAAGTTTTTGTATTGGTTTGGTTTGGTTTTTCTAAGCCAGCATGTCTCTAAATAGCCCTGGCTGTCCTGGAACTCACTATGTAGACCAGGCTGTCCTGGAACTCATTATGTAGACCAGGCTGTCCTGGAACTGACAAGGATCCACCTGCCTCTGCCTCTCAAGTGCTAGGCCTAAAGGAATGTGTTACTATGCCTGGCAAAGAGTTCTTAACTAAACAGATTGGTGGACAGAAGCTTTGATGTGACAATATGAACAGTAACAGCTCCAAGGTTAATGGCTCCATCAGAACCAGTCTAAAGGATAAGAGCTGGGACAGTCACCAAATGGAAAGGTAGTCTGACACCCAATGCAATGTGAGTGATGTTGTTTCAAGATTTCCTAAGGCAACAGGATTAAAAAGGGAAATTAGCAATCAGAAAAGGTAGAATAGTGTATTTATCTTCTAGAATTTTCTGTAGTAGTTATTGTCTAGATTTTTCTGTAACTAAGTACTACAAGCTGGATGAAATAAAACAGGAATTTATTCTGGTTCTATTCTGGAGGATAGGCATCCAAACTCAAACTGTCAAGGGCCACACGCCCACTGAGACTCTGAACCCATCCATCTTGGCTTCTTCTACTCTGTAGTAGGAGCCATGAGTGTTTGTGCTGTTTGACCTTTGTCTGCTGTCATAGGGAGTTCACTGTCTGTGTCTCTGTGTCTCTGTCCTCTTTTAAGAGCCCAGTCAGACTGAATTAAGAGTCTACACAACTCCAGAATGACCTCATTGCAAAGCATTTCTTCATTATGTCTGCAAAGGCCCCTTCTCCATGTAAGGTCACATTAACAGATCCTAGGAGTCAAGACTTAACATATCTTTGGAGGCAGCATGATTCAATCTATATGCGGGGACGTGGAAAGAGCGCCGGCCTCAGAGCTGTGGTTAAGTTGTCTCTCAGGGGTCAGATGTGTTATTTGTGCAAACAGGAGCAGCTCCAAAGTGCTGTGATTATCTGAGCTTCCCTTGATTCTAAAAATGAAATACACCTCAAGGCAAAAAACTGAAGTAACTAATTGAAACTGTGTGTTCAGATCAAAACTGCAGTTTGAGGAACCAGGGATTACATAACTAATAACCTAAGCCCTTACTGGCTCTGGCTGCATTAGGAAGCATTGCTTATGAAACAATGCACTGGGCTTAAACAATTTCTTCATTCGGGCAGAGGATAACTGTTCTTGTGTAACCGCTGTTCCCCACCCCTCTCTCAAAAATGCACTTTGATAAATATGTTTGGGAGAAACAACATGAAGAATAAGAAAATGGGAAATTTAGTTTACTCCCTAAATCTCATCTTCCCTCACAATATTTTGAATTTTGAGGGCTACAGCAATTATTCAAGGTCTTGTTTTAGGTTAATTGCAAAATAAAGATCACCACTAAAGATTTTCAATTCACCATCTCTCTCTACATCCCCCTCCATTAGTTCTTGTCCATAATTGTACTATAACTGATGCATGAGTCATATTTATAGCTTGACTCTGTCCTCAGAATATGTCACAATGTAGGGCAGCCTTGCCCGTTGATAACTGGCCAATTATCCTCATCTTTTATCCTCTCAGCTTTACTGGTTTCTGTGGTTTGACTGTGCAGGTGGACGAGGAGCATCTTGCTGGGCTTCCGCATTGCCTTGATCCTAGGAACCTCGAATGTTGACTTCTACACTATATCCTTGGGAGGGACAATTTAGAAGGAGCTTTACAGGTAGTTCAAATGTAAAGTTAGGGGTATCGGGAAGAGCAAAAGGAAAATGGACTTAGAGGCTTAATGCACGGAACACATCTAAACAAGACAGATCTAGCTCATCACTCAGTATCTTAATTAAGGCACATATGGCAAAATGTGAACTGAGTAGTTTATAAACAGGGGAAATCATCATAGTTCGAGAAGCTGGGAAATCAGACATCAAGGAGAGGGGAAATTTACTGTCTAATGAATGCCCTCTGCTTCCCCCACTTGCTCTGAACTCAATGTAGAAAGAGCAATGGAGCTAGTTTGTTGAGGGCTCTAACCCCTTTTGTGAGGTCAGAGCACTCTTGTCTTAAGGACTTCCCAGTACCACAGCTCTAAATATTTTCCTACTGGACACTGGGTTCCAACATAGGGATTTGTGCTCAGACCACCCATAGCAATGCTTTAGTTTCAGACAAGCCTGAGAAAGGAACACGTACCACAGTTATGCAAAGACTTTGCTTCAAATGTTGGCTTTTTTTTTTCCTGTGGGAAACAAGGAATAACTGGAGGCTTGTTTGGGGGACAGTGGTAAACCTGAGCAGGCATTTTTAATAAATGATCCCTTTAGCAACACAGAAGATGGCCAGTGAGAGAGAAGATGCACTTCCGGAGCACTGGGGAAGCTACTAGAAGGGCTAACTACATGACTGTGAAATCAGTAGATATGCATTTAAGATGTCAACTGTTCAGAACCAAAACCTGCTTGACATTGGCCTCTAAATAAAATTCCCAGCCCTGGAATATAGGAGAATGACGTGACCCTCTGAGTGTGTGAGGAGGACTCTTTTCTATTTTGGATGTGTTGAGTTGGAGGTGACTTCAGGACAACTGAGTGAAGACGTTCTCTGGGAAGCATGAGGTCACTATCTCTGCTCTGGCTTGTTTATAGCGAAGACTCCCAAGGGCACAGACGGATGCTCTGTCCTTTGCTGAATTCAGATGTCCTGCCCTGTGTTTATTGAACCCACAGTGGTTACTCAGTAAATTCCAGTTAAGATCTTCACATGGCACCTTTGATGGAAGACCCAGCAGAGATATCAGCAGCCCTACTTAGCTGTTCAACCTTGGGTGTTGAGAAAACCATAAACTTAACATGTTTAATGTAGCAACTTCTAATCAGTATATTCATCTGAAATCAGCTTTTCACTGCAGAATGCAAAACCATGTTGGAATAACTATGAAAAGGGAGGAGATTTCAGAAGTTTTCTAGAATTTTCCAGAAGCTTCAAGGGCCCTCTGTAAAGAAGAATGATCAGGAAACATCCCTTACTCTGTGAAATGTGAGAGGGGAAGGGAGGGCGGAAGCTCTAATGCCGAAAGCAATCGTGTGTTTTAGACGTGCCCCTGGTTGGCATGCTCATAAAAATCTGTTTACGGGGGAAAGTTGAGCTAGAGCCACATTGTGCCCTTACAACCACAAGTCTCAATTTCTGGTCGGCAGGGAGAGAAATATGAATAGGGCAGAGGTAAAAGAGCAACACGCCATATTAACCAGTAGCTATGCCAGTCTGAAAGCAGCTGTTCAACCCCAGAGAGGAAGAACACAGCGTCTGGGCTCTTCCAGCCTAGGATGCAGGGGGCTAGGGGCGACAGTGGCTCCTGTTCTGACTGCATAGAGAACAGAAGTTCTGCTGCTGACCTTGGGTAAATCATTTTACCTTGTACACAGTTTCGTCTGTTATTTTCACTCCTTCGCACCTTATCTTGTCTTTTGATTGTCTCCCCTGCAGCCTTTGTAGAACAATCGCACTTCAAATGTATAAAATAAACCTGTATTTTTGTTTTTTTGGATGATGTGTCTTTCCTACTGAGAGGCACTCCTTTTCTTGTCGCTAATAATGAGAATTACCAGTGTAGATCTTGACTTACTGGTGTCAAGATGACGTGAGCTAACCGAAGGTCACTTTGAACATACTTTACCCTGCCTCCCAGGCACTGCTGATAAAGAAAAAGACAAAAGAGCAAAGACAAAATTAACTTTTAATTTCCCATGGAAGCCACAGAGAAAAACGTAGCAATGGGCGAATCTCTTCAAATACACAATGGAGAATCCCACATTGAGCATCTTATCTGATTTGACTTATCAGATAAAGCCAAGTGTGTAGCTATTTTAAATCTATAGATAAAGCCCCAGCTCTCAGAACTGATAAATGTCAGTGATACTTTTTCATATATAATATCAGTCAAAACAGCATTCATTCCTATATTAGATGAATAAGCAAACAATAAGCTATATAAAGTTTTTACCTGAAATAGTTTTCTTTCTACGCAATTGTGTGCACCTACATGATTTAACACAATGAACACCAATCTCCCTCATCTTCCAATGAATTAGCTATCATGTTTTCAATATTTATTGCCAAATTCTATAGTGTCAACAAGATATTAGTTAAGAATCTGATTCTTTTTGCACTGACTTATTCCATGAAATTACATCAATAATTACATTGGTAAAGCATTACCTACATGAACCAAGTGAACATATATATGATATATAATAGCTAAAGACAGCAAATTTACTTTAATAAACACCCCACTCATGAATGACCTATGACCTTTGAGGTCAACTGACTGGTACTCTCAGACAATAGATATGGGAAGTATTTTCAAGTATTCATTTTTTTTTTATGTAGGTTTTTCATCTTTTCAACTTTGTTAGGCAGGTGCATATCCGAATCTCAGCAAGGTTAACATTACAAGGAAGACAAACTCTTGGCTTCAAGAAAATTCAATTTGGGAATGAAGATTAGAAAACTATAAGAACCATTACTTATTTCATCAACGTGCTTGATCCTTATTTTACATATGCAAATAAAGTCTACACTACTATGCTTAAGTACAATTTGTTTTATACTATTACTATTGACTATGCAGAAACATGCTTCATCTGTGATGATACAGTTTCCTAATCCCAAAGACTCATACTTAAATGTGATACAGTGTTCAAAACACACACAAAAAATTATGTAGCATTGACTTCAGACTTGACATGCTTAGAAACTGTCAAGACACTTAGCATCTCTCCACAATGAGAGCTTTTGAAAACTATGTAACCATTATGCCTTACTGGAAAGAGATTTACAAAGAAAAACATTTCAAATTCAGTTGTCTTCTCATGTGTGCATGCGCATGCGTGTGTATTTGTGTGTGTGGTGTGCATTTGTGTGTGTATATGTCGGTGTGGTGTGTGTATATTTGGTGTGTGTTTGTGCATTGTGTGGTATGTTTGTATGTGTGGTATGTATAGTGTGTGTGGTGTATGTGGTATCTATGTGTGTGGTGTGTGTGTGTATACATGGTATGTGTGTGATGTGTGTATATGTGGCGTGTGTCTATGTGTGTGTATATGTATGTGGTGTGTGTATATGTGATATGTGTTTATGTGTGCATATGTGGGGTGTGTATATGTGTGTAGTGTGTGCATATGTAGGTATGGTGTGTGTATTTATGTGTGTATATATGGTGTGTGTGTATACTGAATATCCTCCGTTTCAGGCTTCAAACCATCCCTTTTACACAGAGAATGTTAAACTAAAATCCCGTGCTTACTCTTAAATAGGACAACTGAAGTAATATTAAAAATGGTCAGAAAAAGCTGACTGTGGCAATGTATGCCTCTAATCTCAGCAACTGGGAGGGATGGGCTGGAGGATCAGAGATTCAAGGTCATCCTCAGCTACATAACAAGTTTGAGGTCAACCTGGGCTACATAAGACCCTGTTTCAGCAAAACAAAACAAAGCATAACACAAACAACAAAAAAGGGAGGCCAGAAAGATACCAATGGAAATAGAAATAATTTCATTTAAAATTTCTGAAACGTGGAACTAAGACATAGCATTAAAATTACACTAGAACTCACAGAAAATAACAGCTAGGCAATAAATAAATGTAGCAAATAAATTACCAAATTCATAAACTTTCTGCTGTGGATTGAATTGTGCTATCCCCAAAGTCAGATGTTGAAGTCTTTTTAGTACTTCAGGGTATGGTTTGATTTGGAAAATAAAATCTTAAAAGGACAATGACTTAAAGAGAGGCCATTAGAGTAGGCCTCGGTCTAACATAGCTGGTGTCCTTATAATGTACACGGGGCGGGGTACTCAGAGTATTGCTGAGAAGACAGATCTTTATGCCAAGGACACTGCCTGGGAAAAGGCCCTTCCCTTGTGGCTCTCAGAGGAATTGGTCCTACTGAGATTTCAGTCTTGAACTTCAAGGACTGCAAGACTTGTCCTAACTGTAGCTATCTATCTGTAGCTAACTAAGCTTGCACACACAAACACACGCACCACAAACATGCACATGCACACACGTGCACACACACACACAGTAACATAATTTACATACTGCTTTGTAGACTTTATTTCTTATTCACAAAAGAACACCTTTCTATACTTACCATTAATGTTAGCGGTGACACTGGAAACTCACACCAAGCAGTCATTTGATACCAGGCTCTGTTCTTATTTCCACCACTATGTCCTTGTCTTCCTTAAATGCACACTAACTTAACAGCTAGACAGGACTCCCTTATATGGAGAGGAATTATTCAAATTGATTGTGATGCATCTGAAACAGGACCTGCTATAAAATCTGTTTGCTCCATTTTTTTTTAAATGTACCGTTAATGCACGAAACAATCCCACACCAGTTTGGATTTAAAGGGGTATTTATTTTAGGGGTAAAACTTACAAAACACCAACAGTCAGGAAAGGAGTCTAGTCGCTGGAGCAAGAGCTGGAACCAAGAGCCAGAACCAAGAGCAAACACTCTTTTTTTAAAGAGAAATAGACCACACCCCAGTGGGCTGGTATTTCAGTGGCTATTGGCTGAAGGAGCAGAAGGTGCTCCTGCAGCATACTGTGTGCATGTGTGTAAGTTTTATGGCTTCTAGGTAGAGAACAGAAGACAACTTGCTAGAGCCACTTTGCTCCCCTACCACGTGGGTCCTAGGGACTACATTCTGCTCAACAGACTTGGTGGCAGGAACCTTTACCTGTTAAGCCATCTCACTGGCCCCCATTTTGTATTTAAACCAATAAGTCTGCCATGAACATATTTGTATCATAATCTAAGTACATACATACTGCCTTCTAGAGATGAAGGTCTGTGGCCCTGTAAATTGAAAATTACTTGTATATTACTTATAAACATAAGTCAATATATTTAGAGAGACCAAATATTTATAACCTATATGATTTATTATGCAATATTATCTTGTGCATGCCTAACACACCCGCCCACCTACTCTCTTCATATATGTGTGTGTGTATGTATATATATATATATATATACACATACATTCAAAGACAGAGAAAAAAGAAGAAATTACTTCCAAAATAGTCACATAGTTTTCGTTTGTACCATCAGTATATTAAAGTGTCTATTTTCCCTCTACCTCTTTGTTTCCTAAAGCCAATCAGTTTTTAGACAGTCATTATGTGTCTTAACATGAGTGACATTACCTTCTCATAAATCTGAACTCTGAAAGTATATCCTTCATTCCTTCTTGTATTTCAGAGGAATATTAGACTTACATTTGCAACTGAGATGTTGCTGACATGCCTTCCACAGGGGAGATGTAAACACTCCCTCCTTCGCCTTTGCCTAAGGTCCCCATGACAAATCGAAGTTCTCTCTGGACAACCACTGAATTCATTAGGTTTACTCACAGAGTAATTGGTGAGCGGTTATTGGGGAGAATATGGCCGGCCTTAAAGCAGCCACCATGGAGGTCTTCATCTGGCATGATGACTCCCCATGGATGTACAGATGGGCTCCCCAACCCTAATCCTATGCAGCCAATATACTCTAGCCCTTCGCCAAGTGCGAAGTTCATGGCAGAATTGTATACTGGCCGGGAGAGGTGGCTGGGTACTCAGAAGAGGGCCTTCTGACCCACTCCATACTGTCCTTCTGAGAGATGTCAGTAGTCCATAGCCCAACTATGCTGATATTCTGCAGTTGGGTCCAGTTGAACTCCTAAGGATGGTGACAGTGTGGCTCATGGGATGGATCTGTGCAGAGCGATCACAGTGAAAACCTTATCTTTCAGTTAGCCTTAGGATTTTCTGTTCTCCCAACGTCCCCCTCCCCCGTCTCAGAAATGCCACCAACAATCCCATTTGTTCACCCAAAATGCCTCTCTTCTGCGCTACGGTCTTATTTGTGGCCATCTCCATCAAAGAGAGCCCCAATGCAAATGAGAGCACAGCCCGGGGAGCGTACCTGGGAAGGAGGGAAAAGGTAAGCCCACGCAGCCGGCTCCGATGGAAACTTCTGTACCACAGAACTTGTTTGTAAGTATTCTACCTACAGTAGTACATAGACGAGAAGATTCGGAAATAAAGAAGGGCTGCCTGCTCTCAGAAGCCAGTTCTCAGTAAATCAAGCAGGGTTCCTTCCTGCCTGAAACAGTCCATGTGCACGGTCTCCTTCCTTTCCCCATTCATCTTTTTCGAGCCTTCTGCAAGGAGCAAATGCTACTACGGAGAACACTCTCTCTCTCTCTCTCTCTCTCTCTCCCTCCCTCCCTCCCTCCCTCCCTCCCTCCCTCCCTCCCTCCCTCTTATCTCTATTTTCTAAGTGGCTCCCTTTTCATATACCAATACTCCACTTTACATAAATCTCCCATATGGCACTTGTAATATCTCTTAATTATTTGTGCATGGATCTGCTTCCCACACTGGCTGTGGAAATCATTTGTCTCTGTAGTTTCGGTGCCTGGGCACAGACAAAGGCTGGCATACAATAACCACAGGGTTGTAGCTGCCCCACATGCTGAGGGCACATTTGAATTGAAGGTATTTATTTTGTCCTTGTATCTAAGGGTACATCTTGAGAAACCTTGGGGTGTTCACAGTCAGCTATGTGGAAAGAAACTAATGTACTAGTTTAAGCATAACAGAGCAAGTCGTGCATACGTGAGCTCTCCAGTGGGCTCAGCTATAAACACATGAATGCAAATGTGACGATTATAAATATCGCAGATCTCCAAGTCTCCGCCAGCCTCAGGTTTTCCCTCTAATTTGAACAGGCCATGGGGGAAGGGCAGTTACAGTATGATCTCTGCGGTGCTTTCGATTCGGATTTGACTTGAGCAAGGCTGGATGCACAGCGTCTTTCTTGCTATTTCGGGGGCAGGTTGAGCCTGGTACTGCTCACATCACCGCGCCAGTGTCTCAGAGAGAGCCTGCTGTTTACACACAACAGGGCTGCCCTGCCTCTGCTCGCTGATCCTATCAGACGTGGTTATTTCCAGCTGTCTTCAGGAGCAGACAGCTGCTGTGTCCAAATTTGCCTGCTTCACCACTGGAGAGGGAACCGACGAGAGTCAAACCCTTTGTACAGCTCGGGGAATCCTGAGCAAATGCTTGGGAGTGTGTGGCCTTCCGGGGTCAGAGAGCTACATGTATGTGCTAACTTGGAACCACAGCCTTTTCACCTTTCCATTATTAGGTTTGCAAATTCCTCCCTAGTCAACTTCTGCCAGAGCGAGGGCAGATGGTCCAAGACAGTTAGGAAAAAGTTCACAGTGTAGAGGAACTTAGAAAAATAAATGTAATGCACAAATTTATAATCTGATAACATTTTTGTGGGTACATGAATGTATCCCCAGAGATCAATAACTAACTTTATAAGAGGGTAGAGTATAGATAGTAATCAAGATGAATGCCACGAGGAGCTAAAGCCACCCAACAATTTAAGAAGGGTGCAGTGGCAATGTCCTGTGCAGTGTTAGGTATGGTTTGTAAGGCCAAGTTTGTGGGCACAAGTTTGAGAACCTAGAAATGATTCGATGAGCACAATGGTGACATCCGTGTGTGGTCAGTGAGACTTGGTCCTATCATCCGAAGGAGATCTGATGACCCAGGAGCTCTAGGAAGCTTTACTAAAATGACGATGAAAAGGAACTAGACAAAGCCACATGGCACAGTGCTTTAGGGCCAAGAGCTCTTTAACCAGGTCTCGAGTGCCAAAGACCAGAGGAGCTTATAACCCATTTCTTCTCCTACGCACACTGCCAGAGGAGCTTGTAGCTCATGCCACACTGGAGGAAACCTTCCTTGAAAAGGGGTGACCTCATTTCCAGTGAGGTACCAGGAGCAACTCAAGATTTACGTTGAATTTAAAAGGCTCCAGTGTAATGTATGTATTGAACCTCTTCCACTTGACTTTTCTCGTCTGTCTTTCTGTCTATCTATATATCTATCTATCTACCTATCTACTTATATATATATATATAGTCTCATGTATTTTAGGGTGGCCTATTTTCTATCTGTCTGTCTATATACAAATCTGTGGTGTTGGCTATTTCAGGATGGCCTTGAACTCTAATCTAGACAAGGATGAACTTGAACGGATGATCTTGAGTTTCTACTCTTCCTGCCCCTCCTGCTTGCTAGGATGGCAGTCACACACCAACAAGCCTATTTCTGTGCTCTGGAGATAGAACCAAGGACTTCACACACACTAAGTAAGTACTCTCCCGATGAACTGCAGCCCCATTGGCTTCTGCTCCAAGAAAGGATCTCAAGGAGTGGTTTAGATATTGGCTTCTTGCAATTGCTTAAATGCACTAAAAGGTTTCTGCTTTCAGTCCTAGCCACACAAAAATTACTTTTCAAACAAAAGTTTGAAATGGCACTTTGAGATGTTCAAAGAATTGTGTGTGGCCTGACAGAGAATGTTCCTTACCCTAAGGAACTTCTAGCCAAACAGAAGAAATTCGGGGCTCCATGGAACGTCAAAAGAGAAGTAATTTACTGATTCTTTTAATAATAAAAAGATTGCCAGGTATAGAGGTGCACACCTTCAACCCCAGCATTTGAGAGGCAGAGGCAGGTGGATCTCTGAGTTCGAGACCAATATTGTCTACATAATGAGTTCCAGGACAGCCAGACTTGCATAGTTAGACCTTGTCTGAGGACAAACGAACGGAAGAATGGAAAGGTTTATGTGAGCTGATATGCAAGCAGGAACCATTATTAATAAAGAATGGTAGCAAAGATAAAACTGGAGTCTCAAGGAGAGTTCCTCTAAAGTGTTTATTTTTAAAATAATTTTCCAATGATTTTAGTTTTTGTGGTAATTCAGATTAAATCCAAGGTCTCACATGTTTTAGACAAGTAGTCTACCACTCAGCCACATTCCCAGCCCATTTAAAGATAAGTTCAAAAATCATCTGATTTTCATAAAAAGATCCAACAATGATAAATGATAGTTACATAACTTCATTCAAAATTATTCCTGTTTTCTTGTGTGTTCATTGTTAACGTTACAAATTCATAAGTGCCTAGAAACCTACATATCATAAAGAGATCCAGCCCTTCGATTTCGGTCAGCATTTACAATAGGTTCACAAGCTGGCGAATTATTCTTACTTGGCTATAAATGATTGCAGAACATTTTGAAATAACAACCACACCATTTTAATATGCCTGCCAAGTGCAATGAAATATCTACCAAATAGATTTTCTGCCTGAATTTGTTGAGAAAAAAAATGTAGTTATTTTTAGAGAGTCTTGAGAAATTTATTTTCCAGACACTAGTTTTCTAGCGTTTTGAGAGACCTGAGCAGAGTCGCGTGGTAAGGAAATCACTGCGCTGGAAGAGACTCCACAGGGCCATGCTCCCTCTTTAGATTCTCTTGGTCTCTGGGCTTTCCCACTAAGGCAAATACTCCTCTTGAAGCCAATTTCATCATTTGAAATACAGAACTATTTATCCCCTGACCAGTGACTCTAACTATATCAGGCTTTCCTTTAGGAAAATACATAAATAGTAACTAACACCGAGTGTTCGAAGCTATGCTGAGTGCTAGACTCCTGACCCACAAAAGGCCTTATCTTGTGTGTGGCAGCATCACTCCCCATTTTGTAGCTAAGAAAACTGAAAGGTAGAGTATATCTTGCTCAAGTTCACAACATTTGCATATAAGAGTAAGGAGGATTCAAACCCACTAATGAACCTGAGACTCGGACTGCAGAATTGCTGTCCCTCAGCCGCACCGGGCTTCTGAAAAAGAGCAGAAGCTGCAAAGGGCTCAAGAACATCAGACACAATGGCAGGAGAGCCACGCTTCGTATCAAGGATTGCAATCAAGGTCATTTCAAAATAGACTGTCATTCCACTGCTTTATAAAGCTTATATCTAAAATTGTAATCCAGACGCCGTATTTTAGGGGACTTAAAGGCTGTTGAAGTGCTATTTCTCTTAGTGAAACTAAAATCTGGGACTTCATTTGAAATAAAGATGTAAGGGAGGTACAACCAGAAACCGAACAGGATGATTTTCTCCAAGTTTTGGTTGTGAAAGGCATGCCGCAGAAGAGCTGAGATGGAGTGTATGTGGTAGCAGCAGCAGAAATGTCAGTGAGGCTTAGAATTGTTACTATCACACCATGTTAAATTAATAGATTATTGTGTTTTACTCACATATTGAAAAGTGAATTACTCGTGTGTTCTATGATCCTGAATTTTTAAATATGCGTACCTAAAAACATAAAAAGGAAAACATTCCATCCTTTCCTATATCCTGTAGTGTTGTACCTTACTGTAATCACACCCAAAGAGACCATTAAACTGACAAGACCAACTCAGATTCCAGTAACCATGCAGAATGTGTATTTGATGATTATTTTTGTCCCCAAATATTATCTTGATGGAGGAAGGTCATTGGTTAATTAATAAAGAAACTGCTTGGCCCTCATAGGTTAGAACATAGGTGGGTGGAGTAAACAGAACAGAATGCTGGGAGGAAGAGGAAGTGAGCTTAGATGCCATGCAGCTGCTCCACAGGGCAGACGCGATGAAGCTCCGACCCAGGATGGACGCAGGCTAGAATCTTCCTGGTAAGCGCACCTCAAGGTGCTACACACATTAATAGAAATGGGCCAGGCAGTGTTTAAAAGAATACAGTTTGTGTGTTATTATTTCGGGGCATAAGCTAGCCAGGCAGCCAGGAGCCAGGCGGGAATGCTGCCCACAGCTCCTTCAACATTATCTTTTGTGCCTCTGTTTCTAATTTTATTCTAAGTTGCTTTGTTGAACTTCCACAAAACCCTCTTGCATATTCTCTAAAGTTAAATGTAAGTTTTTAAAAATTCAAAAGGAAAGTATGGGGCCTCTGAGTTGACTCAGTGGGTAAAAGCTCTGGGACCAAGCCTGAAGACCTGAGTTCAATGCCTGGGCCCCAAGCGGTGGAAGGCAGCACGCTATTGCCATGTGTTGTCCTCTGGCTACCATACATGGGAGTCCAGTTCCTTCCTAGCTGTAGTACAGGGACTGGCTTTCCCCTCCCTCTTATCAGGGTCTCATCTTCCTAGTCCATGTCTCAGATAAAATTCATGGTCAGTCAGAGACACTGGAGATAATTGTTCCAACTGCCTCATATCACACAGGCCAAAGCCAAGTCCAAAGGCTCTGACTTACAACTAGGGGTTAGCAGAGACTAGATCTGAACAAGGCCTCCTATTCCAGTAATGCCACAGGAGAACACTGCCTATTCTTCCAGAAGATTTCAGAGTACAGGACCCCAGATCCTCTGCTTTGACACAAAAACCAGCACAGTTATTTCTCAAATTGTAACATACATCTGTAACAGCGTGCTTAACCAACTTCATCTGCAGGTAAGTCCCATATTCTAGTGTGTGGACATAAGGTTAGAGGATTGTTGGAAAGTTTTCCCTTATCGAATAAGGATGTGTGCAGGACTGGACCTACTTCCTAAACTCAGCCACTGATCAGTTTAAAGAGATGCCATACACACCTCTTCCTGGTCTCTTGTTTTGTGGGTATTTGGTTTTTTTGTTTGTTTGCTTGTTTTTTCAGACAGAGTTTCACTATGTAACTCAGGATAATCTCAAACTCACTACCCAGCTCAAGTGGAACTCATATTCACAGCAATTCTCCTGCCTCAATCTCCTGTGTACTGAGATTTTGGTATGCACCACTATGGGAGGCTCTTATATGTCCTTAAATGTAGTTTTCTTCTTGTCATGGGAGAAACCTGGTAAGACCGCCAGTCAGGCATGAAGTTTTTGCACCCCAATAAGCCTCTCCACCGATGCAATAATCCAAATCAGACCAAATTAAACAGAATTAGAAAAGGTCCAGTTTAATCGATACCAACGCCCCAGATGGCTTTCCAGCACCCAGAGAGGAGACAGGAAGGAAGACCAGGAAACCACATGTTTGTTCTCTTGGGAACAATTTAAATACCCCGTGGGAGTGGTCTTGAGCATCTCTGGGGAGGGGTCATCGCTTGGTGGGCTTTCTCAGGGGTGGAGTCTGGACTGAGGCAACTCCCAGAGCAGGGGGCTTGGGATGGAAATTTCACCCAAGAATTCCAGACTCTTTGGGTATATGGATGCCAGGGACTGGGGTGAGGCTTTCCCCCTAAACACCTCAGACTCTCTGGGTATATGGATGCCAAGGACTGGGATGAGGCTTCCACCCAAACATCCCAGACTCATTGGGCATATGGATGTCAGGGACTGGAGTGAGACTTCCTACCAAACAGGGCTGTTCACCCTGAAGGGGAGTCCTGAGAATGAGCTTACCTACTGAAATGGCTTACAGTGCATTTATGCAACATTTTTAGAAACATGGAGCACTTGCTTAAAAGACATGCCACCTTGATTAAGTGATTGAGGATTGTTCCCTGAGGAATGTGAGTACTGGGGACATCTGAGAGATCAATACTCCTCCTGAGGAGAGGTCACCCGACAGCAAGACTTGTGGTCTAGGACCTGGGAGTTCATACACACTAGGATCAGACCTCCAGCTCCTGTGTGCCAGCTTGCAGCTCATAAACTGCCTATATTTAACAGTAATCATTAGGACTCCAAACATGAACTGCCTTAGGGTAAGTGGACTGGCTGCAGAATTTTATCACAGCCATCACCACTTGCATAGAGGCAACACGGTGCAACCCACATCAATCTGCCTTTATTTCTCTCTGGGAAATGGTACTTAGTTGATGTGGGGGTCCCCTCTGTATGCTGTGAATATGGTTTATTACTATGGTTATTAAAGAAGCCGTTTTGGCCAATGGCTTATTGGGAAATCCGAGCAGAGATATAGAAAGAATGTAGGTGGAGTCAAGGAGACGCCATGTAGCTACTGAAGGAAAAAGATGCCTACTGGTAGGCCACAGCCTCGTGGTGATACACAGAGTAATAGAAATGGGTTAATTTAAGATAGGAGTTAGCTAGGAATCTGTCAAGTCATTGGCCAAGCAGTGTTGTAATTAATGTAGTTTCTGGGTGATTATTCATGTCCGGGAGGCCCGGAAATAAAAGAGAAGTCTCTGTGTACACTTGGTGAAAGACAAAATTTCTTCTCTTCGGGTCTGAGAAATCAACAACGAGAAGAGAGCTGCTGTGTAGAGAAGCACTTAAGACGCATGTGTCTTGAGCGGTTAACTGAAGTGAAAGAAAAGTGTCTCCACCCAAGATTCGTTGCCCTTTCATCTCGGCCAGAGGCACCCCCTAACTATGGCTACATCAGGAAAACTATGAGAGCCATAAAATCCCTAAGATTATATCATTTCTCTCATATTTATGTGAAGAGAGGGTAGAACATTCCCCAAATGATCTCATTCTCTTTCTGTCTTGTCTCTTCTATGCTATTTCATGAGTCAAAGGTGACATCTTCAAGGGTATATGGACTTAGTTAACAAAACGGGCCTCTCCTTTGCCTAATTTCGGTCAGGGCATCTGCAAGGTGTTTAATGTAGGTATTGACATATACACAGCGATACTCGCAGGAAGGCAATAAAGCTTTGTTCGATGTTTATTTGTTTGTTTGAGACAGTATCTCACTATGTGGCTGTAGCTGTCCTGGAGGTCATTATGCAGACCAGGCTGGCTCTGTCTCCCCTCTCATTCTCCCTCTCCCTCTCCTTCTTCCTCTCCCTCTCCCTTTCCCTCTCCCTCTCCCACTGTAGTACACAATGTAATTTTTGAGTCAGAAACAAAAAATGGCTAATTGCTATAATGAACCCAGAAACATCTATGAGGAAAAAAAGACAGCAAACTTTTGAGGTATTCTGGCTTTATAGGTTGCTTTTATTTAGGGACCACAGTGTAAATTTCTCTTGGTAATTACTTTATATTTGACTTTCTGTTTTACTTAAGTCACTGCCTGGTAACCTATGCTGTGATTTCTTGGGTGGCTTTTCCAATCTATACCAAATGTCCATTGTCCGGTCTGACTCTCTGCTGTCTACCTGCTAGGAATGCTTACCTCCCTTTCTGGTCAGCTCCACCTTTCTCCAGCCACCACTGTCAATGTCCCAGCAAAGATTTCTCCTCACAGCCACTAGTGTCTTGCCTCACTCTCTCTTCTGAATGTTCTGGAAACACTTTTGTTTTTGGTTTGTTTCAACATAAGTAATTAATCATGCACATTTATGACCTGCAATCTCCAAGAAT
This sequence comes from Chionomys nivalis, assembly GCF_950005125.1. Taxonomy (NCBI): domain Eukaryota; kingdom Metazoa; phylum Chordata; class Mammalia; order Rodentia; family Cricetidae; genus Chionomys; species Chionomys nivalis. The sequence goes on from NC_080088.1 coordinate 21,460,125, forward strand.
ATTTCAGGATGTACTCATTGGGAGAGTTCATGAACTAGTAGGCAAAATGCCAGTACAGAGTTAGGAATACAGGGCACTTCAATATTCATGAACCTCGCAAACACTGCCTGAGTCTCTCTGCACAGATATACTTAAATGTTCTGATTTGAGGGCAATGTACAAAGTGGACAGGATCATTTTAGAGGCTTCTACTTTCTTTCCAATCTGCCTTTCCTGCAAATATCTTTTTTGCTTTTGGATTCCTATCCTAGCCCAGTTTACTACCTGCTACAAATTCAAAGTTGACTTAAGCCAAAAGTATTATTGAGCAGAAAAAACTCAGGGTTCATAGTCCTGACTGACAATGTTGCTATAACTTGTTTGGGGCATGAATGAGCATAGGAGTTGAAACTTGAGAGGAATTCCATTACTGTGCTAACAGAAGTGCAAACTGAGAAAACATAGAGTTCATTACAAATTTACATTCTAACCGTGCAAATCCAGCACGTACGACATGGCTGCTTGGCAATGACCAGAAATCTGATGTTTAATAAGAACCCTACAAATTATTCACAAGTGACAATAACTTCCGCAATGAGCAGTGAATGAAAAGAGTTATAAGTGTTCCTATAGACCTTAAATCCAAGCAACAAAACCAACTAAATATGCAAGTAAGAGAAATGTCAGATGAGAACTGCTAATCAAATAATGAAAATCCATTTGAATGGCCATGTTACATCTTTATGGCATCCTTTTAACGTCTAACCTACCAGAAAAACATGGGTTTTACTTCATAGTTTCTGTACAACTAAATTTTCAGGATTCAAAAACATCTTGCAAATCTTGACAAATGGGGCTATAAACTGTGCAGCAGGCTTCAGGCAAGGGTATCTCGTGAGATTTTTAAATCTGGCACTATGGGTCTGTTGACTTTGGCAGCATTACAGGGTCATATTTTTATGTGGTTTTATGTGGCTGGACTATTCTTGAGTAATTTCAACAATAGATGCTCTTCCATCCCAAGCATGCATGCACCCGAAGGTCTACTCTTCTATCCTTAGCCAAGACACTCTCTCTCTCTCTGCTCTCTCTCTCTCTCTCTCTCTCTCTCTCTCTCTCTCTCTCTCTCTCTCTCTCTCTCTGTGTGTGTGTGTGTGTGTGTGTCTCGGTGTGTGTGTGTGTGTCTCAGTGTGTGTGTGTCTCAGTGTGTGTGTCTCAGTATGTGTGTGTGTGCTCAAGCTTAGCACTCATGAAGGTGAGACTACAGTCTGGGGGTAAATTTCCTTCTCTCCTTTAACCATGGGGGGCCTGGAAAATCTTAGGTCATCGGGGACAGTAGCAAGCGCCCTTCCCCACGGAGCCCCTGACTGTCTTTTCTTTCCGTTTGGCATCTCTTCATGCTATAGTCTAGCTGAGGCTCTCCACCAAGTCTCCTGGCCTATTCTTGAGATGGATTTTATCTCTGAGCTTATCTGACTGGTTTGTAGCTCTAATATCACAAAGAATAACCTGTTTTCATTTTCACCAGAGGACAAGAGCTAGGGAAAAGATGTATTTCTCTTTGCAATTCCACCAGGAAAAATGACAACATTTTTCCTGAACCCTTCTACAAAGAAATTGCAATGTCCTCACCAAAGAGACTGAGATTTACAGTCAATTCTTTACTATCAAAATATTTCCGAGAAAGAATAATTTTTGAGTAATAGAGTGAAACCTATTTCCATAAAAGCAATCCTTCCTTCCTGGCCATTCTAACCCAGTATTATAAGAGAACTGACACTCAGCTCCAAGGGTGTAGCCACAGCAATGTCCCAGGTGACACATTCAAACAGGATGACCAAGAGAAGCTTTATGCTGAGGTAATTGATAAAGGTCTAGAAGGAACAAAAGTGGTATTCATCCTGGGCTGGTGGGACAATGCCACGGGTCCCATAATTTACAAACAACTGAACTTTATTTAACTCATGGCTATATGGGTGGGGAATTCAAGATGGAAGGGATTGCCAACTGGCCCTGGCCTTTGTACTGAATCACAGTATGGCAGTAAGCACCACAGTGTGCATGAGGCAAGAGCAGGGGAGCGTGAAATTCATCCTTTCATCAAGACTCACTCACTCCCTTTAGCTAGCCATCTCTCAAGATAACAGCATTAATCCATTCATAGCATCTCTGCTTAGCCATTTCTCATTAAGGTTCCACCTCCCCAAACTGTTGCATTGAATACTAAATGTTCAACATGTGAGTAGTAAAGTCAGTCAGGGATGGCAGAATGCCAGGATGGGGTGCTTTTGACAGTTTAGGGGTTGGAAGGTGGGAGAAAGGAGGGCTGTTAAAGATTCTGATGTAGAGCATGCTCAGTAGAAGGACCCTCTGTGGGGGTCCTCTCCTATCTTACAGTTTAGTAGAGCAGCAGTTGGAGGAATGGAGACCCCAAATTCGCTGTCCACAAGTTGGCATCTCCTCTTTCAGTTTTTAGAAAGTAGTGGAACACCAAAGAGTGAGAAACACTGCCTGTGGTGTTGGGTAGGTGAGCCCAGGTTCCCTCCCTGAGGTAAGTAGCCATAAAGAGGAAAAGGAGCACCCCACCAATGAAAATCCTAGGGTCCTGGCCCTTCCCTTCTTTGGAGGGACAGCTGGGTGAGAGGAGTCATCAGAAGCCTCCCCGTTCCTATAGCTCCTCCCTTAATTCCAAACTTCCAGTCTTAACAGGAAAAGTTAAAAAACAATCCCCCCCCCTTTTTTTTAAATTCTCACATCTTCCTTTCCTTTTTTCCTTGATAAATTCCTTGGGTGGTTAATTTTCCCATAGTTATTTTTTTTTTGTAAAGATTTGTGGCTGAGGATATAGCTCAGGTGATGGAGTGCTTGCCTAATGTACACAAAGTTCGGGGTTCCATCCACACCCAGCCCTGCATGGGATGGGTGAGGTAGCACACCCCTGTAATCCCAGCCCTTGGGAGGTGAAGGCAGGAAGATCAAAAGTTCAGAGTCATCCTAAGCTATATGGGAAGTTTAAGACTCGCTGGGGCTACATAAAACCCATGTCAGAAAACAAAAGAAACAAACAAAAAACCAAATTATCTAGTTAATCAAAATGTTTTGCAGTCTGGAGGTGAATTCTGTGATATGGCCCTTCCCTGGAAGTCACAAGTTCCCATGATCAAAACGTAACTTTAAAGATAAAAACAGTAATGCACTAGTATGGATATAATCTAGGTGTGCCAGATTAGAAAACTATTTCGCTGTTATATGGTGCTATATACAATGTCAATATGAAAGTGAAATGCCTATTATGCTCACTTTCCGTTCTTTTCCTAGGTATAGTAGTATCATTTATCATCATTAAACAGCATTGACAGGCTCCCCGAGGGGGCTCCACATATGTGTTTATGTCCCTCTAGCATCTGTGTCTTAGATTGAGCACTGATTTCTCCAAGACCATTTGCATTCTGATTTTGTGTTAAACACTACGTGTGGTATTTAGTGGTTCTTAAATACTAATCTCCCCCAGTCATCTGAAGAACTGTAGAGTTTAGAGATGAGAGAACGTAAGTTCTGAGAAGTTAATAAGCTGCCTCAAGTTATCCAGATAATATACAACAATCAGGTGTTAACCTGGCACTTTAAATTGTCAAATGAAAGTCGATAAGCCTGTAAAGGCCTTTCTAGGAGATCTGCTAACCGGACTCTCTGAACATGGCAGACAATGAGGGCTGCTGAGAAGCCAAGGACAATGGCACTGGGTTTTGATCCTACTGCATGTACTGGCTTTGTGGGAGCCTAGTCTGTTTGGATGCTCACCTTCCTAGACCTGGATGGAGGGGGGGAGGACCTTGGACTTCCCACAGGGCAAGGAACCCTGACTGCTCTTTGGACTGGGGCGGGGGAGGGTGGTGAGGAGTGGGGCCAGGGGAAGGGAAAAGGGAGGCGGGGAGGAGGCGGAAATTTTTAATAAAAAAAAAAACGGTCAGCATGAAAAAAAAGCACCAAAGATATTCACTGTGTTATCATCATCAGCATCAGCATGAAGATGCTGGAGAATGTTGAGTCTCTACCTTGACCTACATTACACTATAATGCAAGATACAAAAGAAAAGGGTCATTAGACAAGTATAAAAATATCTAGGGAGGCGGTGGTCCACTGAGCAATGGACAGAGTTACAGTGTCGAAAAGCTGTCACTCCAAGTGGGGAGAGGGCCACAGATGGAAGCAGCGTGGTTGGAGCGCACGGGGTGTGGTCAAGGATCAACAAGGAATTTAATGAATGGAGCACGGGGAGGTGCGGGAGCGAGAGAAGAAAAGACTGGTAAGAAGTTGAAACCTAGTGATTAAACTACATAATTATACCACCGTGCCGGACACATTTCCAGCACTTGTTGACAAGAGAGCTCACCAAGTGTCACGATGAAGTTAAAAACATTGTCTACCGGATCTCTCTGATCTAGAACTTCAAAGAAACAAAATTGGAGCCGAAGCTACTAACTGGCCCAGTCCTGTTTGTTCTGGAACGTTTTCCACAATAGTGTCAGTGTTAGCCCCTTGAAGTTCAAATTTGGTTGGGCTACATTTTCCTCACAGTGCCTCAGCCACAATTCCAAAGTCAGCACGTTGATCCCTTTAGGCATCAGAATCCATCCTCAGCATCCTCCTTCAGAATCCATTCACAATACACACTCTTCCTTTACATATTTACCACTGGCTGTGTCATCTCCCAGGTCCTTCTCCGTGGTCCTTCTGTGAAAACGTTCCTACAGCTTCCTTCACAGACTGCCCTGGAGGGCCCTTAATGCCCCAAGTGCCATTTATTTCATTTCTCTTTGGATGTACTTGCCATAGATGTCTAGAACATTAATTTAAATCCCACAGAATTTTTCTTATTTGCTTCCACATCCCCAATTCCTATAACGGAGCAGGTAATCAATGACGGGGTCAGTAAGTGAAAGAAAGTGTGGACTCGTGACATATTATTTCCTGGCGGAAACTTAACTTGCTAAACGACAGCCCTGAAACTATCACGCTGCTCTGTTCTAAGATGGGGATACTTTCATCGCCAGGGTGGGCATTTCAGACTACGCTGGCTCCTCTCTCCAACCACTGAGACATTTGCAGAGAGCACTTTCATATTCTTAGCCTGCCCATGGGTCTGTAGTGGGATCTCCCAGCTACAGCATCTGTGTTCTGTTCTGTTTAAATAGTTTCCAAATGTGCTTCCCCTCAGCTTGGAGATTTATTTTATAGGATTGTTTTTAGAATGTGAACTCCCTATTTCCTTACTACAACCTTGTATCCTATCCATTAGGTGTTAAGATTACAGCCCTTGTTTTTTTATCCCCTCCTCCCCAAGAATTAATACTGACTGCTCCAGCCACTCGAGTTCTGAAGAAGGTTCTCTTTACGAATAACAATGATATTTTCCCTCGAAATTGCCTTATGTGCAAGAATGACTTTGAACTTTGGGTTTTTTTTGCTGTCACTTCCCTGGTGCTGAGGTTGCAGGTGCACACCATCGTATCCATATACTAATCCCAGGGCATTGCCTATCCAAAGCACTCTACCAATTGAGCTACATCTCCAGGCTAAGAGTTGGCATTTCTTTTAGTCATTTCTTCCATTTTTTTGCTTTCAGAACTCATTGCTAAATCTTTTTTTTTTTTTTTGCTAAGACCCTAAGCCATCTTCATCAATGCTTGTCAAGCTGTACGTTAGAGGTGATCATATTGTTCATGTTACTGTCTATAGATTCCCACATAAGAATTTAATTCATTAGGAAGTGAACTTTACAATATCTCTTTTCAAAGATAATTTCCCAAATAGTCAAATCTTACATAAAGACAATTTACCCTCCCATGGTATTTCTCTTTGGCATCCAACGAGTTAACTTGTAGTTGAGGTCATATGGCTGGATATCTAAAGTGAGACAAACGCCACAGGTCCATGCTCCTCCTAGGAACCGGGAAAGGGAGTGGTCAGGGAATCAGTTGGGTGATCAGCAAATCACTTATGCAAATTAACAGCATGTTTACTCCTGCGGGGATACCCAGTCAGCTAGATCTTATTTTCCATCATTTCAATCACAAAATCTACTGATACCTGAGATTAAAGCTCTGAAAAATTTATGACAACCAGTTGGCACACAGGGTTCATAAGGCAACTAGTAAACAGGTCACTTCAAGGAGTGGGGGCAGTTTTAAGAGGAATGTCCTATGACACAGGCAGAGTTCTCTGGGTCCACACTGTCTTCTTCTATCATTACGGTCCTGTGAAAGCACAGGAAGGAGGGAGAGGGAGAGTCAAAGTCAAACAGCCTAGTGTCAGATACTGGACCTGGTTGCTATAACAACCTGTGAATTGTTGAGAATGAGTCATTAAGGCATCCTCCTCTCGGGCCACTTGCTTGTTCTCATCCCCAGGTTTTACTCCTCTGAAGAGAGGAAAGAATAGCCTCTTAAGAAGATAGGGCTAGGACACACAAGGTGGACACACAATTCAAACAGTTCTGTAGTCACAGAAGACACAGTGTGAGTAGAGCATGGGAATAGTATTGTCAAATTCACAGCAGTCATTGAATACACGCAGGTATCTTTATTATTTGAGAATGCTGTAAGGAAATATTGACTGTGTGGCTTGTAAATAACATAAATGTGTTTCTCTAAGTTCTGGAGGGCAAACATAGGAAAGCAAGGTATTAATGTGTATTGTGTTCATTTATTTCACATTGTTTTCCCCAAATGCATGAGCCTGGGTAATTTATAAAGAAAAATGATTTGGTTTTGCCCAGTTCTAGAAGCACTGAGCAGAGACAGGTCTGAGCTGGACTCGGGTGAAGACCTTCTGATAGGCAATCAAGGTGGCCTAAGTTTGTGCACAGAAGAGATTACATGAACAACAAGAAGTCAGAGATGGGGGCACAGTCCAGGTCTTTTACAACCACCCACTTTCACAGAAAATCACCCAAATCCCAAGAGGATCACATTACCCCTTCTCATGGCAATTCCCACAGTGATCAACTTACCTCCCACTAGACAACATCCCATGACTGTTGTATGACCCCCTAATGCTACTGCCTTGTGGATTAAGCTTTCAATGCATAAATACTTTGCCGCGATAATACAACATCTAAACCATGGGCATTTTGTTTGGTTGGAGCTCTCTATAGTCTGCGACAGCCATCTTATCTGGGATCTCCTCCTGTTAGAATGAGAACAGCAATAATCCTATCATGGGGCTTCAACCTAACAGTTTTAGCCAAAAGGCCCGACCTTTTACCCTCATCACATTAGTTAAGATCTCAACACACACATTTGGAAGGGACATGCATCATGAATTAAGTGCCTCTTTCTACTGTCTATCAAGGGCAGCCTTTTCTCTGCAACCTATATGGGTGTGAAGCTTTCCACGGCCATTCCATTGTATTTGGCGTTTTTCAAAGAATATAGGGGCCATCTTCACACAGCATTTTGTTTACGAGTAGGCACCAAATTCTTATTTGACTTATTTAAACAGAATTTCATTTCCTTTTCCATCAGGAAGTTTGAATGGACCAAAAAAAAAAAATAGTACCAAGTAATAGTAATGTTAAGTTTAATGAAGTAAGATGTAATTACTTAGCTAAAAGTATTATTTATAAGCATGATCATTATAAATAAAGATATGTCCTACCATATATATCAGGCATTATATATCAGCATTTTAGAGTTTATTACAGCTTAATCACTACAAGGTATGATATCATGATTTTTAAAAATTAATTCATGTAGAGTGAGGTAGTCTGTGAAACTAAGCCGACTTTCCCAAAATCATAGTTAACTAGAATTAGCTAAACTACAGTTGGTGTCCAATTTCAAAGATTATTTTCTGTGCCATCATTATTTCCACACACACAGCAGAGTTCTGGAGTAATGATATCCCCATTCTCCTCATTCAAGGAGGGGAGTTGGTCTCCTGGATCCCAGTTAAAAGGGAGGATGCTGTTTCCTTTATTCTTATAGCTTCCAATCAAGAAGCATGGATGTCAAATAATTGTCATTCAACATTACTTCCCACCTTCCCCCCCCCCCCTCAAATTGATTCAACTGTGGGAACAAGTGAATGAATTGGTTCTAGCTCAGGAGCACCAGGTCTAGTCAAACAAATTAGCCTATATCAAACTTTACTTACTTTCTCCATTTATTTACCCATCCAATCATCCATGAATGTTTAACCAACAGATGTTTTTGCCAGACACTGTGAAGTGTGTGAGGGATTCAAGGAAGTAGAGCTTGCTTTCAGAGAGACCGTGTTGGGTAGAGAAAGAAAAAGGAAACTATCACATACATAGGGGCGTATAAAATGGCCAGTGCCATGGCATGAGAAGAGGAAATCAACTCTTCTTGAAGGTTGGGAGATGTCAAAGGAGACTGGCTGCCACTACAGGCTTGAAGACTCAGGAAATTTCAGATAGCCAAGCCAGCTTGGCACAAAGCGTGCAGTTTTTATGGGAACTGGTGAACTGAAGTATGATTGTGCTTCTTTGTCAGTCCATCATGGGACTAAGGATTGATGGGTGGCACTTTTCTTCTCGGCGATACTGTGGAGCTTCTTGGCTATGTGATAGTGTGCTTCTTCCTGGGATTTATCATCGTTCTGAGACACGGTGTTAACTCTTCCAAGTCATCTATAATCTTTCGCATGACATCCCCCATGTGTGCTCCAAGAACACAGTCATCACGTTTCAGAAAAATTTCAGACGACTCGCCCACAAACGTGTGATGACATGCCTCAGCTCAAATTAAAATCTGTCTGTAGAATGATGGCCTGCCAGGACAGAGTGGAGACAGGCAAGCATCTGATGCTTTTTAAAGCTCCAGAGCAGAGAAGAATGTGAATCTAAGTGGAGGGGTTGAAAATAGCAGTGTGTTGCCATTCGCAGCTGTGGCTGCAAATCAAGGGTCAATCTCATCTAGGCAGTGTGGACAGGTCTCTCTGACACACATCATTCTTATCGGCACCGAATGCATGCATGGTGATAGAATAATTAGCACTGTTTTCAAACAGAGACTCAAGTCCTGTGTGTGAACTTGGAGAGAATATCCATACAACGTCTGGAAAAGCTGTCTATGATGAAACCTACCCAGCCCTTTGAGTATTTTCTTTTTCACAGTATATATGCTGTGTATGATGTAAGAAAGGTTAAGCATTTTAGAATTATATTTCATACATTACATTGACAAGTCAATGCAACACAGTTCTTATGGTCACTACTTTATAACCACATTTCTACGACTGATCAATTTTGAAAGGAATTGAAAAATAAATGAAACTTACAACACCATTATATTATACTACTTAATTTATTTGAATTATGAGAACCTGTGACAATGCAACATGTTAAGGATGTATTTAATTGTGGGATGATTATGAAGCTTGGTCTTTCTGTAGTATAGAAAATCACCACAGAAAATATGTTTGCCATATATGTGTTAATAACTTTTCAGAGGAAAAGTAAAATATGAGTTCAGGGTTAAGTTTTCAAGTCACATTCATAAGGATCTGATTTTATCAGATTTTCAGGAGCACATTGGACATGAGGACTCACTGGGGGCTAGGGCCCGTTCTTGGATTTAGTGGTGCTCATTCAACTCTCAGGCTGAAGTCTGTTCCAAAGAATAGGTGCGATGTGCGTTTGTAGAAGTGGTTGTGAGCAAACAAACCAGATGAAAACTAACCAATAGCTAGAAGAAGCTGGTTAACCTGTCTGACGGAATAGAGTAGATCTACCTGGACTTTGAGGTCATGATGACCTTGACCCCTTTAAACTTCATTTTCTTTATCTTAAACTAAACAAGACCCATTGTAAAATACACACATGAAAATATCTAGGACAATATCTGATATCTAGCAAAAGGCTCTTTGAATGCTTCGAGTCTCCCTCCCTGTCCACACCTATAAATGTTCCAGGTCCACCTTTAGTCAACACAGGGTTTGCTTGCTTTAAAGGCTCTCTATAAGAAATATATTGGAAAAAAAAATCAGAATTAGGCCCTGGACACGAGTTGATCATCTAACCTCTAGGCTTCAGTCTCTATATCCATGGACCAGTGACATTCTCCAAAGCACGACTATCTCTAAACCTTAACTTTGAAGTCTCCTCATTTCATATGAGATCCTAATTATCTAAATCATTCACTCCTATGCCAAAGCACTAGTTGCTCATCACTTTGATAGAGTTCTTTTTCTGATTGATTGTAGAAAGTTTTTTTCCCAAGATTCATGACTTCATGTTGCAGTTTTCCATTATCACTTATGTTTAAGACAAATTCTGTCAGCGTGTTGGAGGTACAGTATTCTGTTTTCCAAAGCAATGTAGTTGACAGAGCCTCTTGAAGCAGTTTACCTATGGACCAATTAGTCTCTTGGTGATTCGGGAAATAATTTAGAATAATTTCCAAGCCATTAATTTCATTTTGTAGTTGTTGTTTAATATTAGTCAATAACATTTTTAGAGTGTAGAAAGTGGGTAGGTGGAGCGGTTCCATTTTGGTTGGTAATCTTTAACCTTTAGAATTCTGGGTAACTTAGAAGGATCATTGTAGCATAATGAAAATTACAATTGTGTGACAAAACAAAAGAAATCAGATGATTAGAATCCCAAGATACCTTTTCTTTAAAGGCTACTTATAGCCTTTAAGATTTTTAAGCCTCTGATCATTTATGAAAAATTGGAATTTCTTCACCAATTCTGGTCTTTTTGAAAGAGCAGTTCTCAAAGGCACGAAGTGCTGGGCATCACCCCCAGTTTCACTCCTAAATCTGAGCTAGTGGAATCTGTTCACAAAGAGATTCCACTAAATATTTTCTCATAAATGCTGAGAAAAAAAATCAAAGTTCTAATATTAATTCATGGGCAATGAGAAAACTGGTCTTTCTCATGCATTCCATTTATATAGTAACGCTGTTTTATTCCTGTGACTGTTCCTGTGACATTCTGTGACAAAGATTGCTGCACAGCTTAAGGAACCTTAAAAGTGTCTGAAAACCAAATCCTATCATTTGTAGGATCCTTTTTCCTTGGAGAGAGCGGCAAAGTTTGATCGTACCTGGCTTTCCTAAAGGCGTGTTGATTTTGTTTTGCAGGGTGTCCTGGATGGCATTGGCCACTTGCTGATCCTCTTCAGTAACTCTTGTCACCCACGTGCAACACTGTGTTCAGTTTCCATATTCTTAGCTTGAGTTATCAATAAAAAACACGGCAGACATAAGTCAGATTGATGAAAGCAGTAGAATGCAACCCATGTGTTTTCAATCAAATAACCCCCAACTTTAACAACAACAACAACAACAAAAAACCAGCTTTGAAATCTTTAAGCAAGTTCTATTTCATAGAGTTTGTTATGCATTTCTAATGGAATGGGAAGTGTCACCTGCAATCACGGCCAGAGACCCATGCTACCCAGGACTGTGGGATAAATAGCAGTTGTATGTGTAATTATTTTTATCTTATTGCTACCTACAGTCAGCTGTCTGAGTCCTGGAAGCTGATGTGGATGGACTGAGCTGGGAAAGTGTGCATTTGTTCAGTCTGAGGATGATCCAGAATGAGGATACTCAAGTTGGGACTGGAGAGATGGGAACACTTGTTGCTCTTGCAGAGGACCCGGATTGAGTTCCCAGTGGTCAAATGGTGGTCCACAGTCACTGGTAACCGCAGTCCTAGGGTGTGCAACACCCCTTTCTGACTTCCCAGGGCACCAGGCACACATGTAGCATATGTAGATACCCAAACAATGCACCCATACACATGAAATTAAACAAGTCTTTTTTAAAAATACTCCCATGTTTGATGGTACGCAGAGGTCCTTCTCGTCAGCATTTCTCTTCCAAGTGTATTTAAAGGAGACTTTAATAGAAATCCTCCCAGACTAGGTTTGTAAATGTTAAATTTCTCCATTCACATGAATATGTGCCCCTGTTCAGAACTGAATGTTTCTAAAACTTTGATTCAGTGTTACTTTAAAATATTATAAACTCAGCCAGGCGGTGGTGGCACACGCCTTTAATCCCAGCACTTGGGAGGCAGAGGCAGGCGGATCTCTGTGAGTTCAAGACCAGCCTGGTCTACAAGGACAGGCTCCAAAACCACAGAGAAAACCTGTCTCGAAAAAACCAAAAAAAAAAAAAAAAAAAAAAATATTATAAACTCAAAAAAGTTCAAATGCAGAAGAATGGTTATAACATTTCTACACTGATTTGGAGCCTGAAGCTGCCTTTCTGACACCTCCTTTCTCATTTCCCCTCTCTCTTCTCCCTTTCCCTACCCTTTCCCTTGCTCCGTCCCTCTGTCCCTCTGCCCCCCTCCTCCCATTCCTACATTCCACCTTCCTTTTCGTCAGGGTTTCACCGTGTATACCAGGCTGTTCTCAAAGGTCATCCTCCTGCCTCCAACCTCCCAGGCACTGTGATTATAGGCACACACCACCAGACCTAAGTGTGCCACCATTTTTATTCTACCTCAGGCCTAGAACTCGTTCTTAATGTTGCTGATGATTAATTAGTTGAATAAACAGTGTATCATGCCTTAGAGAAACCACAAGTAGCACACTTCCTCATTCAAATCCTCTGTCTTCATTTATTGGGTGCTAAAGTCCATTTTTTTTGCACTCTTATTTAGTGACTTTAGATGTAAAAAAGAAAAGTATTTTATTTCTCTTGCACTAAAAAGAAAAAAATTATTCTCGTTATTGAGATGAGTTCGTGGGTGCAGAGGTCTATAGTGAGATCTAAAAGCAGCACTTAGCCCCAGCCTATGCAAAAAGAGGCATATTCTTGAAATTTTTAAAGGTGCTGTGCACTGCAGAGACGGCTCAGTGAGCAAAACATTTGCCTTGGAAGCCTGAGTTCTTAAGGTCAAGTCCATAACCCTTGTAAAAAAGTTGGATGTAGCAACATGTACAGACAAGTTGAGCCTCGGTGCCCCCTGGCCACTCATTCTAACCTATTCAGCCAGCACTAGTACCGTGAGAGTCGCTGTCTCAAAAGCAAGAGGAGCTACTGAGGAACAACACCTGAAAGTTCATCTTAGGCCTCCGCGTGTCCCCCCCATACATAAACACCTGCATCTTCATAGATATGTATACCCCTCCCAATACTACATTTCTGAAAGGGAGAGATATTAATATAAAGAACTCACACATGGCCTATATAATCCTGCTTTCCAATCATCTTTGGAGACACATGAGGCACTCGTGTGTCTCATGTATCATGTATCAAAGTCCGTTCTCAGGATTGCATACAGCTAATTGACTGCCTGGTAAATTATTGTAATCAAATCAATAGCACAATCAGAGTAGAAATTTTTCTTCATTTTATTCTTTTAGTTTCATACATGCATATAATAAACTTTAGTCCCTTTCACACACTTTTCCTATGTCTTAGCCCCTACTGCTTTCTCTTATCAAAACTCTCACCAACATTCCCTGCTCAATCAAACATATGTGTCTGGTTCCCACTGAGTTTAGTTAGATTTGCCTACATGAGCAGTGACTATTTACTGGAGGCTACTTCACAAAAAAAAAAAAAAAAAAAAAAAAAAACAGTGATACCTTCCTGCAGCCATCTCTAACTGGCAATTGTAGCTCAGGGAAGGATGGGGTCTCACGGATCCTTGAGATACTCATTCTATTGGAAATTATAAGGAGCTCAGATTTGTTGTTCATATTCCCATATTTTCCTTCTAAAGATGGAGACAAATAGAGAGTGAATTTAACTGCCTCTCTAACTTCATTTTTCCATTTTTTTAAAAAAATAAAGTATATGTTCAAAAAGGCGAAAGAGAGTCAGCTGCCCAAATCAAATAGCTAATAAGTGGCAGAACAAAACAAACACGAAAACAACAGAACAAAACCAAAACCAAACAAAAACACGGATTTCCCAAGCTCAGGACAACTTCATGAATGCTTGTGGCTTCTGGAGACCAGAAAGGCGGTTTAGTTAAACAAGAAAACAAAGATATGAACATCAGCTCAAATCCCTCCTTGTTCCTGGTCCCTGCACCTTCCTCCAGCCCATCCCGGAGCTGTTTTTTTATGATTGACTTGTTCTGTTTTAACCAATAGAAAATAAAATGCCATTTTCATTAGCCAACTTGTCACACAGAACTGCAGAGGAACTACTAGAAAAAGATGGGAAGTCTCAAAAAGTGAGAGGAGAAACCTTTGAGAGGTCCCTTGTGGGAAGATTTTGTAGTTTTCTAAGCCTTGAACCCAGAGAAGTAGTTTGACATCTTCTCATCAAAGGAAATCTTCTATCTGAGAAACTCCCCAAAATTATAAAAATTAGATACATGCAACTGTAATTAAGACAATAAAATGCTGATAAGCTGAGGCCGTGCTCAAAGGAGCAGAGTCTGCTCTCACCTGGAGCATGGGAATGTTACATAGATAAGTTCAACCTCAAGGAGCCTGAGGCCAAGCAACATTGCCTGGCAGCTTGTCGCAAATGCAGAATCTCAGGCTCTGCCCCAGATCTGCAGAACCAGAATGTACTTCTCAACAGTGCGAATACATGGTGCAGAGGTGATGTACACACATTAAAATCTCAGAGACACCAACTTTGAACACCAAGAGAAAAGCTGTCTCGAGAGCAAAGCCCTCGAGAGGATGATGTTTCCATTTCGCTACTTCTTTTTTTTTTTTTATGATTTTTCCAATCTTTAAGACAGAAACTCTTAGATAGCTGGTCTGATGATTCATAACGGTATTATGCTTTTCAGAGTGAGGCCCTTTACTTCATTTCTTGATTTTAAGTGGTTAGTTTATTGCAAATGTCTTGACAACCAAGCCAGTAAGAGAGATCACACACGCAAACACACATTGACACTTTTATTTTTCTAAACATTACATGGATACATGTGTGTATGTTAGTAGGCACTAAACCCAGGGCCTCACAAATATTAGATAGTACTCTATTACTGAGCTGTACTCCTGACCCTTTTATTACATTTTATTTTATTTTGAGATAAGGTCCTTCTAAGTCAACCAGACAAGCTTTGAACTCACCTGGATCTCAGAGAGTTCTAAGATTCCCAATCCTCCTTCTTTTGTGAAATAAATCTTTTCATGTGCATGTATATGTGCACATGTGTCTGCTTGTGTGGGAGGGCATGTGTGCCTGCGCTCCTGTATGAACATGTTCATATGACTGTGTGTGTGTGTGTATGTGTACCATATTTGTTCAGTTGTTCACAGAGGACAGAAGAAGTCTTCAGATTCCCTGGAACCAAAATTACAAGTGTTGGTTGAGAGTCACCAATATGCTGATAACTGAACCATACTGCTCCACTTCAAGAGTAGTCTCTGAAAGTGGTTGACAGTTGTATGGCTGGGGCAGACTGCAGGGCCACTGGCCTTGGCACCAGGATTTATCCCTACTGCTTATACTGGCTTTTTTGGATTTCATTCTCTTGGATGAGATGGATCCTTGCTCAGCCTAGATACAGTAGGGAGAGTAGGGAGGGCCTTTGTCCTTCTTCAAAGCAATGTGCCTTACCCTCTCTGAGGAGTGGATGGAGGGGTGTGGGGTGGGAAGAAGGCAGAGGGAATGGGAGGAGGGGAGGGAGTGGGAACTGGGAGTGCTATGTAAAATGAAAAAAGACAGTTTGTTTTCTTTTATAAAAACAAAAAAATGAACACAACAAAAAGTCTGTGCTCTTAGCCATGGAGCCACCTCTCAAACCCACAACTCTCCCTCTTTAATTTTTTTTTATTATATTGTTCTTTAAAAATTGTGGAGGTCAGAGGAAAATTTGGTCCTCGTTCTACCCATGATTTCTGAAGATGAATTTCAGGTCTTCTGGTCTGACAGCAAGCACCTTTATCCACTAAGCCCTCTTGCGTCCTTCAACAGCCTTCATCAGCTGAGCTCATAGGATTGTCCTTCCAGGCCTAGAACTTCCTGACATTTCTTACCTCAAAAAGCGGGTATAACCTGTGCTTGACTGAAAGGGCCAAAGGGGAAGGGATGGTGTAGCTAAGGTCATCAGAGAGAGCTTTCAATCAAGATTTTAACAGTTAAGATCACCTGCAACCTTTCTCAGCTCTTCTGAGAACCTAGAAGTAATATAACTTTAGTTCAATCTTTCCAGGTTTCTAATTATATTTCTAGCACATTCCTAGACGCTGGAATTAATAAAGATTGGAAATGCAGTCTAAGAGTTCAAGGCCCCCTCCTCATGGGTTGGTAGAAAATAGCTAAGTTCTCATGACTAGCACTTGTGGGATGTCTCTTTTAGTTGATGTTAATTCTGCTGAGCATTAATTTGCTTTACTCACTCGGCTTCTGCCTCCTTCTGATACCACACTCGGGACTTAGCCCGACTACCAATCAACAGAAAGCTAGAAAATTCCAGGTTTCCTGTTGCAGTAATAGCTGATGGTTGAGGGTTTTATTTCACAGCACTTAGGCAGTCTTTCTCATCTTGAGAAACATATTCATTCACATCTTTTCTGACTACTGAGTATGGTTGGATTAGCTAATTAAATCCTCGAAACTAAATTTTTAAATTTAGTGTAAATAGCTCCTGTGTTGCAAAGAATTATCATTTTCTTATTGGCACATTCAAAAGCAACTTAGTACCATGAATAGACCAAGATAAATAATGAATTTTGAAAAATATAAATAAATCGATAATTCATATTACATGTTCTGATTACATATGAATATGTAAAATGTAGCTAATCTTTTGGAAGTCAAAATCCTGACTTAAAAAGTCAGAGTTTTTTTGTTTGTTTGATGTTTTTGAGATAGGGTTTTTCTGTGTAGCTCTGGCTATCCTGGAGTTCACTCTGTATATCAGACTGGCCTTGAACTCATAGAGATCTTCCTGACTCTGCCTTCTAAGTGCCAGGATTAAAGGCATGTATCAAAACTGCTTGGCTAGGAAATTTTTTATTCACCATAATTTTTAAAATTATAAATGTTTGAATCTTAATAGATATTAATGTCTATTTCTTTTATTTTTACTTTTACTTTTTGAGACAGGTTCTCTGTATATATTTTTACTTTTACTTTTTGAGACAGGTTCTCTGTATATCTTTGGATGTCCTTGAACTCACAGAGATAAAGTAAAGCCACATAAAGATGCAAAATACACAGAGAATCTGGATACTGTATGTTATTATGCTCTCTTTGAGTTGTTTGGATGCTGAGGAAGGAGCAACAACTGCTAAAAGATACTTGTTTATAAATGCTGCTGAATTAATCCAAGGTAAGTATTTTCAAAATACTTTGACTTCAAAATTGAAGTCAAAAGGTATATCACTTTGGAGAAGAGATTTTGCTTTTGTTTCCACAGGAAATGAGAGGCTGTGGATTCATTCTGAGTTAAGAAAAATTAGGTTTGATCAAGGAAGACCACCTGAGAAATCTCCGGTAGGAAGAGATGGCCCAGATGTCTGAGTTTTATATCCAGAACAGATTCAAGACTACTGCCTGAGATGATCAAGACTCACAGAAAACTCCAGTCAGGGATGATCATAATTCTAAATTTTATTTAGGTCCCCATAAGATTATCAGTGCCCCCAACCAGCCAGAAGTAGCCTGGAAAACTATGCCCACATTCACCCCAAAAAATGGACTATGGATGTTCTTGTTTTCTAAAAAAAGGGAGGGGGATTTGGAAAATGGTGTAGGACAATTCTATATTCTGTCCATTATATTTTAAATAAACACTGATTGGCCAGTAACCAGGCAAGAAGTATAGGCGGGAAAACCAGACAGGAAGTAGAGGTGGGGCAATGAGAACAAAAGTATTCTTTTCAAGTCCTGCCCAGATCACTGAAGAAGCAGGAAGTGACCTGCCTCACTGAAAAAGGTACTGAGCCATGTGTCTAACATAGATAAAAATAATGGGTTAATATAAGCTACAAGAGCTAATAAGAAGCCTGAGCTAATGGGCCAATCAGTTTATAATCTTAAAAAAAGAGATATTAATGCAAAACATATAAACTAAAAACAATGAAAAATATTTAATTTTAAGAAAAAACTTGAATACATTAAAAATACAGCTTACTGTTTATCTTTTTAATTTATTCATTATGATTATATTTTAGAATCTCACTCATGAGGTAGCTACCCTTTAAAAATAATGAAATTAGACAAGACCTGCTCTAAGTAGAGCATATTTTCATGATTTATTTTTTCATATGCATGGCTATAAATCTTGATATTCAGCAACCAATTGCTATGTAAAATTAAATATAATTCATTGTTGTGTGTTTTAATATGGCTTATCATGCCCTTCTGTACTGACTGTTTTTGACACCGAAAGAGGAAGATGCCTCAGTTGAGGAAATGCCTCCATGAACCCAGTTGTGAGGCATTTTCTCAATTAGTAATCAATAGGAGAGGGCCTGGCTCATGGTAGGTGGTGCCATCCCTGGGCTGCTTGTCCTGGGTTCTATAAGAAACAGATGGAGAAACCAGGAAAAACAAGTCAGTAAGCTGCACTCCTCCATGGCTGCTGTATCAGTTTCTGCTTCCAGGATCCTGACCTGTTTGAATTTCTGTCCTGGCTTCATTTAGTGTTGAACAGCCTTTCCTCCCCAACTTGTGTTATAGTCACAATGTTTTGCCAGAGCAATAAAAACTCTAACTATGACACCTCCCAAAGTCACCATCTCTTTTTCTCTTCATCTAAGGAATCTAGGATCATTTCTGGTCTAGGACTAAAAGCCCTGAATCCTAGATAATCCTTAGCTTGGGGAAGAAAAACATGATGATTTGCTATTTTTAGCATCAACACATCATATATGAGTCATGCCTGGGTGTTTCCCACTGGGATGGTTTGAATGAAGACAGACCCTATAGGCTCATATGTTTGAATGCTTGGTCCCCAGTTGTTGGAACCATTTGGGAAAGATCAGGAGTTGTGACCTTGATGGAGGAGGTGTGCCACTAGAAGTAAGCTTTGAGGTTTCAAATGCCCAGGGTATTCCAGTTGATTGTCTTCCTCCTTCCAGGTATTATCTCAAAATGTAAGCACTCAACTACTGCTCCAGCTCCATACCTGATGACCTGTTTCTGTCACATTCCCCGCCATGATGGTAATGGACTAATCTTCTGAAACTAGAAACCCCAATAAATACTTGCACAAGTTGTCTTGATCCCTGTGTCTCTTCCAAGCAATAGAAAAGTAACTAGCATACTTCCTCATTCTCTCTGATCAACCTTGTTTAGAGCTCAGGTCTTGCCTGAACTTATCACAGTGGACTCTTCTTGAATGCCTGTAAGAGGCTTCCTGTTGCTGGCACTTGGCTCTCAACTGACTTTGTTTTTCTCCCTAATACAATAACCTACTTTCATCCTGTCTGTAAGGATTTCCAACCTCCATTACCTCATATTTTTCCTTTGTTCTTTCCAGTGGGATCAACAAACACCCCAGCCATGTTTCATGACTATGAACCACCACATGGAATCACTCTGACAAAGCAGTAAGGCATCAAGATTAGAAATGGATCCCTCCCCTATTCAAAGGCTAATTTCCCTATTGTATAACATAATTAAGTAATAAAGTTTTTGCAAAGAGAGAAACATTTTTACCCATCATTCTTCAGGACCACCTGCACCTATGTGTAAAGAGATGCAAATATGTGTTATTTAAGTACTATAGCAACATTAATTTTTCAATATCTAGGATTGTAACCACCAATGTAGCCACTGTTTATTTGGTGTCTGTTCTGTCCTTGTTGTAACACTAAGCTTGCTGCCTGACTTGGTTTCATAGAAAGTTTGTGCGGACGTATTATATCATTCATTCTTAGATGAGAGAAATGAGACTCAAACATTACAGGCAACTTGAGTATATTATAAAGGTAAAGTATGCCTCCTCGTAGGGAGGGAAACACCTTTAACCTTGATTCATTACTACTTTGGCAAAACAACTTGATCCGGTGGGTAGCAGCTGTGAGACTCTAGGAGCGCGAGAAGGTGAAGATAGGCCAGTATAAGACTCTTGATATAATCCTGATGGGACAAAGGAAAGCAGGGCAGTTTACGTAACATGCACACTTTGACCTATGGTGCTGTTAAGTAGTCCTGAGAGCATCTTAAAACCACTGATTGACCTATTGGAAAGCATTATACCTGGGGAGGACAATCAGACCAGAAAACAAGATGTTCGGGTGAGCAATTGCTCTCACACGTAATGATGGCTCGTTTTGAAAGGCAGGTGATGGTAACTCTGTAAGAAACCTCATCGTGGTTTATTTTGAATTAACCTCCTCCTGTTTCCTATTTGGAAAAAGATATCCTTATTTTTCATTCGGAAGCTGTTTGCAGGTCTTTCCTTCTAATGTTTATTACCAAGAAATGTTTTGTGATGGCTGAGTGCCCGAAATCAAGGATGGCAAGATAACCTTGCCTTCAGTGAAAACCACTTGGGGGATTGGCAAAAGTCAACAAGATAAACCAAAAAGCAAACATGTCATGTGTAAATAGTAGCTTCAGATAGAATTTCAGTCTGTCTTATTTAAACAGGAATCAAAATGTGCTTACTTATAAATATTTAATTAAAAAGCAGGAAGCAAAGGTGTTTTTATTCCATGTCACTGTTATAGTACTGTTAGAATAAAGAACTTTCTTGAGTAATCCACACTCAATTAAATCAGGGGTAATGCTTTGGTAATTTACTAATTGATCTATTAGCTATGATGCAAACCACCATAAAATCATGGCGCATATTTTAAAGGTATCATAAATCACTGTTTGCATTTGGAAATCATTTAACCCAACCTTCTTGTGGTTGGAGAAAGTAAAAGCAGAGACACACAGTAGCCCTTAAACAGGAGTATTTGGACAAGTGTGAAGAAATTTAGGCATTTTAGGAAACCATAGAGACTCTGTAACATCACCAAAAAATTGTTTTATTTAGGTAAATGTTACAATCTTTCAGGGTAATAGTTCATGGGGCTCTTACTGATGATCTTATAGTAATATTGATACTTCACTGCCTAATCTGATCAGGAGGGTGTCTCCTGAAGGCACAAGCTGGTGTACTTGTACTTCTCCACAGTCCACTGTTCTTCGTATCTTGTTGACTTTGCATTTCCTCACACTTCTGAGCAAATGCAAATGAATGACATTTTAAATCCACAGAAACCACAGGAAATCTGGTGCTTAGATGTTGTTATAGGGAAGGAAACTAGTGTTTTACGATTCCTTACAAAAGACAAAAAATAAATATTCACCTCTACTGTAGATGGAGATATAAGCATCTGTAAGCTGACTCCATTTTTCCGCTTGCTTGAACATCAAGATTGTAGACACTCTGGAATATTGTCCTCAGATCTTCATATCAAAGACCATAACATCACCTTAAATACGGTGATAGCAGTTCTTTCTTCCCCCTCCTAAGTAGATTACGTAACTGAACAGAGGTTTGTACTATCGACTAATAATAAATGGCTCTTGTGGACTTTCAAGTTAGCACATCTCTACAAGAAATGGAATTGGGGAAGGGATGGCTTGACACCTTAGCTGCTACCCATCTCCCGTCAGCTGTCACAGCAGCCTGCAGCATTTCTGCAAGCTGGAGGCACCGCTTGCTGGAGTCAAGTCTCTGCCAGCCTGGGTGAAGAGGGTAGGGGAAAGATTGTATTACTCAGTGACAGCTGAATCTTTCCAAGAGAATTAGTAACCTAATTCCCTTAATGAAAATGCACCTTTTATATGAAATTGGAAGGGGAGTAAAAATGGAAATAGAATTGGTGCATTTACCGGGACTCAACAGGCTTTCTGATTCCAGCGTGAAGGCAAATCTTCAAAAGAGATTAAGCCTACTATATATGGAGAATTAACAACCAGGGAAGAACTGTCAGAACTTCACAGGCAAGGGCTAGATATTCCTAATTACAGCCGGGAAATTTTAGCTGAGAATACACAGTTGTTTTTCTCAAAGGCAATTTCTCATTTTATACTCCTCTTCTTTTGTATTTAGGACCTCACAGTGACCTTCACAGGAAGCCCTACAATAGGAGCCAGAATTAACTGTAAAGTAGACCAGTTGTCAGGGTGAGATCTCACTCCCTTCTCTGTGTAAGGATTTGACATGAAGGTCATGACTTTTAAAGTCTTTCCTATCTAACATCCTGTGAAAAGAACTTTCCTATATCAACTTCGACTCTTAAAGCCAAATTCCTTCTCTGCTTGTTCTCACTCTTAATTTGAATCATTAATTTCCAAAAATGGTTTGAAGGATCAAGGAGTGTTCAACTCCTTGTGTTAGTATCTACAGTTAATAGGATCACCTCTTAAAATGATATTCTTCTGTTTTTATTTGTGTGTGTGTTGCATGCATGCATGAGCACATGTGCACTGAAGCATACACATGATCCCACATGTTGGTGGAGGACAGAGGGCACCTAGCTGGAGTCAGTCTTTCCTTTCACAGTGTGGGGTCCTAGGACTGACCTCATGTTGTTAGGCTTAGCAGCAAGCATCTTTACCCACTGAGTAGACTCACTGGCCCTGGGAGAAGCCAAAACTCTACTATCCTATAGGCAGATTGAACTCTTCTCTTAAACATTGTTATATAACAACAATTAACACTTCAAGAGCAGATTATTATTCTAGATACTAATGCTTTGATATGTCTCTGACCTAGAGAAATGTTGTTGACGTCCATGATCTTGTCTTCAGCATTTCTCTTTCATACTGCTCTATATTCTAAGTAACTTTCATACCTGGGAATCAGTAGAATTTATGTGTTTTTTTTTAAATGTATATCCCCCAGATTAAAAATACTTAAGTAAGGAGTTACTTGCCATTATTTCACATCTTCAAGCTTGATTTTTTTTTTAAGGAATATGGAGTTGAAGCACTAATGAGACATTTCTTTCCCTCTTAAAGACACTCGAGAGTGCCATCTATTCCAACAGTGGAGATCACTTATTAAAATTACCTGGAGCTTCCATCCACAGAAGGCAAGAATTACGGGAGTAAAACTCCCAACCATGTGCCTGTCTTCCCTACAGACTCTGATATATATTGTTCTATTTACATTGTTAACATCAAACTAGGGAGTTCTATCAGCTTTAAGATGGGAGTATTGACCTGGGAGTGGGAACCCACCCTAATTACCGCCTTCTTAGAACAAGAATTGCAGGTAATTACTTATCTATCCTGTTTTCAATTAAGAAACTCAGCTCTTTGATTCTGTAATACCATAGACCTTGTGTGGGGCCTATGGATTCTTACTTCTCCCTCGTTACCCATCTGCATTTATCGTAAATGATGTGCTTTTGGAAGCGGGGAGAGCTGCAGGCTCTTGTTCTGTCATTATTTTATGGAGAAGTGTTGTGCTTTGCCTTTGGTGATTAATGGACCAGCTGGCCTTAAAGGCATTTGTTCATCTTGAAAGACAAATATCCTTGAGTCTTTGATTTGTTGCTGTTGTTCTTTCTCTCTTGAAATTTCCTTTTCTCAATATGTGCAAACGACTGGGTGTTCTTTTAGAATAGAGACATCGCATTCTTGATAACAACATCTATGCAATGGTCTGAATATCTTTGCCATACAGCCCTCAAACTTCTTATCACTGAAATTCTTTACAACCAAGGTGACTGTATTAGGGAGGTACCTAGGACTTCAGGAGGTATTCTCTTAATTGAGACTAGAGCCCTTAAAAAAAGAAAAACAGAGAACTGTGTGACCCTTTCCACCACACACTGCCACCCCAAGTAGGTGCCTTTGAATAAGGAAATGGTTACTCACCGGACACTGAATGTGAAATAGTCCGGAAGTAGATGGAATAAAATTCTACTGTTTAGAAGTCCCAGCAGTGTTCTGCTGTCATGGACGTTGCTGTTGTAGACTCCCAAAGGGACTATGGCAACTCTCAAGTCCTGGGACAGTGCTAGTAACAATGAGAAGGGAATGGAGTCAGCAAAATGCATAGGGATTGAAAACTGGTAAACACACAGCAGAGTCTTTTAGAAAACACCATTGTCCTTCTATCCAGCATCCATCCACTTGCCCTGTTCCCACCGCACCAACTGTCTCCTTCCTCATCTAGCTGGTGCTCTCTTCATCAAAATTGGAAGAAAATGGATAACCATACCAGACTCAAGGGTGAGCCTTAGTTGGCATAAACTGAATATGACCTCAAAATTTTGCCCAAACCTTGACTTAAGGACAGAATAGGGCAAATTTCTAGCTAACTAATTACACAAGGCCATTGCTATGAAAGTTTTCTTTGCACCTAAAAGTAGCACATGGACCATGGGACCATGTGGTCCTTTTTTTTTTTTCTGATCATGGTCATCATTTTATTTTGAAGTACATTCAGATCTAGTTACATAATCTTGAACCAACCATGCACCAGTCATTACATTATCTATGGCACAGAGAAATAAAAGGCCAGACCCTAACTATGCCATGCTTCAGAATTACCTAACCTCAGCATTTCTTGTTACAGGGATACTTAATATCTTCACTACACAGAATCTGTGTTTCCTGTTACAGGCAGCTGTAACTATTCTGAAAGAAAATTATTCTGTTTCTCTTCTCTGGAGTGACTCAAAACAAGACTTTAAATGGTACAGTTGGTCTTCTTTGGGGAGACTGGGTTTCTAGAAAGTTCTAAGTAAACTAGCAAGGAGAGTAAATTAAATTATATTTAAATACATGTAGCAAAATCAGGAATGATAAAATATTAATTTTGATCATGTCATGATACTTAAATAGTGCCTTCAGAAAAAAATACTTTAATTCTACCTTGAGGTCTGTAACTTCTGGTTGAGGACTATGAGAACATAGAATAATAGAACTTTCTAGTCCCCATTGCACAATAACAAATGTCTTTCTGTGCAATTTCTTACACTGTGGAGAATCACGAAGTGTTGTCATATACACCAAAAGGATAAGGCAGGAGTAAGAGATGTTTTTGTTTTTTCTCAGAGTGTCAACTAAGACTGATATTCAACTCTCACATAAAAAAAAATTCTATTGCCTTACCTTAAAACATAGAGCAGAAAGAACTCCTGAGGATTCCACACTGGGTTGCTTTTTTTTTTCCCCCTCACAGTTTTGGCACAAGAACCCTTAATAATGGATTTGGATGAGTCCCGAAGTTGATTGTGCCAACATCAATTGAATTAAGCCCTCAGACATTTTCAGGGAACTTCCCATCTTTCATTTCACATAACAACGCAGAAACCATTTGGGTTCCAGCAGTGCTTGACCCTAGATGAAAAATGACTGCATCACCAAGGAAGGTGTGGAGCAGAAACCCCGGCTTCTGACCAACATCTAAAATTGATTTTTCTAAAGTATAAACAATTACTTCTGCTGTTTCCAGAATTTTGCAGTGGATTCTAGTCAAAGAGCTCTGCTTAGGAGTTAGCAAGCTAGACTGTGGAGTTCTAGACTATTCCCGTCACCTTCTTGAATAACTGAGAAAACAATTTTATCATCTTGAAGTTTGGATTCTTAATTCTTAAACTGAAAACAAGTTTTGCCAGATAGTTTTAAGATAAGTGTCTTAACATTAAGTGTAATAAACACAAAAGTACCATTAAAAATATCACACACCAATATCATTATTTCATCCATTATGCAGAAGGAGATTTGAGTACATGGCCAAGCTAATTTCATTATCAAGAGCTGAGATTTGAAACCTAAATATAAATATAACTGGGCTTCTGTTTGGACTCTCTATGTGGTTTCTCCTCAAACATCATTCGATTTATGTCCCCAATATCCTTCCTTTTAAAGTTAAAATGTTATTAATTCATCCAAAATCTATTAAGATTTTATTTTATCCGACCCATTCCTAGGACAAGGAATACAAAAAAGTTCATACAATTTATAGCAACTCAGACTCTAATGGGCATAAAAATATTAGAAAATATGTAACACTGTTGGTTGGTAGGGAGAGGAACAGAGAGCTGTGGGAAATTAGAGGCAGATTATCTGTCAAAATCTGAAGTACTTGATATAAATTGCTTATGAATAGCATTCCTTTTCTCACGAATTTTCTCAGGTTTTTCAGTAAAATAGTCACTCATTGTACCTGTGTGGTATTGGTTTCAGCATTCCCTCAGACACTGAATGCCACGATTCTCAAGTCATTATGCAAAATGATACGGCAGTGCTGTACAACTTGTGCATATCATCCTGTATGCCTAAAATTATCTCTAGGATCCTTACAATACCCAAGACATTGAAAATGCTAAGTAAATAGTTATACAAAAACAATCTATACATATTCAGTATAGACACCCAGAACTCCATTGCCCCAGTACCTATAGAAATTGGGGGGGGGGGCTAACTATACAACCACACTGAAGTCCACTACAGACTTATACAGGTTTATTGCACCCTCGGAAGGTTTTCATAACACATGGAAGAAGAAGCTTACTAAATGATTAATTTTCACCTCAACTTTCATTATGTTGATAGCACTTGTGAGGGCAAGGGGTACCAGAGACTTGAATGCCAAAGGGAGAATGAGGCTGCTGGCGGAGGGTGTGCTGAGTGGGTTAGAAAGTTACGGCTATCGTCCCTCTGGAGAATTCTGCAGATAGCATGCTTTAGGAGAGTCCTTATTTGGAAGAGGAAATTGAGGCAGGAGACACTGCATCATTTGCAAAAATTCTACTCAGGAGAAGAGGAGAAAAGGGCAGATACGAGAATCCAGGATGCCTGATTTACAGTTTGCTGAGTAACCACTTCAAGTTTCCAAACAATTACTCTAAATATGTCTTTTTATAGTTAGCCCCATGACCAAATCAGAAGGAGTATAGGCTTCTTTGCACCATCCATTCCTGCCATTCCCACCTGTGCAGTTAAGAAACAAGGCAAGGACACCATTGCCCCTTCTGATTTGCTCATCACTGTCACTACGGAAAATTCCATGCTGCTCTCTTGGAATATTTACCTCCTAGAACTGAAGAGACTAAAGACTTTTGACGTTAAAAAATGGACCTTAAGACACTTTTTTAAAAAATTAATTGTTTTGCCGGGTGGTGGTGGCGCACGCCTTTAATCCCAGCACTCGGGAGGCAGAGGCAGGCGGATCTCTGTGAGTTCGAGACCAGCCTGGTCTACAAGAGCTAGTTCCAGGACAGGCTCCAAAACCACAGAGAAACCCTGTCTCGAAAAAACCAAAAAAAAAAAAAAAAAAAAAAAAAAAACCAAAAAACAAAAAAAAAATAATAAAATTTAAAAAAAAAAAAAAACGAAAAAATTGTTTTGAAAATCTCGCCATATCTAATGTGTAGCCTAAGCAGTGAGGGGGTTTTTAAAGGGCAATTACTCATGGTGATGCAAAACTAAGCATCTCCAGGACCTGTGTGCTCCCTCCACACTGGAATCTCCCTCTCTCCCAGCCTCTGCAGTCATCCTTGAGATACAATGGGAAGAGCAGAACTACGTGTCTTAGAAACCTAAGCCTTTTCCCTCCTCTGTGGCTTCCAGATTGCTGCTGCGGTCTGTTATGCATTTGCTTTATCCAAATTGAAGTATTTAATTCTGGAGAGAGAAAAAGAATCTCGAAGAGAAAAAAAAAATCCCCAAGGTCATATAAACATGGCAATGGCTGGGTACCCTTCCAACCTATAGAGCTGCATAAGAGTCTTGCAGGGAGTTCCAGGGACTCATTGTTTAAGGTTTGTCTCTCATACCAGGGTGGGCTTATTGGTGATGTGCCTACCTCTGAGCAACCCATGCACCCATAGGTAGCCAATAAACTCATTGGTTCACCAGGTAAGACATGAGTAGAACCATTTCTCAGGTCTATTATTGGTTCACTACATTGGTTGACTAGACTTTTGTTCATGTCTCCCCAGGAGAAGACACATAACAGCACAATAAGCCTTCTGAGATTTCAACACTTAAAAGGATTGTTTTGTTTTGATCAATTTTGAGTATCAGGAGTTCACAGACTCTTTTTTCACCAGAAGTCTCTCAGGAAGTTGTAGGTAAGTGTGGACTGTGGCTGCCTTCATCTGAAAGCAGCTCAAGGTGGTGCATTCATAGGACGGGGAGTTGAAGAAGACTATTGTCTGGGAGGCAGCTGACTGACTCACCAGACTTCCCAGGTGTAGCGACTGCAGGGCAAGTCTTTTCATACGTGATATCACAGGACACTGAAGCATTTGTTCTCCAGCTGCGGGCTGACTCAGTGGTTAATATGTCTAAAGAACAAGCAAGAAGACAGAGTTCCGATCTCTACGGCCCATGTAAATGCTCAGGAGACAGAGGATGCCCAGACCAAACTGGCAAGACAAGCTCTAGGTTTGATTGACAGGAGAGAATACGCCACAAGGAACAGGGTAGCAGAACAAGGAAGGAAATTCCCAACATTGATTTCATGCCTCCATATGTGTATAAGTGCAACCACACCCAATTCACACGTGTCCACATGCACACACACATGAACATGAATGTGCATATGCACACACATCATAAACATGTACACACAAAAGAAGAAAAGACATTATTAACCTTGACACTTCACCTCTTGGGTATCCTATGTAGATACAGAAATACTGCAGTTCAGGGTGACTTATAAATTTTTCTCAAAGGGAATCCTTTCTCACATTTTTTTTAAACTAGACTTTAAGTACTATGCTCCCAGGAAACTATTTGGAAAACTATGATTCATCTGCTACTCCTTGCCTTAATAACATCCCCAGACTTGACCTCTGGTTTCTGTCTCAGTCTTGTGAAATTGTACTTGATGATCCTGGATGACCCTAGATGAATCAGCTCCAGGAGGGAAGTAACCAGCCCAGCCACGGTTCTTTTGAAGATGGAAAGTCACCCCACATTGTTTCGTGATAACTATACATAGTACTTTGTGTTCAGTTCGGTGGTAAGTTCTACTAGAATTTAAGTTCCATAGATGATGTAACATCTGATTAGTATCAACAACAGAATTGTGCAGGCTTAAAAGATAATGACACCCTGGAATTTGCTACATGGAAGGACTCAGAAGGTATCATGCTAAGTGAAATAAGTCAGAAACAGAAAATATCTCATAACCATATTTAAGTACTGAATTTGAAACCCTGTGTGTGTATGTGAGTGTGTGTGTGTGTGTGTGTGTGTGTGAGAGAGAGAGAGAGAGAGAGAGAGAGAGAGAGAGAGAGAGAAGAGAAGAAGGGGAGGAAGGGAAATGGTATAACCAAAAGATATGAAGCAGCAATATTTAAGATGAACAAACCTGTCGATCTAGGTATAACTTGAGGAGTATAAGTTAGAAATTTGCATTGTATACATACAAAAATAAAACAAAATAAAATAAAATGAGTACATTATTAGAATCTAATGTCTGGCTATTATGAAAATAAGTGAGTCAATGAATCTGTGTCCATTATCCCATGACTATACCTAGTGAATATTATCTTAGTCATCACCCATTGCTTTGTAGTTTCATGTTTCCAGAATCATGGGAATACTTTTCATGTAATAAACACTCAATCTTACATTAGAAATACTGTTTTTTTCATTTCCAAAAGTGATGAGTTGAATGAAAAGCCATATTTTTCAAAATAATCTGAACTGAAATTATTTTTGCAGCACACTAAGGGTTACAAAAATATTAGGTTTAGTACCATCAAAGTGGTCTAGAAGCTCATGTGTCTATATTGGAGCAGTAAGGAAGTTGAGCAGAAGGCAAAACCAATAATGGAGGAAGAAAGCCCAGCCAGACTTCAGAATGCTACATTGTGGTAGTTACAGATAGGTAGAATAACTTAGTGCCGTGTACATGGCTTGGGCAAAGGTCAATCATGCCAAGATGTGGAAGGGTGAGGGTGAGATAGAGGTCTGAATCTATAAAGTCTGAATCTAGAATCTAGGAAGTCTGAATAGGACCCAGTGACAACCAAAGACCAGATCCTCATACTTAGAACAGCCCTAGAAAGCCAGAAGTCCAGTCTAGACAGCCTCCATCTCTGGTAAGGGTGTAGGCATACAAGAGAATGGCATGTGTGGGTCTGTGTTTTAGTTACTTTTCTGTCACTGTGAAAAGACACCATGGCCAAGACAACTTACAAAAGAGTTTGCTTGGGCTTCTTCGAGAGAGGAATAAGAATCCATCATTGTGTGGAAGCATAGTAATGGTGGCAGGAGCAGAGGCCCAAAGTTCACATCTTGAACTTCAAGCCCAGAGCAGAAAGAGAAATCTAGAAGTGGGTGGTACAGAGTATTCAAGTTCTCAAAGCCTGCCTCCAGTGACATACATCTTCCAACAAGGCCACACCCCCTAACCTCCCCAAACAGTGCCACCCACTGGGGATCCAGTGTTCAAATGTCCAAACTTTTGGAGGACATTCTCATTCAGACCTCTCAAACCCAGGATCTCTAGGTATAAGAGACTCAGTAATAAGGCTCACACTCAAATGTTAGATTAGAAGCAGACTAGCAGAAAATAGAATTGTGGTTATATCCTTAGAATATTGAACTAGAGTTCAACAAATATCCTTTGTCAAGGTCAAGATTGATCTGAGTTCCTGGGGCAGGACTGCGCCTACAAATAGAGGCTACATGACCCCAGATGGGAGGAAGGGGGAGCTGAGAGATCATAATGATTTTGAATGGGATTTTTTGCTTTATTTAACATCTTCAACACATCACCACAAAATAATCTTTTTAACATTTTCTTGGTGGGAAAAATGGACTCAAGCTAAAGCGTTGAAATTTTATTTTGTTTTATTAGTATATCCTATGTGTTCCCAAAATCCCCTAAGGATAGCTCCCTCTCTTTTTAATCTCATTGAAGTTTTGACTCTACTTAATATTTAATGTATCATGCAATTTGTATATTTGAAACACACCTTAGTGACTGTGGTATATTCATAAAGTATAACTACTCAAAATAAATTTTGCTACCCCCCCAAATAACCCCTTCCTTACCTATCTATTATAACTCTTTATCCAGAATGTTCTTTCAGTTCCTAGTACCATTTGTATGCATTCTATCTTCAGGTTTGCTTATTCTAGGTGTTCTCCATAGATGAAACTATATTAAAAAGATAGACTCTTTCATATTCTGTTGTACTTCCTTTCTTTTAGGGATGAATAACACTCCATTGTGTCGATGTACTACATTTAATTTATTCATTTGTCAGTTAGTGGATATCTTTGTTGTTTTCTACTTTTGAGCTACTATGAATAATCATGAAAATTTGTATATACATTGCTGTGTGGACATTTATCTTCAGTTCTCTTGAGCATATTTAAAATGTACTAAACATCACACTATAAAATTCTTAATAGATTCCTTATGTATTTGAAAACTTTTTTTCCTTCAGATATTAGGTTCTAGAATCAACAAATGAACAAAATGGAAAAGTCATCTACTTTGTGTTGCTTCCATTCCTCCATATTTGTTAAGTCCTCGAGAAAAGTATGTAAGCTTATTTTACTGCCTGTAACATTCTTTGGGCCAGACCACTCCTGTTAGCTAAGTTAATAAGAAGATTCACTTATGTCTCCATCATCAATGGGGAAAACAGCATCACGGTAGTGTTTTAAGAAAATTTGTTTTATTTTTCACCTACTAGGTTATATACATGCTGGTATCCACCAGATATCTCCATCTTGTTCAAGGAGTTCCTATGTGTGTGTGTGTGTGTGTGTGTGTGTGTGTGTGTGTTTCTCCTCCATGTGCTGTTTTCTGTTTCATCCTGAGCACAGATTCTCAGGATGTCGCTCTCTCGTTCCCATACTCCTGTGAATGCAGTGGCCACTTTCTACCTAGAGACCAAGGCTCCTTCCAATGCATTTAGGGTTCTCTTGATTTCTTTTTTCAGAGTGCCAACATTTCTACAGCTACCTTTTCCACTGGGGAGAAATTCTCCACATCATTGGATTGACTCACTGTGAACACTAAGTTCCACCATTCGGTAGTCATGGTCAGTCTTCAGTCTCAGTGTCCGGGAGAGATTCTTCCAGTCTGGAATAGTATAAAGCTGCTTCCTTGGGCACAGGCTTGCTGAGGCAGCCTAGCATGGCACATAGATTGTTAAAACTGTCCCCCTCCTCTGACAACCAATTACATCTTTACATATATGAACCTAGAATCTCTCTCATGGTGAATGATCCCCAGAAAAACCCTGGACAGGCCCTTTTTGCAGACAGTTCAGATGCCTGGGAAAGGTTCAAATTCTCAGGCTAAGCCCCTAACACTTCCCGCCTTGTCACAGCTACAGGCCCACATGAGATCTGATTGGATAGAACTGCGTGCAGCGGCTCTCCTCAGGCTGCCCACTCGTGAGTCTTTTGATTATGGCTTTGAATTTATGAGCTTGGAAATAGATTTAGGAGCAGGTCAACAGTTCAGCTCATTTCGGGGTGACCTAGCAGCCCTCTCAAGGCAGTGATTTAAGATGTTACTTAGAGAAGTCACTGGAGTGCTCTGGAATTCAATCCCTTTCCTGGGAGAAGAGGATTATTTCACGCCTAGATGCTAACCATAGTAGAAACTGTTTATTGAATACCTGTGGGCACCCGGAGCAGATTCCCATGTTCTGTGTCTATTAACTCAGCAGGTCCTTTACACCAAGCAGGTGAAATGGCCAAACGGTATGGAACCTGCTCTATGGATATGATCATGTTCTCTCTTGGCTATGTGCCATGAGACTTCTGGAAATGACCAGAGCCTTTGATTTCTCATTCACATAACTGCTCCAATGTGCCACCTCCTAGCGAAAAGAATGCTTTGGTTCGTTTTCCAAGTCTCATCTGTCTGACCGCACACTTTTGCACATGACCTGGAGAAATTTAGCAAAGAATTCAGTTTTGATTAACAAATTCTGTTATATGGTTGAAGAAAATATTAACTAATTTGTTAAGAATTATAAGCAGAGTGTTGGGGGCATCTGGGGGAAGGGAAGAATTGTGAATAATCAAAAAAATTTGCATGAAAATTCCAGTTCATTAAGTAATCAGCATGGGGGTGTCTGATTGGCTGATTAGATGCAGAAGATCATTTGTCGCTTTTTTAGGTAAATTTCCATCAAAGTAGTTCCACCTGGCAAATTTAAATTAATGTTTTATTTTAAATGCATGTATATTTATTTCACATTGGGTTATCCTTCAGAACAAAGGAGTCATTTCCCATCCGGAACATCCAGAGCTTTTAGTCTGGTGGCCAGAGAATTGGATCAATACCAGTCATGGGCTCCTTCCCTATAGCTGTACCTGAGAACTTCAATCCCCCGCTCTCTCTCTCTCTCTTAACACATGCCCCACCAAACTGAATCCCATAAGCTGAGATTTCCAGAGAAGGACCTTCTCTTATTGTTCCCTTCTTTGAATTTAGTTAAAGTAGCAGCCAGTCACAGTTCAAACCAAGTAGGCTGTGTATCAATTGAGACATCAGAGTTGCTAAGGGGTAACCATAGCATAAGGGGATCCGTAGAAGGGCCCACATCAAAACATGAAACAGTCAGGAAGCCAGTTTTCAAAGGAGGATGGGAAATTGGGCTTACTTCTTCTCTGGCAAGCCGGGCAGTGGTGGCGCACGCCTTTAATCCCAGCACTCGGGAGGCAGAGGCAGGCGGATCTCTGAGTTCGAGGCCAGCCTGGTCTACAAGAGCTAGTTCCGGGACAGGCACCAAAGCTACAGAGAAACCCTGCCTCGAAAAACAAAACAAAACAAAACAAAACTTCTTCTCTGGCAAAATTCCTTCAGAAGTCTACTGAATCTGAAGCAAGGCTTCTGGGAGATTTGGAACCAACCCATCCCCAGGAGACCTCACTCTTTATCAAAAAGTGTCTGATCCGGCATCTCTTCGGGGGCATCACTAAACCCTCTCATAAAGATTCTGCTTAGAGAACTGAGGGGAAAAAACCACAATTTAGTAATATTGTGAAGCTTCTGGCAACACCCCCTGGGGCCCGAGCCAGTGCTGATGCAGAAACCACACTGCATCTCTGCTCCAGTTGGAACCTGGCAAGCACTGACTGATCCTACCAGGCCTCAGACCCATGTTTGTTCTCAGCTCTGCTCAACTTTCAAGTCCCTTTGGCCATCTACCCTCTCCCCTACTCTCAGCCCCAAACTTTGCTCTGCCTCTCCGTCTCTCTGACCTCTCCCCAACGGCTTCTGCAACCCCACGATATGACCCCTGCTTCATTGTAAACCCTGAAGAGTGCTCCGGCCCACCCTCTTCCTGTCTTAACTGAAGGCTTATTTCCCACGCAGAACTTTAAGCTGGAAAGGGGTATCTCCCTGTCTTCTCATTCCATCAGTTACACTAAGTCAGCGTTTCTCCACACGTCACTTCCTCAGGACTGATGCCCACCAGCCATGAGCTTTGTGGGGACCTTTCCCTAACTTCCGCTTTGGGGTCCTTCACTGCAGTCTCTTTCATCCCATCAACTTCTGTCTAGCGCCATGACTCAATACATTCCCATGATATCTCTCAATTCTATCTGCTATCAAGCCAGAGCTCCATATAATGCTTTTTGCAATGCATCTACCTAGTGGGGCCCTAACATGAGCTCCCATGTATCATGCATCTCCACTTTCAAGTCCCAGTTTGAAAATCACATCAGTGCAGGAAATGGTGCCATGATTTGCTGGTAGCATCTTGTCATCACTGGCTCGTCCATGCTGTTGACAATACTGCTGTAGAAGGACATCCAGAGCAGTGGATTCCTGGCTACACAAAATCTACCTTAAGCTTCTCTACCTCCCTTCCAGGCCTGAACTTTGTGTATTTTCTTGCCGTAATTTACCAGGTTAAAAATGAAGCAGTTGTGGCAGCCACCCCGTTCTCAGTGCAGGTCTTGATGTAAGGTGAGCTGACTTCGATTCTGGCCAGCTAAAGATCAGAATCCACGCATGTCAGAGTGACCCGCAAAGGAGAAGGTAGCTTCTGCATAGTGATTAATTATAGAGGTCGCCAGATCCCTGACAACTGAGCTCTCTGGTTCTCCAAACGCATACCCAGTTTTAATTACTTGCGTGTGAGATGTGTATGGGAGTGCATACACGGAGGCCAGCGGACAGCTGTGTCAAGTCGGTTCTCGTTGCTCTCTTTACACAAGTTCCTGGAATGGAGCTCAGGAAACCAGGCTACAGGGCGAATGCCTTTACCTGCCGAGTCACCAGGCTTTCCTGAATGGTTTTGATGCCTGCTCTATATGTTATACAAACGTATTCCTACACATCGAGCAAACTCATTCAAAACTCTAATAGAGCTTTTCTGGTATGCCATTCCCACTGAAGCCTCTGCTCCAAGAAGCACTTTGCCTTGATCTTTACAGCTTTTTTTAAAACCCCTTTTCCTAGATCATGGAGTGTTGGATAGCCTCTGAAGCTATTTTGACAGTGAGATTTTGCTTGTTTTATTTTTATTTTAATGCTGTAATACCAAGTAATAGACCAATTCTTCCTGTCTTAGGTTACCTCAAATGAAAAACAAATATGAAGTAGTTACCCCTGC
This sequence comes from Chionomys nivalis, assembly GCF_950005125.1. Classification (NCBI taxonomy): domain Eukaryota; kingdom Metazoa; phylum Chordata; class Mammalia; order Rodentia; family Cricetidae; genus Chionomys; species Chionomys nivalis. The sequence continues at coordinate 21,495,537 of NC_080088.1, forward strand.
AGGTAACCTTCCAATTCTCTGTTGTCTGCCTTCCCAGCACTGCTGATGACTCAGGCCTACATAACCGAGCGTCCAGAAGACATCCCTGTTGATTGATGCTTTAGCTTCAAGAAAAAATTGCTTTTTCTCCTAGAACTGTTAGGATTTCAAGGCTTTCCTCGGTTTGCAATAGATTTGACAAGAATTTTTTTTAAGACCCTATATCAGTGGTTCTCAACCTTCCTAATGCTGCGACCATTTAATATAGTTCAGGTTATGATGAATTCAGCCATAAGATTATTTCAATGCTACTTCATAACTGTAATTTTGCTGCTGTCATGAATTATAATGTAAATATCTGATGTGCAAACCCCATGAAAGGTTAAAGTTAAGAACCACCGATCTCCACAATGAGGCTGATTTGGGGCAAGTAGTTTGCCCTATTTGTACCAATGGCCTTATGGTTACTACTTATTTATAAAACACTCTTAGAAAGTAGACATAGCTTTTAACCTTACTTAATAGGGCAGGGATTCCGAACTTCAGGAGCTTCAAAATAGTGCCTTTTCTACTCATAATTTCTGAAACTTTATTTAGACTTTCCTGCCGTTTGAATAAAATGGTAGACTTGCTAGCAAGTTAAAAGCTTATATAATTATTCTTACAGCCACTGTGACAGGGACCCTGGAAGAAAGTTCCTTCAGAAAGTTTTCTCAGAACTGAGAGAAAGGTTCCATGGATAGTTCAGATCCCCAGAACTCTTGCAAAGGTCAAGCAAGCATACCAGCTGTCTATAACCTCGGAACCCAGGAGACAGAGACAGGGGAGCCCCAGGGCAAACTTGTCAGCTAAATTATCAGAAATTTGTGAGTTCCAAGTTCAGCCATAGTGCCTCAGTAAGACATGTGACTTTAAGTTCAGGTCTCCGCATGCGTGGGTACATCTGTGTGTGTTTGCACCTGCAAACACATATGCATGTATACCCATGCAATTGTGCATATCTGCAGGCACACACATCAATCCCATATGCGTGCAAAGAGACATTTTAAAAGACAGCTATCCATAGCTACATTTGGTAGCATTATCAGCAGTTAATCAGCCTTGCAGAGATGAAGTCATGCTGCTTTTCTGAGTTACTGTAGCTGTGACTAGTCATTCGTTTTGTTTTAAAGGGAAAAGGAGGAAGAGAGTAAGAGAAAAACACATTAAAATGATTTAGAACATCTTACCAATTTTCTTTTTAAAGATTCCCCCCTTCTCTCTCACTCTTTGTCTGTCTCTGTGTGTGTGTTTGTGTATGTGTGTGTTAGTATTCATGTGGGCTGTGGGTCCACCTTTCAACATGCATGCGACGGTGGGTGCCTATGGAGGACAGCATGGGACATAGGATCCCTGGAGCTGGAGTACCAGGAGTGGTAAGCTGCCTGACATAGGTGCTGGGAACTGAACTCTAATCCTCCGTCAAGAGCCACCATCAGCAAAGGTAACTAACCAAATGAATATTTAAAATCCAACTGCGTCACACAACACATCCAATAAAAATTATTTAACTGCAGAGTCCTTTTCTCCAGCGCCCTCCCCACCAGTTTTCAGAGTTTAATATAAGGAAGGTTGTCACTTGACAAGAGTAACTAAGTAGGTCAAGGAGGATGAGACTTGGAGACTTTTTTTAAGTTATGGAAAATTTATGGTGAATAATTTACACAGGAAATCAATAGATGGTATAAACGAGAAGAAGAAAATTTTTCTAGGCTGTAAAACCAAGTACTTTGTTCTTCAGAGGAGTTTCATGCTAACCCCATAATATTCGTCCTGAATGGGTCCCAGAGAGCCACCCAAAGGTCATAGGTGGTCAAGTCCAACTTGATTCCTTCAAGAGAGGACCAAGTACATTATCTAACCCCCCCCCACACACACACACATACCTTGCTATTGAATTGCTGCACGCTGTTTTTGAGGTTCAAATTTGCTTTGGCTTACGCCAGCAGTCTCAAGGTACTATTGTGTGACTAAGATCCCATTACAGAGAAAAGTGAGGTGTGAGAGGGTCTATGATTAGGTGGAAATCTGTATATATTGTTGGCGGAGGGATGGCACTGGAACATGAAAGGAAGGAAGAGAAAGGGTTAGGAGTCAAGAGTTACAGCTGTCAATTGGGAGCAACTTTGCCCCTTGCCACAGGCGTACTTAACATTGTCTGATAATACTTTCGAGAGTCCCAGTGAGGAGCCTACTTCCGCCTGGTTTCTAGTGGGCGGAGACTAAATACGTGCAGGAGGCAATCCTATTCCATAAAGAATGGTCTGGCTTAAATCTGGTGGAGGGAGCCTGGGGAAAAGGGAATCTTTGGCAGGCACTGTGTCTGTCTTCTCAGTCTGATGCTGAGTAACTGACAATGGTGGTTGAGAACACTGACTTTAATTCTAATATAATATGAATGTTCTCACAATTTTTCTAGGGGATATGATTAGGTAATATTTCAGTGTCCAGTGGTTTAAGTTAAAGTAATTTCACATTCTGATATGGCAAAAGCTAATTTTGGTACTCTGTCCACACCATGATAGCTTTAATATATCAATAGCTAATTGTAATTACATAGTAAGTCTACTGTCTAGGCTGACAACAGATATCAGCATCATTAATATCATCATCATCATCATTGTTATCTTGGTTTTTTCCTGCAGGGTTTTCTGTATATCGGCATTGTTATATAATGATGTTCCACATAAATTAGCTATTTCCTGTCCTGTGTAACAGTCTATGTGTTACCTTTGCAAGGCCAGCTCTAAACTCAGAGAGAGTGGTATTTTTGTCTGCCCTACCTTCTATTGTCCCATCACCGCCACCATAAGGCAAGGTAACTAATTCAATGAATATTTAAAATCCAAGTGCATTACACATCTAATTAAAAATGTAAAAATGATGTTTGTTGTGATCTGTGATTCATAGGGATTCAGCTCAAGTTAACAGAGCTTTGGGATGTAAGGGAAAGATATACAATGGGTTGGGAGATTGGAGGGAGAGAGACGAGTTTCTGTATGTTATGTCTAAAGAGGAGGAAAATCATGGATCGAATAGCTGGACGGCCATAGTGACTTACTAGCCTTTTCCAGCAAAGGATTTGTGGAAGTGAGCAGTGCTTTGAGGAAGTCAAGCAGTGTGCCTGATGCCTTTGGAAACAGGAGCTTGTTCTTGCCTCTTCATCTCCTGTGCTATGTTATATGCAAACTGGGTTTCATGGGCTCTTAGAACTGTGACAATGATTTACTCTGCCAGAATGTGCTATGGATCATTTGCGCACCAACTCTGCAGTTCAAACAGCAGCACTGACTTGAAGCCCCACCCACCCTGCCAGATTACACAGAACTGGAAGGCTAATTTAGCTCCACCTAAACCATACATGGCTTCCTTCTACCTGTTTGTATCTCAAGGGATCCGCTGGTTTGTCTGTGTGTCTCGTTAAGACTATGTGCACAGGGCTGAAAGATGAGTTATCTCCATGTTCTGCTGTCCATGCAGTCTTCCCTTGCGATGCTAGCTTTGCCTGGTGCACAAAACAGAAGCAAAAAAATAAAATCTAGAAAGTGCACCCCACCAATTTTCCAGGTACAGCCTGCTAGAAGGCAGTTATTTCCCCAAGAGGGAATGCTTTCAGGCAGAGGGCTCCTGATTACCCACAAATTCCATCATTAGTTGGACTCAACCGTTGAAGGCCCACACCCATACTAGAGTGTAATACTAGTCACTCCAGGTGCCTGCTTTAAAATGAATTCTTCTCTCATTTCCTTTGCTAGGAAATAACTAGTTTCCATTAGGGAAAAGGCCGCACAGTGTCACTGTTCTCTAGAGATGACTTTGTAAACAGAAAGCATAGCCCCGTTGAGCCTCACTAGCTGAAGGCATATGCCAAGGTTTAGGTCAGATACTTTAACAAGAAGTAGTTCAAAAAAAGAATTCCCCCTCTTGCCTGACTGATTTAAAGTATGTGTGTGTGTGTGTGTGTGTGTGTGTGTGAGAGAGAGAGAGAGAGAGAGAGAGAGAGAGAGAGAGAGAGAGAATACAGACCTTTAATTTCCTCTCACTCGCTCAGAAATCAGGCCAAGTCGCACTTCAGATTTGTGTTCTAGATAAGTCTTGATAAGTTGTGTTGCAGTCTGGTAGGCTCCTTCCACTTTACATTTGTAAGGGACGTTTCTGGTGCTACCTAGTCCTGCCTCTGTGTCCTTTGGTACAGAGGCTAGGTCAAACTAAGTGGCATGATGTAGACTCTCCTTCAATTCCTGAAACTTACAAAACACAGAAACCCTATCTCTTATTAGACCCAGAGGGAGCCTGAGGGACCAAAGTCTCCATAACATCTATTCAGGACCTCTTTTGGCTGTCTAGGCCTCTGACACTCTAGTACTCTGCAGCTTTAAATCCCATCATTGCTGTGACTCTCTCTCTCCACCTCACAACCACTGCCCACAAATGTACAGTTCGTTCTATTGAACAGTGTCATACGGTTTCTTTCATTTACAGCTGTCAGAATGCTCTTCCTTCCCCCTACATCACCCAGCAACACTGGCTTTGAGAGGGATGTGGCCTTCTTCATCATCAGATGGAAGATATGTTGATTGGGAAGGGCTGACGAATACTTGATTGCCCCAACAAATTCAATCGCCGTCTCCTTACTGCAGGCAGAACTACAAATTCTGGGATGTGGGCGAGGTCAGTTTATAAAGACACACTTGAAGATTCCAGAAAGGAGAAAGCCAGGGGTCTTCTGCTCCAGCGATACACAAATATTTTACCTGTCTCTGGAAATCAGCCCTTCTGTAATACATGTCTCTATATTAAAAACTTTCTTTTATGTGTGCTACTGCTACCCTACAGTAGGACCATGGGAGATGGGGGTGGGGTCTGTGTGACTCAGGCAGTAAGTCACTTGTTTCCAACACAAATAGAGTTGTTCCCTTCCAGACAGACACAAGCTTGTTCTTGACCAAACGACACAAGTCTTTGACCCAAGTTGTTACGTCAGTTGTTTCTGGCTTAACTTCGCGTTAGTACTTGACAAACAAAAGCTACCCAATCACTTTTCCTATTGTCTCTACCCACTAAGCACATTGGAAGTTTCATATTCACAGATCCCTAAAGGAACATTCCAGAACAGGTATGGACTCATCACATTGCACCACCCGCTTCCCCAAACCCTTGTCAGGTCATCCCATTTCTCTCTGAGCACAGACTAGAACATCCCTGGCCTTCCTGACCTCCCGATCACATTTCCTACAAACAGCAATCGAATTTGCGGTCTCCTGAATACCCTGCATTCCCGAGCTATCTTACTGTGTCTGATGAATTTATCTCCATCTTTTCTACCGATTTGATTCGTTTGTGTTTCCCCTGAAGGTATTTAATTATGTTATCTCCTTATTTAGAGCCTCTTTGGATTGAGTGAGGCAAGAAGATGAGGATGGTGATGCTTAGTGACATTAACTGGAGTCTAATTTTTATTCTATTAACGAATCCCTGGGTAACCTCTGGAAAGTCAGTGAGCCTCTTTTCAGCCAAAATCTCTTCACCTTGAAAAACTGGGAAAAGAACAATGTACCCCTGAAGGTGACTGTGGGGAGTAGTTAGCAAAATGAAATTGATAAAGGAAAAGTGATGTGTAAATCAGAGCGTTCAGAGGAATGGCAGGAATACCCTTCCTTCTGCTCAGACTAATTGCAGCAGCGTTCCCGTAGCAGCCCAGCGGTTTTCAGAGCATGAGGTGAGGAAACCTTTGAATTTGTCAATGAATGCAGAAAGCCCAAGAAAGCGACATTAACAAGTTCTCCAAAAACAGTTGCTGCCGTTTGTTTATTTGCCTGTTTCCCCTTCTGCTTACGTCTTGGCAACAGGTCATGTCAGTTTGATGAGAGCACCACATGAGAAGGCCTCTGCTCCCAACAGGTTACTTCCCATACTCGGTCATCATGCTTTTCAATCCCTAGAGGAGAAAGAGCTTTCCTTCTAAAACCTGTGATTCTTCAGTAATCCCTGTGAACATTTTATAACCAATCTGGTGAGAACACATTCAACAGCTGTAACACCCGATTTTGTGTTACCCTCTCAGTTCGCGAGCTGGGCAAGGGCCTGGAGATTGAAAGAATACACAAGAGAATGCGATAGGAGATCAGCCGAATGCCTTTTATTCAACTTTGGGGAAATCCTTCCCGTACCTAGCTACTGCACAAGGAATTCCCCCCAGGTAGGTGGGAAATTGCCACACCCAAGCTGGACTAAACAATGCCCTACAACTAATCACCAGGCACGGCAGAGGGAGCACAGGAACAAACAGAATGTTTTAGCTGGCTGATCAGACTGTCCTCAAGATGAACCCCAGGAGCGGGGGTAGACCCGTGGGCCCTACAAACAGCATCTCTCATGTATGCCTGGGAATCTACTTGCATATATGCAAGCAAAGCTATCAATTTAACAAAGGATACTTAGCCAGTTATATAAATATACGGCTTTATACATTGTTCTAGAAGCACTAACATGCACCAATACCAGAGATATTGAAGAACTGGAAAAGATTGCAATCAACAAATACTTTTCCAAAATACTAGTTCTGCCATGCGTTACTCAGTTCTTTTAAAACTCATGAAAATTTAGAATTTAGAAATCTAGAATTTAAGAATTTAGAATCTATACTTGTAAGATTATTGTGAGCGTAGTTTACATGGACGCCGTGAATCCAGTTTATCTTAATGTTTTACAGTGTGTGCTCTGGTTTTCACAATTCATGAAATAGCAGAGATATGTTACAAAGTAAAGCCCTTACTTAGAGCGGTTTAGGTTTCACCTCATACCCTTCTTCTGGTTTGTGTTTCTGTGCAGGAAACTACATGACTTGCCTTCATCTGGCTTTGACAGGCTCTCAGCTATTATTCCGTTTTTGATGACATGCTCAGTTTTAAAGAGCATTGGTCGGTATCTTACAGAAAGCCTTTTAACTGAGGTTTCAGGTTTTTTTCAAGATTTGCCTGGTATTCTGGGTTTAAGAGAGAGAGATTAGAGACATATAATCTCCCACTTATCATAACAAGATTGCATATTCTCAATATGACCTATGCCTCTGAATGCCACAGACTGAGAATGAAGGTCTCTATACTAGGCAGTTCTGATGGCTGCTCAATTGGCAATCTGGACCAGTGTTACCTGTTTCTGGCTTTCCCCAAAATATAGAAATCTCAATGTTTACATGAAACATCCAACTTCCATAGTCTGACAACTAATTAAAATTTAGACCACAGTAGTTTCATATGCATGGCAAATAATAAGACAGTCCTAGGCTGGTAAGATGACTCACTAGATGCAAACACGTAACATGAAACCCTATGACCAGAGGTAGATCCACGGAACTCAGGGTAGAGGGTAAAAACTAGCTGCCAAAATTGTACTGTGACGTCAACATTCACACAGTGACACACGGACACCTACACTCACACATATTGCTCTCTCTCTCTCTGTCACACACACACACACACACAAATCACTATAGTAATCAATACACTTTTACAGTATCGCTTGGCTAATATTAACCTATGGCTACCTGCTTGTAATCTCTTGCACATGTATGGGAATTATTAATATTTTTAATGTAAGAAAGGCATTAACAGATTTTATTCCATTTGTTCTGTATTTTGCAAATCATTGCTAGTAGAGACCACAAGAAAAGATAACATGGGGGAATAAGGATCAGATCAGCCATGATTTTGTCACAGCAAGAGATAATAGATACCAGCTCGGGTGTGATAAGAAGAGACATCTTTACATATGTATGTGTGTGTGTATCATATGCTCTGAGCAATATAGATATATTGCTCTGATTTCACACTATGACCGAATGCTTAAACAATGTCCATAGCCAGGGGTGTTGAAGAGACACTGTTGATTTGGATACACATTTCAAGGGTCTGGTGATGTGTTGTTGCTTCAGGGTGTGAGAAAAAAAGCCATCAGAGATAATGTGATCATTTCTACCATGGGAAAAGGGAAGCATAAGGTGTCACATAAAGGATGTACGGAAAGAGCAGCGTCACTGAAGCAGAGTGTCTCTGGGCCGTAAAGTTGGACACCGTGAACCTCATGTCAGCATGTGGAAGAAAGGAAAAGGGAAGAAAAGAGAGGAGAAAAGGGAAAGGGAAGGAAAGGGAAGAGAAGGGAAGGGAAGGGAAGGGAAGGGAAGGAAAGGAAAGGAAAGGAAAGGAAAGGAAAGGAAAGGAAAGGAAAGGAAAGGAAAGGAAAGGAAAGGAAAGGAAAAAGAAAAAAGAAAAAAAAGAAGGGGTTGCAGTCAGATGTTTCCATTAGGGCACATCTTCCTCCAGGGCACAGGTGAGAGCTACCATCACGCTCCAGCATGTATCTAAGACATGAGAAAACAAACCCTTCCTGTGTATGTGGTTCAGAGAGAGCCAGTACAAGGTAATACCATACACACATACATCTCGTTCAGTTTGCTCAATCCTTCCTCTGCACACCTCGGGATACAGGATTGGATGTCCGTACCACCTGTAGCTCTCCCTTTGCTTCTCACATCTGTTTATCAGGTAGTAACAGTCTCTGATCTTTGTTTCTGACCTCCACGGCCCTGTTCTTAAACACCAGCCCTCTCTTGGAAGCTCTGTTCCATCTCTCTTTTCCCAGCTTGCCTTTCCCATCTGCTGTGCCCATTTCAGGTGGAGACTAAGTTTACAAACTTGTTTTCTTTACAAGCTGTGTGGCCTTAGTCCGGTGTCCTAACCGCCCTGGGTTTGAGTGTAAAATGGAGAGAGCATTGACTCCTCCTGATGGGACTGTGCGGATTAAAGGCCTCTACAAAGATCAAATACCCACTCTTGCGCTTGGCCCTGAACTGACACTCAGCCACTACCCTTGCCCTTTCCTGCTCGTTTGCACTTTGCTTGTGGCCCCGGTGTCATCAGCTACATGCCTTTTCCCCTTTTCTTTCTACTACAAGCCAAGTGTTGTGAGAGCAAAGACTAAGGCGTATATGAATTTGTATGCATGCCTTCTTGATGGCACAGTGTGGTCCCAGTAAATAACTGTAAAGATATTTATATATGTCAGCATCATAAATGAATAATTCAATAAGTAACTGAAGCATTGGTTTAACATGTGTGTGTAATTTATAAATATGCCCATATATATCTGCCATAGGAAAGAAACCTATTGATGTTTTCCAAACTATACTCTAAGAGAAACAAAATAGAAAAAAAAAAAAACTAAACCTTTTCTCGGGTGGAAATCAAGTAGAATTCTCGATTCTAGGCCCGTGGGGCACTGGTATATCATACACGGGATCAATTCTTTTTTGAGGTAAAATATTAATCCAGGCTATCACTGCAAAGAGCAGTGCCCTAAGCGACCCACTGGGCAACTAAGCTAAAATTCTGCTCTCCCGGCACCTGTGGTCAAGAGACGGAGCCTGAATCACAAGGGCCTGGCACGAGGCCAGCGTGGAGTCACACCGGGTGCCCTGAACTCTTACCTGAAGTGCTCTTTCAAGTCACATTTCCCCAACAGCCTGCCTCCCGTGTTTTATTTTAACTCAACTCGCTACTGTAAATTTGACGAGGGACTAAGAACTACATCAATTTAAAGAAAATTGGTGTCAAAACATCAAAGACAGCAGGGTGCTAAGGAGGTCCGTGGAAGCGGAGAGCGAAATGGGTGGGCTGGGCTGCGCTACCCCTCGCGATAATACAATGCCAGGTTCTCTGTTTCCTCACCTGCAAAATGGGAATAGTGATTAATGTTTTACCAACGTTCTGAAACTCTCCCCAGGATGGGGTCAAAGCATGGAAACTATTTGACGGAGTAAGTTTCTACTTCTCCAGAAAATAAACATAATAACAACAATCAAACAGGACAGAACTCTAATAAATGAACATTAATTTACTGTCATATGAGGAAAAATTAGCTTAATTTTATTTTTAAATGTTTTTATTTATTTTTTGAGACTTTGATTTAGTATGTTTTGATAATATTCTTCCCTTTCTTTCCAATTCTTCCCATATCCTCCCCCATCTCTCTACCCACACAACTTCATGTTCTTTGTAATCACGGAGTCCGTTTTGTGTGGGCCAACTGCTCCTGAGCATAGGCCCCGCCCCAGAGTGTGGCGGCTGTACCTAAAGTCAGTGCACTGAAAGAAACTGAGTTTCCCCCCCCCCCCCCAAGTGCTGATAACAGCTACTAGCAGCTTCTTGGTTAGGGGTGGGGCTTTGTGCCCCCTTCCCAGTTTCCCATTCTCCACGTTGGGATTTTGCCTGTCTTGAACTCAGGGTGCATGCCGTCCCGGTCTCTGTGAGTTCACACGCATTAGCTCAATTTCAAAGGTTTAATGGCGCATTTATGGGACCCTAGGTGGTTAAGGAGCAAATTGTTTGAGCCTTCTTGAAATTATTCGGGGAAGTTCCTTACTTCAAAGGATCTCCATTTTTATACATCTGCTAGGCAGATAGTTCTTCCTTAGAAATAGATTTTCTTATCCTTTCGTGTGCCCTGACATTAGTTGCTTTTTGTCCACAGAAATTATCAAGAAACTGCCGTTAGGGACTGTTTAAGCTTCCTTATAAAGGATAAATGCGAGAATCTAGGGGAAGTAATCTGTCAGTTGTTTGTATTAATCGTCTTAAATAAGCAGTATGTGGCTTAGGGAAAAGCTGGCCCGAGCTAGACAAAGAAGGCAGTCATCCGAGCCTCAGACGCTGAACTCTGACCCCTGGCTGGACCTTGCACTCGGCAGCCTAGTAACAGGAAGGCAGCAAGACACACTTTGAACCAGAGGTTCTAAGGCTGCGGTGGGGTTAGCGACAGGGTGACAGAGGCACTTTGCAGTCTGAACTTTGTACCTAGACACAGGGGCATTTCATCTCCATAACAGCCACTTTGTTTCATTACTTATTAACAGATCCTCCTTGAGTGAAGTTCTTTGTTAATGGAGCTTTAAAAACAGATCTCTCTCCCCTCCTTGTTTCTGCCATGGGGGTGGAGATCTGTGCTGATTTGAAATCCTCCGGTGCATGAGCTTGCCCTTCCTTGGGGAGGGCTCCTCTTCTGTTTAAGGTGAAGGTAGAGCAGTACCTATGGTCACACTTAGAGACGGTAATCCTGGACTATATGCCATTAAATATCACATAAGGAAGTGTCTGGTGGGTGCCGCTCTACCTCTCCCGACCAAATCCATTTCTTTGTTTTTGTTCCTTTTGCTAATTCTCTTTCCCTCCCACTTCTCCCCCTCCTCTCCTGACTTCTTTTTCTCTTTGTGTTCAGCCTTTCAGGGACATCAGAGTTAACTGGTAGTGACCTCTTTTCCTGTGCATCGTTGTCTAAACTGCAATAGCCGAGATGGGTATCTTCACAACTGGAAGTCAAAGCAGTTTAAGGGCACATTCAAGTACTTCCCAAATAAACACACTGTCCTTAGATGTCCAGTAACTGATACTCAGTCTGTCTGAAAGTTTAGTTATTTAAAGAAAGTGACAGGATTCTAGAAAAGGGAACCCACTTAAGGCCACCTATAAAATAAATATTAGGCTCCTGAAATTTTCAAGTTCACAGGGCCAGTTGAGCCACAATCTAAATTGCTGACTTATGTTCAATATTGATCAGTAAATATGCTTTGTCTTCTGGGAACCAGTGAAGTCGTAACGGCAGGACATGTGCTTAGTAATGAACAAAGACCAAATGAGCCCTCCCTGAAGCTTCGCTTGAAGGGTCTGGGGCCACCAAAGAGTTAACTTTTCAACACTTAAAAACTCTGTGTTTTAGGAGCAGTTGAAATTAGTTCAGATGGCAATTCATTCTCTTTTCACTTTTCTTTCCATGTTTAAAAATGCCCATGTGTCTAACAAGCTCTCATTCAGCAAGGAGTCAAGCCTGGAGTCACCCCTATTTGGGTACCAAGCAACAAAATCCCTTGATTCCCCTGTAGCCTTCTCTAATCGCAGAGACACCAAAAACTCCAGAGAGGCTCAACACCACCACTTAGCTTTCTCAGATCTCAGGCTTTAAAATGAAGGATGCTAATGCAATTTTGAAAGCCAGAGTTGAAGTTTATATTGCCAGTACTTACAGCTCTCTTCTTTTCTCTTAGGTTTTCCCCTCCCTCTGTGTTCCTCTCATTCTCTCTCTCTGCTTCCTTTGTTTTTCTCCTACTTTTCTTCCTTTTGCTCTTTTCCTAACTTTCATGATGACATAGTTTCCAAACTCATTATTGGTGCATAAATCAAATTGCCAGGAAGGGCTGGGTGAGTAGCTCAGTGGCAGGGAGCTCACCCCACTTGTGTGAAGACCTGGGTTCAATCCCCATCATTGTGGGAAAAAAAATAATCAAGAAAATAAGATAAAATATACAGTTTCTATGGTCATTGCTTTCCCTCGCCCTTACTATAGTTTTGCGAGCTTTAATGACAAGAGGATTCAACCTGACCTTTATCTAAACATTATGATTTGGGTCTGGAATGTTTCCCAGGGCTATGGGGCTAGAGTCTTGGTTGTTATCTAATGGTATTATTGTATGGTGGTAAAAACTGCACAAGCTGGGGTCTACTTAGAGCAAGTAGGAAAGTACAAGTAATCTTTGGAAAGCTATAGATGGGATCTGGATCCTTCTCTGCTTTACAATTATTACTTCCTTGTCTCTATGACGTCAGCACCCTTTTTTGTCATTCACTCTCATCACCATGCTATTCTGCCTTGTCCTGAACCCAGTGGAGCTAGCTGGTCATGTGTTGAAACCTCTAAAACCATGAGCCAAAATAAATATTCATATGTTGTTAACCTAAAATATTTTGCACCATAACAGAAAACTGATCCTAAGAAGAGAAGTTTAAAAAATTCTAAATCTTTCAGAAACATTGATTTTTTTTCCCCCTTAAGGTTTTACACTCAGCATCATATGTGGATGATCCATATACCTCCGTGTCTCTGTGCTTGGCTTTCCAGGTATCACTTGGATTCATGGCAGATTGGCAAGAAGATACAAAAGACCACAGTAAGCATTTCTCCGTTTCCATGCCAACGGTGTTTTAGGTACTGCGAGACTGTACTTTTGGCTCTTGGGACATGCTCCTTCCTGTGGCAGACTCTGCTTCCGATCTGCTTTTGACATGTTTCAGCACTCACAGCTGCCTCCTCAGTGCTGCTTTCCAAAGCTTTGAATTAAGGCTGCACCTGTTTGGGATTTGCTCAATCTGAAAAGTAGCGGGACTCCTCCAGAATGCCTAATTACCTTTGCCCTGAAAGCAATGCAGTCGAATGCTTTGGCAGCACACTCAGGACACCTAGAATTGCAGGCATGGCCTCCATATTTAGCCTCAATTCTTCCAGACAGAATACAGCAATTGAACCTTGATTTACACCACTTCTTCACTCCACTTTCCTCTCAATCCCAGATCCTGCCACCTGCTGCAGGCAGATTTAACAAAGTGCAAACATGGGCTACTGCAGCTTGAATAGCGGATGAGATTAAGACAAAAAAGAAAACTGATAGTAGTTTATATACCCTGGAACCACCCAAGCTTACAGATGAGAGATGCAAGATTTATTCAATTTATGTTTTGTGATAATAAGGAACAAATGAAACCAACGTAATTGTTCAATGAAAGAAATTAAACAGGTTGAATTGTTCAATGAAACAAGCATAATTACTCCTTCAAATTCTTAGTTATTGTTTAATGAGTAAGAACTTAAACTAATACTAGCTCAGTAATTCTGAAAACCCTATTTTTGGAATTGTCCATACTCTTTGGTTTCTTCTGGTACACACTCACATGCACCCATGACACAGAAGAGAAAGGATGGGGAAGGAAGACAGAAAGATCACTGCCAATGTAAATGCCAGCATGGCGAACTGAGTCAATGGTAGGAACATCCAGGGACCAGAAAGTGATAGAGGAGGGTCATCTGTCTATCTGTTGCTTTCATTGGTTATTTAATAAAGAAACTGCTTGGCCTGATAGGTCAGAACATAGGTGGGTGGAGTAGACAGAACAGAATGCTGGGAAGAAGGGAAGTGAGGCAGACACTATAGCTCTCCTCTCCAAGATGGATGAAGGTTAAGATCCTTCCTGGTAAGCTACCACCTCATGGTGCTACACAGATTATTAAAAATGGGTTAATCAAGATGTGAGAATTAGCCAGTAAGAGGCTAGAGCTAATGAGCCAAACAGTGTTTAAAAGAATACAGTTTCCATGTAATTATTTTGGGGCATAAGCTAGCCAGGCAGCCAGGAGCCGGGCGGCAGGAACACAGCCCACAGCTCATCACTATAAGGAAGTAAGATGATATTGAGGAGTTATAATATTGGACCAATGGTAGGGACATCTAGGGATCAAGTAAGATGAAATTGAGGAGTTATAGTATTGAACCAATTGTAAGGACATCTAGGGACCAGGAAGTAAGATGACATTGAGGAGTTATAGTATTGAACCAATGGTAGAAACATACAGGGACCAGGAAGTAAGATGACATTGAGGAGTTATAATATTGAGCCAATGGTATGGACATCCAGGGACCAGCATTAAGATGACATTGAGGAGTTATAGTATTGAACCAATGGTAGGGACATCCAGGAGGGACATCCAGGGACCAGGAAGTAAGATGACATTGAGGAGTTATAGTATTGAACCAATGGTAGGGACATCCAGGAGGGACATCCAGGGACCAGGAAGTAAGATGACATTGAGAAGTTATAGTACTGAACCAATTGTAAGGACATCTAGGGACCAGGAAGTAAGATGACATTGAGGTTATAATGCCTGGTCTACAGATTGAAACACTGAAGGAAATAAGTGAAGAAAAATAAACTAACAAGGCAGAGATATTGTAACACTAAAGGCAAAGAGGGATGGAGAAAAGTATGTTTCTAAGACTGTTCTGCCTTAGCTGTGTTTATAGTGTGCCATGGATTTCCCGTACGATTCTAGACAAATTCTCCTTCCTTCACAACATTTAGCTTTTCTCTTTAGAGAAAATACACTGTTGCCTTAAAAGAGGAGCAGAAACTGAGGTAAATGTTTTCTAATCTTGAACTTTAAGATAGAGCACAAAGTTCAATCAAATAATTATTGCTCAACATAACCAGCCAACTCCACACCACTAATTTCCACTTGAAATTTCTTTTTGATAATAACTCTGCATTTATTTTTGCCATGAATTAAAATTGACTGCTGTCTTAGTGTTTAATTGCTGTGAAGACACTCCATGACCATGGGAAATCTCATGAAAGATAGCATTTAATTAGGGCTGGCTTACAGTTTCAAAGGTTTAGTCTATCATCATCATGGCAAGGAGCATGGCAGCCTGCAGACAGATATGGCTCTAGGGAAGTAGCTGAGAGTTCTCTATGTAGATCCACAGGAAGAAGGCAATACTAGGCCTGGCTTGGATTTTTTGAAATCTCAAACCCACTCACTCCCAGTGACACACTTCCTCCTACAAGACCACACCTTCTAATTCTTCTCAAATAGTGCCACTCCCTGATGATTGAGCCTTCAAATGTATCAGCTATGGAGACGTTCTTGTTAAAAAATATTACAACCATAGCAATTTTTTTTTTTTTTTTTTTTTGGTTTTTCGAGACAGGGTTTCTCTGTGGTTTTGGAGCCTGTCCTGGAACTAGCTCTTGTAGACCAGGCTGGTCTTGAACTCACAGAGATCCGCCTGCCTCTGCCTCCCAAGTGCTGGGATTAAAGGCGTGCGCCACCACCGCCCGGCTCAACCATAGCAATTTTTGATTATCTGAGGTGAGGTCCTCTGAATGTAGAAAAAATATATACCTTCCAGCTTATCATACACTCAGTGGGTCTCAGTTCTGAACTGGACAGGAACACCTTATCTGTGGTTATTATTTTTATTTCTTTGTGACCTTCTTCTGCAATAGAAATATAATGAAATTATTTGACAAAAAATGTTGGAACCTCCTGTATTTTATATACCTCTTTACTGATAGGTTTTCTACCATTTTCCCTTTCTTTCCCAGAGTAATTTTCTCCTTCTAGAGTCTCAAGGTAGACTTTACAAAGTCAGAAACAATCCCACTATTTTATTGCAAACTTTCCTCTTCTTGAAGTTCAGAAATATGCACACAATTCCATGAATGTCTTTTCCTACTTCAAAACGTGAAGTTCGTTCCACTCAATGCTGATAGAAATGGCTTTCCTTGAAGGCTGATTACCCTTGATGGAGTTGCAATGATCCTTTGGTTCAGGCTTCATCTGGTGCTCTCAATAAAGATGTAGTATAGGGACTACATAGCTCAGGAGTAGAGCCATTGCTTTACATGTGCACAGGCTTGGGTTCCATCATCAGTACCATAGAAAGTAAGTAAATAAACATGATTTATAAAGGTGCAAACAAAGAAGACACCGTGAAAACTCTGAATTTGAAAGGATTTGAAAGAAAGGACAATAAAAAAGAGATTAGGCCATTGACTTATATTCTCTAAAGGAAGAGATGAAGGGAGAGGTCTAGGGTTCCCAAAGAGTGGGAAGTGGATATTTATGAAGCACACCTTTCTACCAGATCTTATACAAGGATAGGGTAAAGGAGTGTGTGTTCTGTGATAGAAAGAAAACAGGACACACTAAATCTGCACAATGTCCAAACCATTTAAGATTGTCAAAATTGTAGCTTTAGCCAAGGACCTTGAGTTGTTGCCTACTGAGTCCTAGAACCTAAGATTCTATTCTACCAGTCAAATCCCTTCATTATTTAGCTTCATTCAGATTTACTGCTTTCATTATGCAAACCTCTCTTCATGTAACCCACCTACAAAGTTTCCATCCCTTTGATTTTTTCTCATTAAAAATAGCATTTTATTATGATCATTATACACACCAATGGAGAGAGATAATAATCTAATTATATTTCTCCCTTAATTCCTCTTATATGGTATAGGAGGTTCTTTTATCTATGTGTTGCTTTTATTGGCTAATGAATAAAGAAACTGGCTTGTCCTGATAGGGTATAACAGAGTTAGGTGGGGAGAAGCTAGGCTGAATGCTGGAAGAAAAAAGGGCAGAGTCAGAGAGAAGCCATGGAGCCGCTGCCAGACTCAGACATGCTGAAACTTTGCCAGTAAGCCACTGCCACATGGCAATACCCAGATTAATAGAAATACGTTAAATTAATATGTAAGAGCTAGCCAATATGAAGCTAGAGCTAATGGGTCAAGCAGTGATTTAATTAATACAATTTCTGTGTGAGTATTTCTGATCTAAGCTAGTTGGGCGCCTGGGAACCAATGAGCAGCCTCTCACTACACTTATATACCTCTCTAAGCTCTCCTTGAAATTAATGGCCTATTTTTTTCATTGATTGTTATTTCATGCATATATGTGTGTGTGTGTGTGTGTGTGTGTGTGTGTGTGTGTGTATTCCTAAATCTAACATATTCAGTCCATGTAATGCTACCTACATGTATGTTTTTAGGCCTGAACACTTGGCTCTGGACAACCAAATGGTGTGCTCTTCCCTAAGGAAGTTTGCATCTCCTATTCCCAACTTTCCTCTGTGCCTATAGTAATTTGTGTAGAGTTGAAACTTTGTGGGCTTTTCTCTGTCCAATTTTCCATTTGTGCTGGTATCATCCTCATTAAGTTTATGTTTAGACTATCGTTTTGGAGAGACTTCATGCTTCTGACATTCCTAGGAGAAACAATGAAACAACAAACTGACTGAATTTGGTTCTTACAACCTCTCTATCTGCTCTTCTGCAATTTCCCCAGAACCTTAGATGCAGGAGTGTTTTGTGGATGTACTCTTTTGCTCTTTACTCGAGATGAGTGTAGACTTCACAGTGAGCCCATTCTATCATGAATCCTGGAAGTATCACTCACCAGCTATAATATTTTTCAGCTACCCTGACTTTGTTTTTAATGATTCTTTACTTAGTTAATCTAAATTTGGGAGATAACATATGATATGGGAAGGTACCTAGAATTCAGGATGCACCCAGTAACTGTTTGTTATGCCATCATTATGATTGATATTGTTTTCTCTGTGCCCACCCTATTCTGAATCTTATTCACCCTCAAGTTTGATTTCAGGTTCTCTTGGAAATGATTTTCATCCCACTTTATTTCAAATCTATAGTTACTTTTTTATGGTTTCATTATGGTATATAGATATACGCACACACACACAAAAATGTTTATATATCACAACCTTGTTCTTAGTTCTTTGAGTACAAAGACTAAATTTTATAGTGTCGCTGCTGAGCCTCACTCACTGAGTCTGCAGTAAAGCAGTGGAAAACAGTTGCTTGGTATTTCCCTTTTCTGAGCATTTGTACTTTGTTTCCTAGCTTCTTAGGATCTTATTTTACAATGTCAGGGTTATAGTCAGCACGCTGCAACTTCTTAAAGAAGTTAAAATTATACAGCGCAGTTACCATGGAACAGTTAACATTCTAATATACCATTTTTAAAAGAATGTGATATATATATTCTGATATTTTTCAAGGCTGCTATTAAAATATGGAAAATATGCTTTCTTTACTTTTAACAGTTCAGAAAAGGCCTTTGATTTGCATGAAAATGTTCCCTTTTTGTGTTTTCCTCTTAACTTTCCTCACTGACATGAAAGTAACCACTGAGTGTTCTAGGAGCTGGCCCTCCATATAAAGAACCCACGGCTTGCATTTGGCCCAGTGTCCTGATTTACATAGCACGAGCAGGATTATAAATTACACTCGCAGTTCAAAAGCGATGCCTGGCTTATACCACTTAAGAAAGGGCCTAGAAAGAATTCACATTCTGCAATGGGCATCAGGAGAAAAGTTCAAGGGCAATGTTATGGAAAATCCTGAGTGTAGCTCAGTGTCCACTCACCTGCTCAGAGATTAGCAACCCTCTCGCCTAAACATAAGGGGTTTGATCCCCACCCAAGGGATACACCTGGCTCTGTCTCTGGGACCTGCCCCAACCAGTAACTTTTCCCAGTAACTTTTCTTTCTTTTTTCTTTTCTTTTCTTCTCTTCTCCTCTTTTCTCCTCTGTCTCTGTCTCTCTCTCTCTCTCTGTCTCTCTCTCTCTCTTTGACCAGGCCAGACTATAAGAAACCCTTTTGTTCCTCGGCATGTAGACCAGTTGTCTCACCATTTCCTGCATTTCTCAGAACTTACTTCAGTAGATTATTTTTAGGAGCAAGCTGGAAGCTGCTTGTAGTTTTTACATTATCTACAAAGCCCAGAGTAAAACCTAAAGGTTAAAATGTACCCACTGGTGTCAATCTACTTTCTAATCTATATAACCAAATTTCTATTAATCATCGGGGCTATTTCCTTTCTTTCACAACACGTTGAGGTCTCTCTGCTGCTTATCTCTGTATCCTTCCCTACAGATCAGATTGTGGGGGAGGCCGTGCCAGCTGGACAGGATCAGATATTTTCAGACTTCTTTGAAATGCGAAGACACATCTGTTTTTTGTTAGTTTGTTAGCATGTTTGTTTCTTTAAATCTATTGTAGAAACAACAGAAACCTCCAGAAAAACTAACCTGAATGACTAAGAGACTCCAAATAGGTAGAAGGAAGAGGAGCTCCAGTGGGGTGTCTTAAGGAAAGTCTCAGGTTTAACCACCAATGAGTGATTTATCTTTTCCTATTGGCATGGTAGCCATATCTTGCAAATGAGAAAAATGCCTTTGGGCAACCTCCAAATCAAGATGCTTTGGTTTCACCATATCTGCTTGAGGGACAAAAAAGGGCAACAGACTGAGTCAACCTCTCAGTGAACAAATATTTTTTTACCATCTACTCGTCTGTGTAAGCAGAGCAGAGCATGCTTGCTCAGAGGAAATTCAGAGCAACCTCATGCCCTAGGCCCACACAGAAGCAGTTGCAGTTAGGAAATAGAACACACATCTAAATGCAACAATGGTCAGTGGAATAAAAGATGACACTATGCAGTAAACTTTTGGTTCTAGGTCTAGCTACTTAGGAAAAACGTTAATCTCTTCTTGTTTCAAAGTCTTGTGGGTTTTTTTTTTCATTTTTTGTAAGGATTAAAAGCCCACTTAGGTAAACTTTTAATTGTTTTTTATTTTTTAATATCAAGTTCTCTGGCTTTTTTAAAAGCAATCAGAAGACTTGACGCTTTAATGAGAATGAGAAAGGTTCCCCTGTAACTCTCGGATTTGAACACTTGTTCTCCAGTTTGTGACAGTGTTCAGTGTGGTTTAGGAGGCAGTCTTATCAGAGGAAGGGTGTCATTGCAGGTGGGTTTTAAGAGTTCGTAGCTTCACCCTATCTCCAGTTGTCATCTTCTGTTCGTCATTAAGAAAGCGTCTATCATCATCTGTTTGATGTTGCTACAATAGAATATATGAGACTAGTAATTCACCAACACGTTTATTTCTTACAGATGTGGTGGCTAAGAAGTCCATCTTAAAGGCTGAATCCGGTAAGGGTGTTCTAGCTGGTTAGTGGTGGCCAGTGTGCTCTCTGTAGGATAGTACACAGGCTCATGTGAGAGACAGAAACACCTGAGCATGTCTTAAGATAACCCACTGACTATTAATCTGCTCGTCTGTGGGCGAGTCAATCCATCCAGAGGAAGAGCCTTCACGAGCTAATCACTTCTGAATGTTCTCATCTCTTTCCACCTTTTCTTATCTTACAGAGAGATTCGATGTCAGCATGAGTTTCATCTGGAAGATTCAGCAGACATTGGCCCCAATATTTCCATCCAATTTGATCATCTTTCACTATAGAAAGTGAAAAATTCTGAAAGTGGTCTAGATATCCCCCAAAAGTGAACTGTGAGATAAGAATAGTTTCTAGCATACGTAAAGTTTCGGAGCTCTTGAGAATTATGTTATAGAGATGTGAACGTGTTAGCATTCCCTTCCATTGCAAATTCCACTTCTATTTATCTGTTTGATTACTATATAACATTTCCACTCCGACAAAATTCCACTGCAGCAAAAAGAGTGCACTTCCCTCTCCCTTGAAATGTGTTAAAATGGCATTTCTCTTGTGCTGCGTTTCAGTAGACCTGTGGAAAAACACATCTCCTCCCAAGATAGCAAGCAACACACAGCTGTACTTCTGGGGAGAATGGGCTGTGCTCGGAATATCAGATTCTTCTAAGTCTACCGAAGATGGAAAAAGAGACTAAGAGTTAAGACTGCAAGGCTGCCTCTAACGTGTTGTATTATGCACTAGGCATTACAGCTAATATGTCCCCCCAGATTCTGATGACCTACTTCGCTTAGCTTACAAATGTGCCTGTACACATTAAGGACAGCGGTTCAGGAAGGATTGTGATTGTCCTCGCTTACTAGGGTTGAACTCATACACAGAATGTAGTTGTGAGGTTTTGTGTATGAGGAGCAAAGAGTGATAGCCAGATTGGGGCAAAGGAGAGGGACGAGTCACTTTGTCCTTATATATGCCCCATTAACTATTACAAAAGTCAAAAAGGAGACACCAGCGTTTTGAAAGAATTCTGACTATGCCAACCATTCCCTGCTTCCCCCCTGCTGTATGTGTGTGTATGTGTGTGTGTGTGTGTGTGTTTAATTGCTACATATCTATCAAATTCTCTTTTTGGTTATTTAAAGCCAAAATTTTCTCTTTGTCTATTTATCTTAAGACCTCTGACTTCAAAATTAATTTTTCTTAACCACATTTAGAAATGGCAGCCATTGGGCAGACAATTCTTGTAGACAGGTCTCACCTGGATGTTTTTGTTTTGTTTTGTTCTGAAGGCGGTTTTCTTGGTTGTTGGGACACCTTTAAGCACAGTCATCTCTGGCCTAGTTAGAGGTAGATTACACTCCTTTCGATTCTCTTGGTCTGGCTGCTTTACATGCGCAGCTTCCCCGTCTTCTGGGTCCCTGATTGCTAGAGCTTGCCACAGACTGTGCCTGGCTTGTGTGAAAATCTTGAGACATCCAAGTCTAGGCACATCTAAAAATCAGGGGCCTAAGACTTTACTCTGATTCTCCTCTGGCTCAGAACATGACTTGTGAACACAGCTACCTTAGTTTTCAATCCCAGTCAGGACTTTTTTTCTGCTATACACACTGGAAAAGCAATTTACAAACTTAAAATCCAAAGGACAATTAGATTTATTTGTACCTAGCCCCCTTTTTACCCTAGACAGTACTTGAGGCTATATGATGTTGATATAGAAACTCATGATAATTATTTTTTTCAAGTATCAAAGGTAGGAATCATTTTGGAAATGCCCTGGCATATGGATGCCATGTGTATAGCAGGCAGCAAGCACAAAGAACTGCTTTTTTTGGGGTAGGGGGGGGTCTTGTTAGAAATACAATTTCAAAGGGGACAGCTGTTTCATTTTCAAAGCATTTGACATGGCAGACAGACTCAAAATTTCACACTGAAAGGGGGAAGGGTCCTAAGAGTTCACAGATCTCTCACCAACATTCTGTTGTTTCTGGAATGAGTCTAGCTGAGGAGAAAACTCGCCTGAGGGGGTTCTCAGTACAAGTGCAGAGTTGGAAGGGCAACCTGAGGAGGATGTTAGAGCAGGTAACACAGCAGCTGGGCTTACCGGTAAGTGCCAAAAAATAGGAGTGAGAAGACCCAAACCTTACTCATTGAACCAAAACCTGACCCACCAGACCAAATCCTCTATGGACCTGTAAATCCCAACTCCACTTCTTGGGAATCCATTTCTTCTTTCTGCTTCTTAGTGCTATCCAGTTAACCTCACTCCCCAGCTCAAAGTTCAGAGCATGCTAGGTTTCACATCCTGAGACAAGCTGGGTGCATCTCTCACTTGGCTTTTGGAGAGGCCTGCCAGCTGTTCTTCTGTGAAAGAAGCCAGAGGTGGTTTTTAAGGAAGTAAATATAATCACACCACACCTGCTCTTATAACCCTCCCGCCGTGCCCTCTTACCTTTAAGATAAAACACTATGCATGCCCGTGAGTCCACTGGGAGCTTCCAGATCCTGTGTGGTCTAGCTACCCTGGGGTTGCTCGGTCTTACCTCTCTTGAGATCTCCAACCTGGCCACTCGTTCTTGAGGGGGACTCTTTTCTGAATTGTAGGGTGTAGAGCAGCATTCCTGGCCTCTACCCACTAGATGCCAGTAGAACCTTCCAGTCCCAATCATGACAACTGAAAATATCAGCCAGTATTGACAAGCACCTGCCTTCCAGTGAAGAACAACTGAGCTATCTAAGCCCTTTTCCTTAGGCATCCTCACTCTGTAATCTCTCCAACGTGTCTGCCAAGTACTCTCCCCGATGTGCCTAGTACTCTCCCCGATGTGTCTAGTACTCTCCCTGACTGCCTAGTGCTCTCCCTGACTGTCTAGTACTCTCCCTGACTGCCTAGTACTCTCCCTGACGTGTCTAGTACTCTCCCTGACGTGTCTAGTACTCTCCCTGACTATCTAGTACTCTCCCTGACGTGTCTAGTTCTCTCCCTGACTGTCTAGTACTCTCCCTGACTGCCTAGTACTCTCCCTGACGTGTCTAGTACTCTCCCTGACGTGTCTAGTACTCTCCCTGACTATCTAGTACTCTCCCTGACGTGTCTAGTTCTCTCCCTGACTATCTAGTACTCTTCCTGACTGTCTAGTTCTCTCCCTGACTATCTAGTACTCTCCGTGACTGCCTAGTGCTCTCCCTGACTATCTAGTACTCTCCCTGACTGTCTAGTTCTCTCCCTGACTATCTAGTACTCTCCGTGACTGCCTAGTGCTCTCCCTGACTGTCTAGTACTCTCCCTGATTATCTAGTACTCTCCCTGACATGTCTAGTACTCTCCCTGACTATCTAGTACGCTCCCCGATGTGTCTAGTACTCTCCCTGACTGCCTAGTGCTCTCCCTGACTGTCTAGTACTCTCCCTGACTATCTAGTACTCTCCCTGACTGTCTAGTACTCTCCCCGATGTGTCTAGTACTCTCCCTGACTGTCTAGTACTCTCCCTGACTATCTAGTACTCTCCCTGACTGTCTAGTACTCTCCCCGATGTGTCTAGTACTCTCCCTGACGTGTCTAGTACTCTCCCTGACTGTCTAGTACTCTCCTTGACTGTCTAGTAC
Organism: Chionomys nivalis; assembly: GCF_950005125.1. Classification (NCBI taxonomy): domain Eukaryota; kingdom Metazoa; phylum Chordata; class Mammalia; order Rodentia; family Cricetidae; genus Chionomys; species Chionomys nivalis. The sequence goes on from NC_080088.1 coordinate 21,519,583, forward strand.
TCTCCCTGACTATCTAGTACTCTCCCTGACTGTCTAGTACTCTCCCCGATGTGTCTAGTACTCTCCCTGACTGTCTAGTACTCTCCCCGATGTGTCTAGTACTCTCCCTGACGTGTCTAGTACTCTCCCTGACTGTCTAGTACTCTCCCTGACTGTCTAGTGCTCTCCCTGACTTTCTAGTACTCTCCCTGACTGCCTAGTACTCTCCCTGACGTGTCTAGTACTCTCCCTGACTGTCTAGTACTCTCCCTGACTATCTAGTACTCTCCCTGACGTGTCTAGTACTCTCCCTGACTGTCTAGTACTCTCCCCGATGTGTCTAGTACTCTCCCTGACTGCCTAGTACTCTCCCTGACTGTCTAGTACTCTCCCTGACTGCCTAGTACTCTCCCTGACGTGTCTAGTACTCTCCCTGACGTGTCTAGTACTCTCCCTGACTATCTAGTACTCTCCCTGACGTGTCTAGTTCTCTCCCTGACTGTCTAGTACTCTCCCTGACTGCCTAGTACTCTCCCTGACGTGTCTAGTACTCTCCCTGACGTGTCTAGTACTCTCCCTGACTATCTAGTACTCTCCCTGACGTGTCTAGTTCTCTCCCTGACTATCTAGTACTCTTCCTGACTGTCTAGTTCTCTCCCTGACTATCTAGTACTCTCCGTGACTGCCTAGTGCTCTCCCTGACTATCTAGTACTCTCCCTGACTGTCTAGTTCTCTCCCTGACTATCTAGTACTCTCCGTGACTGCCTAGTGCTCTCCCTGACTGTCTAGTACTCTCCCTGATTATCTAGTACTCTCCCTGACATGTCTAGTACTCTCCCTGACTATCTAGTACGCTCCCCGATGTGTCTAGTACTCTCCCTGACTGCCTAGTGCTCTCCCTGACTGTCTAGTACTCTCCCTGACTATCTAGTACTCTCCCTGACTGTCTAGTACTCTCCCCGATGTGTCTAGTACTCTCCCTGACTGTCTAGTACTCTCCCTGACTATCTAGTACTCTCCCTGACTGTCTAGTACTCTCCCCGATGTGTCTAGTACTCTCCCTGACGTGTCTAGTACTCTCCCTGACTGTCTAGTACTCTCCTTGACTGTCTAGTACTCTCCCTGACTATCTAGTACTCTCCCTGACTGTCTAGTACTCTCCCCGATGTGTCTAGTACTCTCCCTGACTGTCTAGTACTCTCCCCGATGTGTCTAGTACTCTCCCTGACTGTCTAGTACTCTCCCTGACTATCTAGTACTCTCCCTGACTGTCTAGTACTCTCCCCGATGTGTCTAGTACTCTCCCTGACGTGTCTAGTACTCTCCCTGACTGTCTAGTACTCTCCCTGACTGTCTAGTGCTCTCCCTGACTTTCTAGTACTCTCCCTGACTGCCTAGTACTCTCCCTGACGTGTCTAGTACTCTCCCTGACTGTCTAGTACTCTCCCTGACCATCTAGTACTCTCCCTGACGTGTCTAGTACTCTCCCTGACTGTCTAGTACTCTCCCCGATGTGTCTAGTACTCTCCCTGACTGCCTAGTACTCTCCCTGACTGTCTAGTACTCTCCCTGACTGTCTAGTACTCTCCCCGATGTGTCTAGTACTCTCCCTGACTGCCTAGTACTCTCCCTGACTGTCTAGTACTCTCCCTGACTGTCTAGTACTCTCCCCGATGTGTCTAGTACTCTCCCCGACTGTCTAGTACTCTCCCCAATGTGTCTAGTACTCTCCCTGACTGCCTAGTGCTCTCCCTGACTGTCTAGTACTCTCCCTGACTGCCTAGTGCTCTCCCTGACTGTCTAGTACTCTCCCTGACTGCCTAGTACTCTCCCTGACGTGTCTAGTACTCTCCCTGACGTGTCTAGTACTCTCCCTGACTATCTAGTACTCTCCCTGACGTGTCTAGTACTCTCCCTGACTATCTAGTACTCTCCCCAACTATCTAGTACTCCCCCCGACTGTCTAGTACTCTCCCCAACTATCTAGTACTCCCTCCAACATGTCTAGCCACCACCACCACTTTCCCCTTTACTGGGCCACCCTGAATCCCTTTTGTCTCTTCAAGCTCATTCCTCTATCATTTTCACAGTTACTCCTTTGCTGCTCCACTCCACAGAACTCTGGGCTGAATTTCTGCTCTTCCTTCAAGACGGCTGAACCCTTTTCTAATCCAGGTCATTAGATTCCCGGCACTCCAAATCTTCCATGCATCCATACTGCTTGCCCTTGACAGAGAGTTTATCATTGTAGAAATCTTTTTTTATAGGCAGTTTCTTCCTTTGATCCCTTTTGCATGGAAGGTTTCTTCCTGATAGGAGTCTTGTTTACAGAGCTTAATGACATTTTAGGCCTGTCATAGAGTGTGATGCTCAGAATTCCCATGTGAAACCTTGAAGCTCAGATAAGTGCAAAATGCCAGGTTGTTCTGGAAGGGGTGTGGCAGAGCAGCCAGGAAGCTGCCCACCTTGGACCACATTGGACACCTTGGTAGATGGTGCTATAATCTATAGCCATGATTGGTAATAAGGTTAACGTTTTATACATACAAAACATACCTCATATGTTTTGTACCTCATATATAGTTAGAGCAATACATTCATTTCAGAGGAACTCTCAATTCACAAGAACATTAAGGAAATTGTATAGAGACATACATCTAGTAAGTGACAGAGCCAAAATTCCTGCCCTTAGACTTGAATTTGAGGGTCATTCCTCCAAATTCCTTCACAGTAGGAAGCAAGGTGCCTGCAACTGTGATAGGACATTGTTTGAAGAATGTCTGGTCCATGGAGCGTGTTGTCCAACTAGTCTTGGGAGCGGGATCCTGCCCTGGCATATGATTGACACCTGGGTGTCATATTATTAAAGAAAACATCATCTCCCTCTGCAGTTACCAAATGCCAATAGCTTATTAGCATATCAGTCATTCCCACACTTTGTTATAAAGGCTCTAAGTCCTATATGAAAAGAGAGAGGTCCTTCAAAATATGCACATGTGACGTGTGTGTGTGTTCCCATGCACATGACTGTAACAGCATTGGAAATATGCTACTCTTTCATGGAGAGAAGGAAATGCTTCACAAAAGAGTAAAAAAATCTCCCAGACTGGTAGAACCCCTGAATATTTTGCGCTATAACTGTAAGTGGAAGAAGAATACTGGATGTGAAGCAGGAAAATGCCAAAAGTAATTGCTCCCTACCATCCAATTACTCCTGGGCCAGAGGCTGAGAAAAATCATCCTGAGGGCTACCTTTGGCACTGCGAGCCAGCTGAGGCACTCTCATGAATAATGTGCTTTGCCAAAGCAGAAGTGACCATGGCTTGTAGTTCACTCTCCTTCCAACAATTCAATGTCTGATTTTCATTTGGCTTATCTGTAAAAACAAAAGGGATATGAGTATTCAGTTGTGAGCCAGGGCTTTGATTTATGAAGCAACATTTATAAATCATTATTTATATCATAGTTATGTAACTGTTTTTTTTTTAAAAAAAATAAGATTTTTAATGGGGGCAGATTCATACGAATAATAAACATTCTATATACAGAGTTGACTGATTTCTATCTCTTCTGCTATTAAAACTTCATCTACCCAATAGTAATGCATGTCCCTAAGTGCCAGACAAGGCTCAAAGTATAAAGTCCATCTGTCTAATGGACATTTTGCCTATCAATCAAGTTTGTCATTACTTGGATTAAGTAGTGGAGATGGTCAGCTTCTTGGAAAATAAGAACGGTAGATATGCCATAGCAAATTATAATGAATTATAGGAACTTGGGGCAAATGATGCTGTGTCAGTAAGTATCCAAACTCCTGTTATTTAGATTCTCTTTAGGACCTATAGAAATTAAAATATTCCTTTATATGTGGGGATTTTAGCCCTTTGGCTTCCTCCTGTGGCTCTCGCCCTGGTCATCATGATACTATCTCAGTACCTTGGCCACCACTGTCCTTATGACTAATTAAAAACTTGCACAACAGCAATGTTAAAGTCTGAGAGCACTTCTCTCTGAAAGCAGGACTTTTGGCACAGGCTTTTGGCCTTGGTGATATCAGGCTGATTCCACAGCATGGACACAGGCTATTTTTGAGCCAAGCCAGCTCCAGTGTCTCGTCCCCTATAGTGGGAAGAGGAGCTGACCTTGCTTGACTCAGAGGGATTAGGCAGACATGGCGTCTTCTCTGGGAAAGCTGCAGAGAATGTGTAGGGTGTTGTCTGCAAAGGACAGAATGCTCAAGCCCCAGCAAAGAGCACAGGTGTTTTCACATCCTCCATGGAGGCAAAATCTTGACTTCTTTACTCCCTTTCCCTTCCCTTCAAAGTGGAAAGACTTGGGAGGAAAGTGAGATAGCTCTGTCCTAAACACATACAGGGCAGATCTAGTTGTAAAGAAGCCCAGCTGATTGTTCTCTGCAGAAGTCCTTTGTGACCCTGTTAAATGCTATGTTCCCCAGGAGATCAAGGGCATAGCAAAATGAAAAGAATCGCTTACTTAGTTGAATTGGTCAGTACTTAATATGTAAAAATAAGTTATTTTGAACCCAATGAATGAAAAGAAGATTCAGTTTAATTTAGCAACACTCTGCATAACTACATGATATAAGATATGCATGGAAAATAACATCCTATTTTTATATAAAGGACAGAGTATGGGGGGAATGAGTTAATATAAGCTTTAAGAGTTAACAAGAAGCCTGAGCTAATGGGCCAATCTGTTTTATAACTTATAGAGATCCCTGTGTGATTTTCTTTGGGGCTTGCTGGCTGTGGGGTATCAGGCTGGACAGAAACCCCAACAAGCAGGCCCTTCATGTTACAGAATAGCGCAGGAGGGTCTTCTTTCTATGTGTTGCTTTCACCGGTTAAATAAAGAGACTGCCTTGGCCTTTTGATAGGACAGCAACTGAGATAGGCGGAGTAGACAGAACAGAATGTTGGGGGAAAGGAGACAGAGGCAGAGAGCCGCCACCATAAAGCTGCCAGGTCAGACATGGTAAATCTTTCCCAGTAAGCCTCAACCCCGTGGTGACATACAGATTATTAGAAATGAGTGGCATCAAGATGTGAGAGTTAGCCAACAGGAGGCTAGAACTAATGGGCCAGGCAGTGTTTAAATGAATATAGTTTCTGTGTAATTATTTTGGGGTTAAACTAGCCAGGTGGCGGGAAGAGGCCCGATGCTCCTTTTACTCTAGTTTCCACACTTGGAGTCTCAGAGGGAGGCTCCAGCAAGGAGGCTGGGGACTGTGAAGATGACAAGGACATCCTGACAACTGGGTCCCAATGCAAACTCCTTGATTTTCCTCACCTTTCATGCCACCTATTTATTGAAAAACTTTGGCGCTCTTCTTATGGTTTGGAAGAACTGGAAAAATGCTTCTAAGGAACCGTTTCAGCTGCAAGCTACTTTCCAAAGGCTGCTGGGACACTAAGGCTATCACAACTGCAGTGCTTATTCCGTAATTATTTTGAGCTAATGGATTTTAATTATCAGAGGAAACACAGTCGGCAATTTTATTACACATATTGTCCTTGCGATATACTTAATTGTCTACTTTTTAAAATTATTAGATCAGTATGTCATTCAACAAATGGTGTTGAGCCCTCCCTTTGTGCCCAGGACAATGCATAGCGCTAAGTGAAATAACAGACAAACAGAGCATGCCTTTGATGCCCCTAAACTCTGGTGTCAGTGAGAAAACATAACTCGGTATACGCCCCTTTCAAATGTGAGCAGAAATATAAGAGTATCTGGAGGAGACTTTTCTAAAACGTCTACTTTCCATTATTGTAATTATGGAAGATAATGTTTAATACTAAAGTATTAAGTAATGTTTCCTCTACAAATTATTTGTGTGTGTGTGTTTTGTGTGTGTCTTATCTTCCCAACTACAGCACAAGCTTCTCCCAGCTGGAAGCTAAATCTTACACTGCCTTTCTCTTCCACGTCTCTATTGTCTTAGCAATAATCTCATGCCTAGAAGACACTTTATGCATAATTGTTTTTTAACTCTTGCTAAATGGTAATAACAAACCTAAAATATACAGATACAAAAAACACCATGTCCATCTTTTAGCTGACCAGATGCCAGTGAGAGTTTTGACAGTCGCTATGAATGGACAGATCCTGCAATTTCTTTCTTCTGTGTTGAAAACGTGATATTAGATTCTAGTTCTCACTTTTGTATGATATGGGGCAAAAAGGCCTTCAATTATGATATCTACAAATAATAGCGATAACATCTGAAAATTGTAGTAAGTATCATTTGATGTCACAAAGGGTTTGTAAAGTTCCCAGGAAAGTATTACTACAAATCCAAGATGCCATTATCACTAAGACAACTTCTGCACGCTGATAAGTCCCCTCACGATCAGGCGGCAGGACATTCTTTAGAAGCAATGCCATCACTTTAATTTTTCATTTCACTTTTATCTGCCTCGTATTTTTGAAGTCATTTTCTATTGTGCCTCTTCTCTCAAACTGGTTTTATTTTGACGGACCCAGCTTCCCTACAGGAAAGCACGTATGGAAAAAAACCTACGCACCACTGAGCTGTTAATAATAATTATCCTCTGGCCTTTCCCAGCCTCTTTTATCTGAGGCTATCAAAGCACTTTTCAAATGAATGTCTATAATTACCTCATCGTACCACAGGATAACTAACAGGGGTTTTCAGGTTGACAAAAGAAAGAAAAGAAAAAGCGCATAATCCCGTTCCCTTCTTTCTTCTTCCCCTCCTCTGAACTCCAGGACTCTTAGGAGCAGGGGATCTGTGCTAGACTTCGGGATCAGGACTTCAGGATGGGTACTTAGCTCCGATGGAAGCTTAGTGGTCGAGGGCATTTGGACACAAATGACGGTTTCTCCACACAGCAAAGCTGTGGAGGCCACATTCATGTCCTTCTAATGATGCTAATGAAGGCTTGTGAGCAGGAATCCCAGTGAACCCACCTACATGGGTGGCAGGTTCTGCACACTGTTGAGCCTTTGCTGTCTTCTTTCCCACCCAAGTAAAGCAATTCATAGTTGGGAAAGAACAGGAACCTGTATTTCCCACAAGAAGCCACATTGAGGGCTATTGGGCCGCTTTTCTCAGTTCTCCCGAAGGGTACGATGGTTCAGAGATGTGAAGAACATGAGCTGCTTGCCTTGAGTTTCTTAGGAGACTGTCCGTCTATTCTTAGATGGCTTAGATTTTTCATTCTTGGTTCTACTTGGAGATACAACAGTATACCTCAAACTGGTAAGTTTCTGCTAAGAATCGGTAAAAGGAAAGAAATGGATGGGAATTGTTTAACTGCCACTAACTCTGGGGCCTAAGAATTGGCAGAAGGGGTAGCCTTCCTGACAGAAGTGATGGCTCTAGGGGCTCCAGACAGAAGGAGAAACTGGGACCTTTAAACGCTATAATGCCGTGAAGTGCCCCAACCACCAGGGTATTCTGAAAGTGGCTGAGAAGAGCTGGTAGGCCGGAGACACTGGTTATCACACCATTGTTGCTAACACGTCCCATAGAACATGCTTGGGGATATTTCTCTGCTGTTCATTTGAACAAGAACACCGATAACTCTTTATATGTATAATAAAGCTCATTTTACATTTAATAGACAATTTTATTTTTAATGTTAATAAAATCAGAATCATATTAACTTTTAGAAGTGAACAAAAGTTTTATAACATTAAGATTATCTCTATGGCCTCTATTTGCTGATTAAAACGTTCTTGCTTCAAACTCAGATTAAACTGAATTTTATGACGCCCGCTCTATTTTTCTCTTAGGAGTATCACCATTGTTTAAAAATAGGTCACATGAGGTTGTCTTGTTGACGCAGGAGGTAAAGGTACAAGCCTGGCGACCTCAGTTTAACTTCCAGAACCCACTTAAATATGATAGGAGCAAACCAGCTCCACAAAGTCTTCCTCTAACCTCCACAGGCATACTGGCTGTGGCAAATGTGTCCCCGAGTTCCACACTCAGAATAAATCACAAGGTGAATGAAGAACGGCAGAATTTTTCTGAGCAAGCTCCTTTCTACACCCATGTCCGTGTCCACTCTCACATTTATCTCTTACGGCCTTGATTTCTGAGACAGGGTTTCACTGTTTAGCCCAGGATGGCTTCCAGGTAAATCCTCCTGCTTCAACCTTCCAAGATCTGGGATTAAAAGCATGTGCCGTGATGTGCTTTCTGTCATATTTTTAGCTGAGTGATAATGATTTTTATTGCTTTCTGATCAATAAGAAATCAGGAATGCTTGAGTCTAGGGAAGCAGTAGTCCTTACTTATGAAACACCTATTTACCATCTCTCTGTCTGGCTCTGGGGTAAGCCCTATGAACTGTCATTTCATCCTTAGAATACCACTGAGCTAAGTTCTTGTATTATTTGCATTTTACAGGCTCGGAAATGCAGCTTGGAATCTAAGTCTTCTGACTTTGCCTCACAGGTAGTAAACGATGCAGCTATCATTAGAACCCAGGTCATCCTGACTCTCTCACAGACTGCAACTTTAACCTGTTGCATAACTGAATCTTAAGTTCCCGGTCTGTGACCTTGGCCGTGTCTAGCTAAGTCATCACAGACCTTGAGCCGTTGCTCTCCGCTCCAACATCCTCAGCCGCCTTGACATACTCATTTGATCAAGCTGGAAATGTCAACGTCCGTAGCCCTCACACGTAACTGCCCTCCTGCTTTATTTCAGCTTGGGAAAACCCCCAACACCTTGGCCAGCTTTCAGGGCTGAAATGGCCTCTCCAGGGGCTGACCTTACTGAGTGTCATTTCTTGGTAAATAGACCTCTGCTGCTGATGCATCTTGATTCATCATCACGCTGCTATTTGGTGTCAGTGAGGAGTACGTTGGAAGAGGCCGCCGTCTTGAGCGCTTACGAAGGGAAACAGGTGGCTGGTCATGTTGGACGCTTTCCCTCTGGCAGCGGTGGGGAAGCCACAACTTGTATTTAGCATCTTAATTGAGGCTGGCATTTACCGAACTACTTTTCTCTTTAAAAGTCTTTTCAGATGAGAGAAAACCAAAATAGAAAGTATTATAACTTCTTTCTGTGTCACGAACATTTAGCTCTTAAAGATGAAACTTCCCTTGACTTTGCTCAGATGTGGCCGGCTAACAGTCAGTAGAAAAAACAAAAAAAACAAAAGAAAAAACAGCACACACAGGTGTTCGGCGAATAGAGAGTATACTGTTTTTGTCAACATCTTCATCAAAGTTCCCCACAATCACCAAGACTCCCCAAATAGAATCTGCTGACTTCGGTGCAGGGTCAGTGGTACAGTGACTCACAGCTGGGGAGCAGAGAACAAGCAAACTCAACAAAGGAACCTTCCTATGGAAATGCTACTTCCCCATTGCTGGGGAAAGTTACGTTTTCCACAAAATAGGACTGAGAGAAAGAAAACCTGCACGCTTGTAGTTCCTCCTGAGGCTCACATATCCCGGGGCCTCAAGAAATACGCACACCCTCTAACAACGGCAGCCCGCCCCTTCCTCTCCCAGCTCCTAGAGTGCACCAGAGGTATTCAGTTTCTCCGGGTAGAAAAAACTCCTGAACCACATCCAGTGCAGCTCCTACCCACGCCACTTCCCAGAAGCTAGCCTTGCCAAGGTCTCCAGTAACATGCTCACTGCCAAAACCAAATGGCAAGTCTCCATCATGATGCTCCCTGACCTACGTACAGAATTTGACACTGCTGATAACCAATTACACAACTCTCCCTTCTTGGCTTCTGAGCCTCTTTCCTCATTTAGTCTGCATCTCACTCTGTCTGATTTAGACACCCTCAGGCTGTTGGATCCCATACCTCCCACCCTCCTTGGGCTTTCCCCCTGCTCCTTCACTTTTTCTACGTTTCCACTACGACTGTCTCACTGATAACAGGTCACTATCTGTTTACTACGTTAGGTTCCCAGAGTCTAGGCAGTGTTTGCAAAATAGGAAATGCTCAAAAGATGTATGTTGTATCTATGAGCATACTTAATAGATCCATGACCATATTTACTTCAGTCCTGTATATTTACCTGGATGGAATGCAGGACCAATCTATGTTACTCTTGCTAGTTCATTCTGTTCTGTTTTAACCCAAGTTCTCAGTATTCTAGCCTGGCTTAAAGTTTATTATGTAGAAGATGGCCTTGAACTTCTCATCCTTCTAATTCCTGGAATTATAGGCATGTGCCACCTTGTCCAGGTTATTCAGTGTTAGAAACTGATCACAGGGTGTCATTCATGACAGACAAGTGCTCCAACAACTAAGCCTCCCAGGCCCTTCCCACTCGTATTAAACAGAAAGTTTTCTTCTTCCTTTAACTTTCCCCAAATCCAGCATCCACACCTGAGTAAAGAGCACCAATAAATGACAATGCTTCTTCGTGAAACTCTTTGCTCCCTTGGTTGTTTTTCAATTTCTTTTTCCAGTTCCCAATTAAATTTGCTTTTTCAGTCATGACATTTTCGGAATCTGATTTGTCTTCTTTTCAACACTTCCAGTAGATTTTTGCAATATTTTTTTCAGGGTAAATTGTAAAAAGCACTCTGTGTTCAATTGGCATTTTGCATTGTAAGTACTTTCCCTGATTCATTACAGTGCGGCCAATTAATATTTGTTGAGCGATGGCTGCAGGAACACATGGATTTTGCGCATTGTTTCTTAATTTGATCACTACGGTCATCTCACAAGTGAACTAGCTGTTCTATTATCTGGTTACTTTTGCCATTTTAATTGCCAAGTCATATAATCTCATAGATGACATAATCGAAAGCATAGCAACCTATGATTTCATTGAAACATAATAATTCAATAGACTTAATTCTGTTGAAAGATTTCTATGAAATCTCGCTTCTCCTGCTCCCATTTAGATATGAATCTCCCCAGAATTCCAAGTCTCAGTTTTTCATTCCCATGACTCTTCAGTGCCCCGCCCCCTTTCGTAGGGCATGCATGAGCCTCCATGTGCTCAGGAACAGGTTTTTACCATGTAGCCCAGGTAAACTTATGACCCTCCTAGCCTCCTGCTTGAGTTTCAATTGCTGGGATTATAGTTGCTCCATCATCCTGACCCGAAGTTGACCTTGTTATTTATTATTTATCATATACACTCTCCTGAAGACTTTTTTTTTTAAAAAAAGATTGTGTATAAATTATGTCAAATCCTCATTTAGTGGCAAAGTTTTTCTAATATTTTTAGAATTTTTCCTGTCTTAGTTTCTTCTTATTGCTGTGAAGAGGCAGTATGTACAAGGCACCTTATAAAAGAAAACATTTAATTGGGAGCTGAAGTTTCAAAGGGTTAGTGGAGGCCATGATCACTGTGGTGGGGAACATGGTAGCAGGCAGGCAGGCACAGCACTGGAGCAATAGCTGAGGGGTTTCATATAGGAGGCAGAGAAAGAGAGAATGCTAACTGGGATATCTTGGGCTTTTGAAACATCATACGTTACCCCTAGTAATACACCTTCTCCACGAAGGCCACACCTCCTAATTCTTTCCACACAGTTCCACCAATCCTGGAACAAGTGTTCAAATGTATGAGTCTATGGAGGCCATTCTCAATCAAGTCAACACAGTAACCTTTCTCCCTCTTCTTGTTTCCGTCTTGTGTCTAAATATACTATAGTCATTTGTCTGCTCTCTATGCTTGTCAAGCAATCATTTCACTTTAGATCCCCCATTAAATGGATGGATGGATGGATGGATGGATGGATGGATGGATGGATGGATGGATGATGGACAGACAGACGTATGGACAGACGGATGGATAAGCCGACAGGCAAACTAACTTCCAAGATACTTGTTCATAAATTTATTAATACATTCTTCTAGATCTAAAGTCTTACTTCAGAGAAATTTCTTATTTTCAGCTTTCATTATAAGTTCATCTTTCCCACATTCTAATGGACTGAAATCACTTATGTTTGAACACCATTGTATCTGTGGTCCCTTTATGTATTTCTGATTACAGATTCCTAAAAACAAGAACTGTTATTTATTTTACATAATCTAAAGACCTTTTAGCGTTGTTCTGTGGAAACATAGACAATTAAAACATTATTTATAAGTCTGCTAACAAATTAGTAGGTACATATCTGAAACCACAAAAATCAATTTATTCTTTTACCACTGGCCGGTGTATTCATTCATTTAACATTGCTAGAGGATGTTTATAATCAGAAACAGACTCCTTCCATTATTCAATGATTCCTGTTAGATCAATAGTATTTCCCATTTAGTAAAATGTGATGTCTCATGACTTTTCATGGCAATCTGTATAATTGGAAGAGATTCACTTGATTTGCATGAAGCGTGGTAAATCACACGAAGCATCACAATGAGCTTCAAGAGAAGCTTCTGTTGGCATTTCTAACCCACAAGAGAACACCTTTCTCATTCCTGGATGCCTTTTTCCCTCCCAGTTGATTATTTTACTGAAACACATACATCCCAGATTCCCATTTGCGCTTGGAGTCTGATAGAGACAGACTCCTTTGCCCAACATTTTAGGTCTTCGATAAAATATAAATGAGCAACAGCTTCCTGCTAACCACAAATTCCCCTTCTGGTTGTGCTTTGTCTGAATGTTCTTCTTGAATACCCAGAGGACTTTCCCTTCCTGCTTGGCACAGGCCTAAATGAGCTTGAATCACATTATTCTTCCATCCATTGCATGTACCTGCATTACGATGCTGAGGGTAATTTGTGTCCTTTAACCATAGTGTGCTTATCATCAATGCTTCAAGGGATTACAGTCTGACCTTGATCTTGCTCAGTTCATCAAGGTTGCTTGAGGGGTGGAGCTACTCCCTGGCACAGTTATTGGTTGCATGCCTATCAAACTAAGAGCTCTTTTTCTCCAACCAAAGAAGTGACTTTCCAACAGCATTTGTTTCAGCCACACCTGCAAGTTTCTGCCCACACAAAAGTTACATCCCTTTTTACCTCTTTAAATTCAAAGCAAGCAATTTGGTTTAGCATATTTCTGTTCTGAGTTTTAATTCGTAAGAATCAGATAAGAAGTTTCTTTCACCGCCATACATGCCTGACTTCTTTTCTACTCAGTAGGTGTGTTTTATGATTTTCATTAAAAGTGTAAGAAGCAATATTGGAAAACAAATTTAAAATTAGTTAGGAGAATTAGGAGGTTAGGAGAACGAAGTAAGTGGGCTTTGCCTTGCTTTCTGCTCTTTCATGCATTTATCTTTTCTTGAATAGATTACACTAAAGCTGGCAGCTGGCTCAGTTGTTGGGGCAGAACACATGGATACTGAGGCCTTTGTCTTTTGAACAATCCGCTCCATCTGTTGGGTGTGGCCCCAAAGCACTCCACCATCCTTGAGCTATCATCATATTGCTATATATTTTTGTGAACATATAGATCTTTAAGACACTGTGATCTAGAATTTTGCTTTTGTAACTGATTTCCCACCATTTTCTGTGTCTGTTTTCTGAGCACTAACTTGGTTTCTAACCTCTTAGGTCAAAGTCACTATGGCAAACACAGTTGCATTTCCACGAAACACACCTAACCATTTTCTAACCTCCTCTGAAACTCGTGGTCCACAACGCTCTCAAAGAACTAATAACAATGGGGAAAATTATCAGAGCCTGCATTTTTCACAGTATGTGGGAAAATACTTTATGAATTTGGTGTGTTATGTGCTAGCCTAAGTTTGGGGGTGAACCCATACCTCGGGTGCAGATTGTCCTCCAGAATATATTTTTTTTTATTCTTTTTTAATTAAAATTTCCACCTGCTCCCCGTTTCCCATTTCCCTCCCCTCCTCCCAAATATTGCCCTCCCCCCACTTCCCTCCCCCTATCCCCACTCCTCTTCTCCAGAATATATTAACAACCAAGTTGTAAACACATATGTTAGAAGTGAGGGACTTTACAAGGTATCGATTGTGGCTTCCACTGCCTCATCTAAATGCTTAGGTCTCAAAAGACCTCAGGTCAAGGTTGAGCTTCGCTACTTTTGAACTGGTATTATGATGCAGAAAACAAGGCAGATGCTTCATGGCACCTCAGTTCTCTTTCCATAAAATGGGTAGATTGGGCCAAGACAGCAACAGTCCAACTGGTATACCAAAATATGAAGTTCAGTGACAAGCAGCAGTTACAGGCCCAAACATCCAGTCTGCATCTTTTATTATACACTGTGTCAGCCAGGGGGAATATGTGTCACAAAAATATGAGTAATCTCGTATAATACAAGAGATAGAGAAGTGAAGTGTCCCCAGAAAAGAAGACTTCTAAGGTATTAGCTATCTGTAGGGGGAAATGAAGATACCTGAGAAACAACAATCCCTCTGCTCCTTCAATGCTATTTGCACTGCCAAATGTATAAATGCCATCCCTCACCTTTAGTCTCAAATTTCCAACTTTCTTCAAATCGTGATTATGCTATTGTATATTTTAACGTCTGTGAAACTCAGAGAGTAGGCTGAGTTGATGGAACATGACACACTAAGAAAGGCCTCCAGAGACAGAGGCTGCAGTAACTAGAATTTGCATCCTGTGTGAAATCCTGGAGAGGCTCTGATCATCACCAGGCCACGGAGTTAGGTGAGAAGAGGAACGTTTACCCATTTTACCAAAGCATAAGGAGTATGGACGTAAGGAAAGATCCACCCAAATACTGCCTACTCTAGGCTTTCCATCATCAACTGGTCCTCTAGACCTCCCTTCTGGGACAGGCAACTTTAGCAGCAGCGTGTTAGTTGAAGCAGTAGGATAGGGTATTGCCGAGTGGTCCTGACATTCAAACTGTAGCAAGCAGCATGTGAGCAAAGGTAGGTGTCAGTAAATGTACCCACAGATTTCGCCTGATAGGAAGATTGAACTGTGTTTGATTACAAAATTAATGTGATAAGGTTAACAAGAAACATCTACTAGGGGATTGTATATAAGACTGAAGAGGGTTTCTTATGAGTAGTATTTGATTTAGCAATATCTAAATATAGAGAGTGGGTCAATTTCTGCTTTTAGTCATTTAGTTCTCCTCTCTCCTTCTTCCTTCCTTCCTTCCTTCCTTCCTTCCTTCCTTCCTTCCTTTTTTCTACCCTTTCTTCTTTTCTTCCTTCCTTCTTTCCCACTCTCCCCGCTTCATTCTCTTCATCTCTTCCTGCTTCCCTTTTTTCCATCAAATTTATTTTCAGAAAACATAGGTATAGATAAAATAAAAGCTGTCTATTTAATTTTTTCTTTCACAATGTACTTGCTACAGTTTGACTGTCAGGACCACTTTGCAATACCCTATCCTACTGCTTCAACTAACACGCCACTACTAAAGCTGAAGTAGAACTCGGATTCTCACACATGTTAAACAAATCTTGTTCCCCTGGGCTGAGGCTGTCGCTCAGCATCTTATGTAAAATGTTTTTATATTCACTAATTTTTGTGTAGGGGATGCTGGGTGGTGGTGTGCATGTGGCAGTCAGAGGACAACTTGTGGGAGCTGGCTCTCCCCTCCTACCATGTGGATTTTGGGGATCATCAGGCTTGGTGACAAGTGACTTTATCTGCTAAGCCATCTAAGTGACCCTGTAAAAATTGTTTTAAACACTATTTTTTAATAGCATTTGATGGAAATTTTTGCTCACATATGTACTTTGGGAGGTAATTGTCACAGTTTTGATATCTATTGTCCTTAAGGTTATTGGGTTTTTATATTCACTATTGAAAGGAATATTTCTGAAGCATCATATTTTTCATATGTCTTCTGCCTAAAGCAGGAAACTACTCTGTCCCCCCTCCTCTGTCAGTATGTGTTTCCCAGAGTGTTTCCTCTTTCCTGGCTAGTCCTTCTACCTGCTCTCCTCAGACGAATGAGTGCTTTTCTAGGCTCTTTTCTTGAACTATGCAAATGTGAATCGCTGATTGAATTATGTCTCTGTGTATCTATGAAGCCTTCACTACTGTTTGGCTCCATTGTAGTCATTTTAAAGTTATGTAAATGTTCCATTAGGATCATTTAAAATTCAGTTTATTAAGCCAGCCGCTTTCCTCTGGTGAGAGAAAACCAGAAGTACACATGAGAACCATTGTCAGAAGCGGAAGCATAAGATGGGGTGGTTTGTTTCTTCTTTAGATTAGACAAAAATAAAGACTTTCATTAGCATACTTTAATTACAGTTTTCATTGGAAACATTTGGGTTTGTGAGAGCAATTAGAAATCATTTGAATTATTTTTGCAAATGGGATAATTTTACAGATAGTTATTTTCATATTATCTATATTTACTGTAAGATAATAAAGCTCCAATAATTATTAACAACTAAACCATAGTGCTTATAAAATATTAATTTTTCATGAAAAGAGATAAAATGAAGGGCTGGTAAGATGATCAGTGGGCAAAGGGGTTTCCCTTGAAGCCTTACAATGTGCCCTGGATCCCTGGCTCCACATAGTTGAAGGAGACATCCAACTCCTAAATGTTGACCTCTGCCCTCTAAAGGAGCACCACTGTACCATGTAGCCACCCAGGCTCATCTCCCACCATGATGCACAAATGCATAAATAAACATAAAGCAAATAGCCAAAACACAAAACACAAAGGAGGTATGCAGTGTGAAATATATTATTAAATACCATTAATGATATCATAGATATTAATATTACCTTCACAGAAAGTTGACTCTTAAATATTACATTTCTTCTTTATCCCTAAAAAAACATCCCCAAAGGAGTGTTTCAATTCTTATAATATTGACGTTATAAAAAGTAACAGTTAGTACTTTTTAAAACCTAGCAGGATATAGTTCCTTTTGCAATACTTTTAACTCTTCAAAACTCTAATTGTTGACTGAGTTTTTGTCCTGCCCAGTTCCACAATCGTTAAGTCTCAAAGAAATCACACAGAGGTCTACATTAGTTATAAACTAATTGGCCCATTAGCTCAGGCTTCTTATTAACTCATAACTTATATTAGCTGATTATTCTTGTCTGTGCTAGCCACATGGCTCAGTTACCTTATTCAGCGAGGCAGTCACATCTTACTTCTTCTGTAGTTGGGTCACAACTGCCGACTAGGACTTTGTTCTTCCTGGCATTCTCCTGTTCTCATTGACCTGCCTCTACTTCCTGTCTGGTTGTCCCACCTATACTTCCTGCCTGGCTACTGGCCAATTAACGTTTTATTAAAATACAATTGACAGGGTACAAACCATTGTCCCCCCAGTATCTAATTTAAGTTTTTATCTGATTAATTGAACAAAAAAAGATAAGGGACTGCTGAGATGGTTTATTTATTACCATGCAGATTTTGAGCTACATCGCTGGATTGGATGTGTCTCAGTCATAGCATTCAAGTAACTAAATTTTAACATCACTTAAGTATTTCCCGAGGAACGGCAGGTATCCTTACATGCATGGTATGAATCCACAATAATTTATTTAGACAAGAGATACTCAAACAATGTGCAGTTAGATAATGGGAGTGGATATCCCTAGGAACTATTCTCCAAGTTTCTGTTTGCCCCAGAGGGCACTGCACAGCCATCTAACCATGGTCTACCTCTAATGCCACACTGTTTATACACAGAAGTGATATCCAGAATGCTCCCTGTTTGGGGTGAAGATGGGGATCTTTCACCCTTCACTTAGTGACAAATACAGTTTTCAGAATGCAAGTTAAGATCGTCCTACTCAAAACTCTTCCATAAACGACTTACAACACTCCACTGCCATTGGAGCCAGATCAACCTGGGCTTCTTCCTTGTATATTTATATGTGTCACTTAGCACCCTTCCTCCTGCCTGGAAAGCCATAAAGAGTCAGTTGCAGCTTTGGAGTCAGTTGCAGCTCTGTTTAATGAGCCAGTCAGCAGCATCCTAGACAAGCATGATTGGAAGCCTGTCTGTGCTTCTTTTCCTGGACTAAGAAAGCCATTACCTTAAAACCCAGCCTTTGGGAAATGGGCTTGGATATGCTCCATAGACACAGACAGTGTCAGAGCCCACCTGTCAGCCTGGGCTCTGTACCCAGTCGTTCTGTCCTGTCATGTTTATGTCTTCATGTTTGTGTTGCTTCACCAATGCAAGAGAAACCAGTGAACATGCTCGCCTTTCTCTTCTATTTTCCTTTGTTCTGGCAGACGCTGCAGCCATTGGCATGTCTTGGTTGGCATCCCAAGGGAAGCACACAAACACACAAAACCTTCTAACTTCTATTGCTGTATCCCCCACTCCCTCCCACGCGCCTCACTCCCCCAGGATATTATCATATTTGGCAGGATGGGGTTCAGTTCCACTTAAAACGATGGAATTAAACAGCCCATCTAATGTGTGGATTCTGTGCACTCTTAGATGCACAGTTCAATTTAGTCAGATATTAAGCCATAAAATTAATCGTTCTACATTTGGAGATCAACAGATTTTTGAGTTTCATTTGACATTTTAAGAATGAGTTAACATAAATATATAGTAAAGCACCAGGGCCATTAAGCAAAAATATTTAGTGATGATATTTCGTATTTTATGGTCTTACAATAATGCAAAACGGTAGAATGTATTTTAACTTTGAATATTTGTGTATTATGTGCAAAACAATAAAACGAATAAAGAAATAAAATGCAGTAAAGAAATCACTGGGAATACACGAAGAAGTAATTATGTCATCAATAAAATGTATTACTAGTGCATTTTAAAAATACATGCAGCATGTAGTTTTTGATTGAATAGAAGTCAATCATCTCTTAAATTATAATGGGAAATTTCAGATTTTTTTTCCAGGGGGTCTGTGCTGTATTTTAAGTCTAGAGCTTTTCACAGAGACTCAACCATATGTTTTCTGGATAGGATGACAGAACCTCATTTTGAATATAAACATTTGTGTCTATTAAAGCAACTTCAAGTGAATAGCCCAAAGGAGAGGTTATCAGTTACAAAGGGATAGGCAATGGAGGAGCATATGAAATAAATGTCGTTACAATGACACAGGCAAAAAGTTATTGTAACGGGCAGTCACTTGAGGCCGTATGTCTCAGACTTTGCACCCATTATTTAAAACTTCTTAACACTCACACACACATACATGATTCAAAGAGGACGGCACAGTGCTTATTTCCAGTTCACAGATAAAGAAACTGAGTCAGAGCTATGAAGACTCTTCAGGATCACAAGTCCATGCCCACACAAGCAGGAATCATTACAACTGTTAGTGCATTAGTATTCCCAAGGCCACATGCTAGAAAAATGTGCCTTCATGTCAACCAAGTGTTGACCCTGGAAGAACCAGTCACTTTGTCATTGGAAATCTTTTCTAATAAGAACTGATTCGCTATCAACTGACAACATGTTAACTTCTGTTCTTTCTAGTTGTTCAGTTTGCACGTGTTTATATTAACATATATTTGAAATTAAGCATAGGTATATATTAGAAATTTCTAATAAATCACTGACATTCCCAGATGCAAATAGTTTATTATGAAAATATTGACAGACGTATAAGAGGAAGAGGAACAGAAAGAGACAGGAAACCACCTGATTTGAAAAGGACAATTTTTTTTTTAACTTTAGCATAAGAGTTTTCTCAGGTCTTTAAACATTTTTCAATGTCTAATGCATGTAAAAAACTACTACTAATTTATCAAATTCTTTCTGAGTATATTTCCTTGAGCATAAATTTACATGCTACCGATGTCTATGCTAATGATTTCCAAACAGAAATCCTTACTTAGAAGTAGCTTTAGTAGACTCATGGATATGATAAACAAATAAGATCCCAAGTTGATATCCAGAAAATCTAGTTTCAAATAAAATGCCTATGAAAAACACATCCACCCTGTGTTTCACGTTGCCCTCTACTGAGTGGGCCAGACTGCCACCACACTGAAGGCTTTTGAAAGAGATTGCTCGGGCAACGGTAGTACGATGTTTTTACTCACCCTTCTTGTGTTTGGTGTTAGACCTTTGACTTAATCACATTTCTCCTAATCAATGAAGAGATGCCTGCTGATAGAAAACACACACGCACACACACACTCCAGTTGCTTTTCTGTATTCTTCTCATTAGACAAAACTTTCCTTTGGTCTCAGTAGCTGAGCAGATAGCTTTCGTTTGGATGATTTTCATAAAATTCATATGCCAAATGTAAGTTTTTCCCTAAGTGAACAGAGGGAAGAAAAGTTTTTGTGAGCCTGTTTATAGAATTGTGTTTTAATGAGCGATCTCAAGTAGAGAGTAGCCCGATCTGTCTGTAAACTCGTGTCCATATCTGACCAGCACGTTATGTGCAAACAGTGAGACTGAAAAATGGAAAATAAAAAGGCTCCATCTAGATCTCTGACATAACATCCAGAAGCCAGCATCCCTAAGACTCTCGTGTTTACATCCAACTTCCCCCCACTTTGGTTCTTCTGCTGCTTCTGTACCTCTGTGTCCAGCATCTGAAAGAGGGTTTATGGCTTTGTATAATTAAGACTCCAATAGAAATCACTTCATGAGCAAGAACTGCCTTTGTCTGACTCCTTAGAACACATTGACTAGGCAATGGATCGTCTCGCCGTCATGTTTAACAGGCTCAAACTGAAAGTAACTGAGATATTCTTCAGTGGATGAGTGGGATAAGGGGTTCATCTCTGTGTCTATAGGGTAGAATACATAGTGAATATAGATGATGTGTCTATAGGGTGGAATACATAATGAATATAGATGATGTGTCTATAGGGTAGAATTCCCTCAATAGTTGAAAAGAACAATGTGTTGGCAATCTGTAATACCTTAGATATATTTTAAGTGCCTATGCTTAGTAAGAACTATGATTCACAGGTCACACACTGTATGATTCCATTTATACAACATTTTAGAAATTATAAAACTGAGGAGATAGAGAAAACGCTAATGGTTACCTGGGTAGAGGAACGGGAATTTGGTTAACGTGACTCTATACTAAGCATGAACAAGATACTTTGCGGTGTTGGGGTAGTTCTATACCTCATTGCAGTGGTGGTTCCATGAATATTTGCATTAAATTAAATTACATAGAATCATTTTATGCACCACACACAGAGAGAATAAATATAAAGAGCACACAGAAAGTGCAAAAAGAGCCCTGGTCCAATTGCTGTATTGTAATGCTCCGTTTTCTTGTTTCAACACTGCACTATACCATATAGAATGCTGTTATTCAGGGAGGCTGATGGGCAGGTCTACAAAACATTGTTGCCATTTTTTGTAAGACTACAGTTACTTCAAAATCAAAATGATGAAAAAAAGAATTAGGGCTTTCCCTTCTGCTGGGGCCATCGGTGCCCTGCTCTGCCTTGTAACCCTTCTCAGCAAAGTCTCCATTGACTCTCCAGATTGTTTCCTAGTGTTACATGTTCCACAGCGCTTCCAGTTCTCCTTTGAGTCTATCACATTTGCTCACCTGACACATATGGAAAAGGCACCATTCTGCAATCCACCCTGAATTTACAGTCCTTCATCAATCCCCCAAAGCACCTAAAAGCCTAGACAATATCTGTTGAAGTGGTGGCTGAGCATGACACAGCACGGGGAAAACATTTCTCCAAGTAACATCTGACAAATTTTAGTGAGAAAAAGAAAATGAGATCAGGAGGGAAGTAAGTCTATAAATAACAAGTCCGTCATAATTTTACAGATGTTTAGAGACATAAAAAGTGAAATTTTAATTCCCACAATGCGTGAAAGCTCATTTAAAACTAATCACATGTCTGTAGGATCACCTCCATCTTTTCATCAATTCTATCTAGCATGAATTCTCTATGTTGTCCATTCTCTGAGGTATTTCCTCAACCAAACTTGCTAGAGCAAATTCTGATAATATGAGTATTGCATGGAAACGTACTAGCAAGTTTGGTTTTCAGTGACTTTCATTGCTCTTATTGCCCCCAGGTATGGTAAGAATATCAAAGAGAAAACTGATCATTCATACTCTTGACCCCAATTTTTGTTTTCAGTTCTTCTGTGTCATGAAACCTAGATTATCATTGCTCACTATATTTCTTTCCTTCATACTAGCTGTAAATAACCCCACTGTAGCATCCATGTGCATGCTCTCTTTGTCTTTCTGTGTGCCTTGCCTGCACACACACACACACACACACACACACTTCTCTATTCTTCCTTTGTTCAGATCCGCACCAATTCTAAGCTTGAAGGGACAGTGAGGTGTTCAGGTATGTCCATAGGAATGAGCAAATACGAGTCCCTAAAGCAGAGCAGAGACGACGTTTCTGAACAGAGGTAGTGGCCATCTAATCTAGATCAACGTCCCCACCCCTCCATCCCATGCCAGAAAAGGAGTGACTGAGATGGGAGCCTGACAACGCATTTCTGAAAGCTTTCCAATCCTTAAAGTCTAAGTCAGATGAAAAGCACAGGAGACATCTGGACTTGCGCAGTTTTGCAATGCTAATATGTGTGTTCTGGAAGCAGCTATGCTAAGAGATGAGTGTAAGATTCCAGCCTCTTTCACAAAATTAGTTTCAGAGGAGCATAGTGAGGACACATCTAGTAGCGGAAACCAGATGCCAAGCAGCTCTGAAGTTGGGGATGAAGCAATAGAAAGCCAAGGGCATCACTCAATATTTCTAAAGTACATTCTTATGTAAGAAAAGTTGATTTTTTTATATTTTACTAGCTGTTTAGTCTCTAGATCTTTAATAGCAATGGATGTCACCTGTTTGCTCATTAATATCATTGATTGAGCATTTTGTAGAAGGTTGGTTTGTATGTAAAAATATTACAATATTTTTATTTTCTGTTACCCGAATCATCTCTCTAAACAACATGAGATGTGGAGAAAAGCTGACTTTGAAGAACAGTACTGTGATTAGTGTGAGAAAAATAAAAACAAGTAATGTAGTGGAAATTTTCTTTGCACTGCTGATCAGCTCCCAAATAAAGACACGGAGACTTATTAATTCTGATGGCTTAGCCTTAGCTTAAGCTTGTTCCTCTAGCACTTTCAGCTTAATTTAACCTCTTTCTACTCATCTACGTTTGCCTCAGGTCTTTATACTGTTCTTCCATTTTGTAGGTCCTGCCTTCCTATTTCCTCCATGTCTGCCTGAATGGTCCCTGGCATCCCCCTAGCATCTCTTTTTTCTTTCTTCCCCAAATCTAAATTCCTCCTCCTACTTACTCTTCTGCCCAGAAGTTCTGCCTATACCTCCTTCTTTGCTATTGGCTGCTCAGCCTTTATTAAACCAATCAGGTGCTTTAGGCAGGCAAAGTAAAGTAGCAACATGTCTTCACACAACTAAGCAAATGCAACACATCTTTACATAGTTAAACAAATGCAACACATCTTTGCATAGTTAAATATTCTTCAACAAATTAAAAATTTGCTGATCAGATTTTGCTAAACCTCATTTCACCTCCTGTAATAACAAATAATGTCTTGAATTTCACTTCTTTCTTTGCACTTTTCATTTGAAAGGCTCGAGGGTTGTATTTTAATTGATTGCTGTGCATAGGCCCATTGTATAGCAAATTATATAAAAAAAGAATAGCCCATGATCTTCATTCTTCATCTTAAATGATTTGCAAACCTCCTCACTCCAGTTTGAAATATTAATTTAATTTATTTCAAGTACATCTGTGTTGATGCAAATATATATATGTTATCTTTAAAAGTTTGTGTGCTTTTAGAACAAAAACACTAGACACCAGTGAATGTAAGTAGCCCAGGTGATTTGGTCGTGCAGCTCTACACATGGCCCTGAATGGCTCAAGCCTGAAGGCATAAATTGCACTGTATGCCTTTGCCTGTTTGAGAGACTGTGGGACTAGGAAGTTACATCTAGCTCTGTGTTTGCCTGTTTGAAAATCTTTTATAAGCTTTCTCAGGTCTTATGTGGAAATACATAGCACCACATTGGATACCAAATGTAATTAGTCTTTCTCTGTCCCAACTGCCGGCTCCCAAACAATAACACAGAGACTTCTTCTTAATTATGAAAGCCTTAGCTTAGGCTTGTTCCTATTTCTTATAACTTAAATTAACCCATATCTTTTAATCTATATTCTTTCATGTGGCTCCAGCTACCTTTTCTCTGTCTGCCCATTCAGCTTCCTCTGCATCTGGCCGAAGAGTCCTGCACATCTAGATTCTTCTTCCCTCTCAGTTCCTCTCTTTTCCTAGAAGTCCCACCTATTCTCTCCTATCTATTAGCCATTTGGCTCTTATTAAACCAACCACAGTGACACATTCTCACAAAGTATAAATACATATTTTGTAACATTCCAACTACATCAAACTAAGGAAGTCTTTTTAGTAAAATATTTTGATCTCAGGGCATAAGGGGTAGAGGCAAGAGGATCAGAAGCTGAAGACCTTGCTTGGCTTTATAATAAATTCAAGCCAATGTGGGGTACATGAGACCCTGTTTGTCTAAACAAACAAACAAAAAATGGCAACAAGAACAAAAACAAAAATCAAACTAAATAAACAACAAAACAGGCAGTTTGGTGACAAGTTAACATTTTTTATACAAGTTATGGCTTTATTCTTAGGCCAACATTCAAGTAGCTTGTTAGTTTTGGACATAACTTTCAAAACCAATATATATGGAAAATTACTACATATTTTCAGTACATGATTCTCTTTGGTTTTAATATTTGGTCACTTATAAGACACATATTAAAGAAGGTAGTGGAGTCTTTCTTAAAAACATGACTTGGCTTCAATATAAAAGCTTTATTTGGCTTCCTGGGCGCTACCTGCGAGGTGGCTGCCATCTCCTTTGAGGCATCATGGCTGCCCTCTGGCCTCTGGTGAAGCCCAAGATAGTCAAAAAGAGGACCAAGAAGTTCATCCGGCACCAGTCAGACCGATATGTGAAGATTAAGTGAAACTGGCGGAAACCCAGAGGTATTGGCAACAGGGTGCGGAGAAGATTCAAGGGCCAGATCCTGATGCCCAACATTGGTTATGGGAGCAACAAGAAAACCAAGCACATGCTGCCTAACGGCTTCTGGAAATTTCTGGTCCACAATGTCAAGGAGCTGGAGGTGCTGCTGATGTGCAACAAGTCTTACTGTGCTGAGATTGCTCACAATGTTTCCTCCAAGAACCGAAAAGCCGTCGTGGAAAGAGCAGTGCAGTTGGCCATCAGAGTCAACAATTCCAACGCCAGGCTGCGCAGCGAAGAGAATGAGTAGATGGCTTGTGTGCACGTTTTATTTGTGTTTAAATAAAACCACAAAAACTGCAAAAAAAAAAAGCTTTATTTGTTCTTGGAAATACATTTTTCAATATTACCCAATTTATCACATATTACAGAAATCAATTTTTCAGTAATTTTGATAGCATCCATAACTCCTTTACTGTTGGTAGCATTTCTATTTTGTTGTTAAACATAAGCTCTCTTTATTAAAGAAAATAGCTATCTACCCAATATCCATTTTCTATCCAATATTTATTTTCTATTTGAAAGTATCTTTTCTTTGAATTTTGAAATATAGCGTTCAATAGTTAGCTTCAGTATCTGTTACTTGATAACTTTCAAGCATCTTAGTCAAGTGGAATGTTTATATAAGAGACTGTTCTACTTCATCTCCTTTTAGAAAACAAGGGTCTATGAGACTTTTCCTTGATGCTACTTTGTGGACAGCATTTTTTACAGCAGTCTTCTGAAGAAGCAATATTTGTTGCATACTTACATCTGAATAAATGTAAGAGATATCTAACTATGGGTTGCTCATGGCTTGTGGTACACATGGCTCCTTTGGATGAGTTGACAATGGAAATCATTAGAAATCAATTGTTTTGCTAGTCAAGTGCAAGATACAAGTTCTTCTCAACTAAAATTTTATGACTAATCAACTTTGTAATTTTAACCATAGGATAATATGTTGGATACCTTCTACTCAAGTGACTGGATAGTTGGCATTGTTTCAGTGTCCAGTATTGTTCGTGATTTGCTAGTCATGTAAAGGGTGTCATCTGGGAAGGGTACTGTGGCATTTAAAACCATCAATAGAGACTAATGAACTCCTTGTTTCTAAAGTGCAATTATAAAATAAATAGACTTTTAAAATCAAATTGGAAATGTCTGCGTCACTAAAAGGTTATTTTGGAAAGAGCTTTACCTCAAATAAAGATATCAGGCTTTTAAATAGGTGTGAGTACTGGATGTTATGACAAGGCATTGAGCTTTTATTGCTGCCCTGTGGACAGCATTACCAATCTGTTAGCCTAGACTTTGACCCAGGACCCTAGAGACTCATATTGTAAATGTCGGCGTCTTTGAGTGTAGTTAAGATTAGAAGCAAACACTGCACACTAAGTCACAAACTCCGAGAGTTGCAGACAAAAGATGCCTTTTCCAAGGCAAATGCTTTTTAAAATTGGATTTTTCTCATTGCTGTCTCCTGTTGTAAAAGTGAAAACAAGGGTTGTTTGCTTTCAAGACAATGAGTAATTTAGCCTCTTACTTTGAAAGTTCTGACACTAATATGCTGCATTAAAACAAATGTTCGGTGCTCAAATGGGCGCTAAGTGAAACATAAATGGTTTATAGGAATTCATAAATTCCACATTAAATGTTACAAATCAGCCAACCTTTGCAGCAAAGCATTTAAAATGGTTCACTTGTACACACACTGAATTTTTATTCCTCTCTTTTGAATTTTGGTTCTTAGACCTGGTTATAAGATGTAAATAGGATAATTTAGAAATAACCAAAAGATTATTCTTCTGACTCCACCCTCTGACCAATCTGTTTCTATACTCAAACCATAAAGCAGGAAAGAGTAATGTACAGTCTCATCAAAGACGTAGCATCGCCATCTGCCTAAATTGATGCATATTAAATTGGCTTCATCAGCGATGGTGCATTTGTTCTATCTTTGCTTTGGTGTCTTGGATCAGTCCCCTCAGTATTTGATCTATTGGAAGTCACCTGGCAGACATTTGATCTTGCAAAAGCTAGCAACTTAGGCCCGCAGCAAGAAATTGCATCATGTGTCTAAGTTTTGAAAATGAATGCTGCTTGCAAGGTGGTTCTCTGAGAAGGTTCCAAGCTCAAGCAGCCTGAGTCTTTGGCTGACAGGTTGGTGTACGTACGGGGCAGGCTGCCAAGGATGTGAGCCGTAGTGTAAAGATGGCCACAATTTGCTCCCAAAGCCTTGAAAAACAAGATGCCTTTTTGCTAATTCATCCACTCAGAGCTCTGAGCACTCTTTCCTTAGAGGCTCTACTCCTGGGTCAAACTTGAGAGCTTTAATAACACATGCACAACTTCTCTGTAGACATTAGTGGCTCTGGTGGGCTAAAGGTATTTTCTAGAATCATAGTTTAAAACCTGCCTCGTGAAATTGATAGTAGCTGGTCCTTCAGATTTAAAATGGGGCAGATTTTACTTTTTCTTGAAAATTACAGTATAGTTAAACCTTTCCTGACAGGCAAAGAGCCTATTTTATTTGTCCATATGAAAATCTTACTAAAGCCACTAACATAAATGTGAAGGAAGTAAAGTTTCTAAAGTTTAATTCCTCTAGGTAAGTTTAGTCTGATATTGTGGAAGTTTCCTTCCTTTGGACCAGGAGATTAATGGAAAACTAGGGAGTAGCCAAGAATAAAACTTGCTTCCTGACACCACCGTTTGTACCCTTGTACCCTCTGACAAGGAAGTGAATGGCTCTAAGCCTGCTTCCTTCTGCAAAAGTGGAGCTGACAATAGTAACCACCTCACAGAGATATGACCAATGCTAAATAAATAATCCATAGAAGACTTACAGCCGAGCACCTGGAAGGCACCCACAGCCCTGAACGAATGCTGGCCAGCAGGAACAGAATAAGCAGGCAGTGGCAGAATTTCTACAAAGATCCTCCACATTTCTGAAATCGTCCCCAATACGTTCTGCCTCAAAAGTAACCTGAGATCATTTTACTGATATCTAAATAATAGAGGAAATAACAGTTGAAACCATCTACTATGTCCTTCCTTGAGCTATGAAAACTGTGAGTTAACAAGCAGCCCTGCCACGATGATGCTATGGTCACATGGTGGAGCTGACCTTCGGAAGGATGGTTAATCTTGGTAATCCTCGGTAATCATAGCAGCATTTTCTGCAAGTAGTGGCAGAAAAGTGGGTCAGAGAGATTTGTAACACTGAAAGGGATCCATTGAACCATTGCTGGCTCCGAGAGAGAAAGAACCACATGTAAAAGAGTGTGGCGCAGTTTGGGAGCCTAGAGTAGCTCCTTGCTGAAGCCGGCAAAGAAATAGTGACTTCATTCCTAAATACACACGGACTGAGTTTGGCCAGAAATCTGCAACCGGGCGGCAGTGAATTCCTCCCCAGGGCCTCCATATACCAGGCAAGCCAGATGACAATGTGATATAAGCCCCAGAGATTCAGGTCAGAGGACTACAGCCCTAGTCTACCTGTTTGGCTGGCGGAGCTTCACAAGCATGATTTAAACACATGTTGTCTTAGATGGTTAAATTTCTGGGGATTTGCTAGAAACTGGCAGAGAACTAATAGAACCTGAAAGGCGGCTTGAGATCCAGAAAGAATATTTATTTGTATTGTTAAAGTAAATTTACTAAAAGAAAGGCCATATTTGCATTTGCATGATGATAAATCCCTTAGGAGAATATTAATCAATAATTGTGGTATAAAGGGTAATGTTTTCCTTATTCTCAGTAACATGAAAGCAGAAGTGGTGGCTGTACGTACCAGCTGTCAACTCAGAAAGTAGATAGGCATGCTATCAGTGGCCAGCAACACAGCCCAAACAGTGGCTGTCCTTTGTGGTAGTTTGAGCAAGACAGACCCCCTAGAGGTTCACAGACTTGAATACTTGGTCCTCACTTGGTAGAACTATTTGGGAAAGTTTAGGAGGTGTGGTCTTGTTGGAAGAAGTGAGTTGCTATGGGTTAGCTTTGAGGCTCCAAAGGCCCATGCCAGTCCTAGTTGGCTCTTTCTGCCTCATGCTTGGGGATTGTCTTCAACATAATGGTCATCAACTCTAACCCTCTGGAGCCCCAAATCAAATTCTTCCTTTTATAAATTGCCTTGGTCTTGATGTTTTGCCGCAGCAATAGAAAAGTTAACTGATACCCACGGGAATATTTTCAAATAAGCAGATGCAGCAAGATTCTTTTTTTTATTAATTAATTTATTTAATTATTAAAGATTTCTGCCTCTTCCCCGCCACCACCTCCCATTTCCCCCCTCCCCCAATCAAGTCTTCCTCCCTCCTCAGCCCAAAGAGCAAGCAGGTTTCTCTGCCCTGTGGGAGGTCCAAGGACCACCCACCTCCATCCAGGTCTATTAAGGTGAGCATCCAAACTACCTGGGCTCCCACAAAGCCATTACGTGCAATAGGATCAAGAACCCATTGCCATTGTTCTTCAGTTCTCAGTAGTCCTCATTGTCCGTTATGTTCAGCGAGACCGGTTTTGTCCCATGCTTTTTCAGACCCCGGCCAGCTGGCCTTGGTGAGTTCCCGATAGAACATCCCCATTGCCTCAGTGTGTGGGTGCACCCCTCGCGGTCCCTGAATTCCTTGCTCGTGCTCTCTCTCCTTCTGCTCCTCCTTTGGATTGTGAGACTTCAGTAGATTCTCATAGGAGGAATCAATTCTCTCATATTCATGTATTGTTTAGGTTCAAGTTTAACAAAATAATAGTTTAAAATTATTAGGGTAGCATCTAAAATTTCAGTGTTTGAGGCTTTCTTAACACATAGAGCCACTCACATTTTGAATTTTCCTGCCACTCATGTTTTGGGTTTTCCTAACATTGTTTTCTTTTAAAGAACTGTCTATCTTCCCGGTAGCCCAATGTATGGGCTACTTTTTGTAACTGTGATAAACCGCAGTAATCAAAAGCAACTTATAGAAGAAAAAGTTAATTTTCACTTATCATTCCAGAGGAAGAATCCATTGTCACAGGGACATATCACCTATGACAGTAGGCAGCTGGAGCAGGAATCTGTGAGAGTGCATCTTCAGCTGCATCGGGAGAACAGAGTGGAAACTGGGAGTGGAGCTAGGCTACTGGCGCCCAACGCCTTCTCCTACCCACATACCTTCTCTAGGGAGGCCTGCAACCTCCCAAAACAGTGCCACCAACTGGTGACCAATCATTTAAATAACTGAGTCAATGAAGGACACCCACCATCATATTTAATTATATAATACAGCCTCTTCCTCCAAATGGTTCATATTTGCTTCATGCTAACACATCAGAGAACCACAGATTTCTGGTCATGGTGCTGGGTCTAAGCAAACAGATTGGTTTAGTGGTGTTTACACAATTAACCATCCACAATCATAAATGACCACATAACCAAACACAAAGCTCAGTCTCTGTGAGGAAAGATTGGCTATATCATCCATCAAGTTGTAGTGTGTGTGTGTGTGTGTGTGTGTGTTTACAGACTGTTTTGTTTCCCTTTCATTTCTTCCGAGAGTTATTTTTTTTCTGTAATTATTATTATGTTACCTTCCCTTGAGTTTGAAAAAATGAAAACTCAAAAATATTTATATCTGCACTGCCAATTTAGGGATGGTAGTATGTATGAGTGATAACTTGGAAATTATCTGCAGATATTATGCAACAAATATTATTCTAAATATAGTTCCAGCAAACTGGAAACAATAGGCTACCTTTTTATCTATTTACATAAAAGCCTCTTAAACAGACATATATTCTAAAAAGCAAAAGCTTGGAGTTCAGCATCTCTCTGTAGGGTGTGATTTGGTCACAAGTGAGGTGACTAGCTAATTTGGCAAATTGCTGTTTGCGTTTATTTTCAGTTGAACTTCTGCTGAGAGAAGAAAGCACAAGCAGGCAAGCAGAGAACACACTCTATGCATCACCGAAACGTATTGCTTATCTTTATTGCATTTGAGTAAATGCTCTTTTTCTACTGTTGCCAAGTAAGTCGTCATATTTTAGTTCTGCACCGAATCCCTTGGTAGGAGACGAGGTTTGAATAGAGCCAGAGTACAGGAAATAAAAAAAGAATGCACACTTGGGTTAAAGTGCTGTGTTCCGAACCCTCTGATACCCCCTTCTCTGGCAATGTGTACAGTTTGTGCTAGTATGTATGAATTGTGCTCTAGAAACAATAACAGGCCTTTGTAATAACGTTTTCAGCTACTCAAAAACATCCTCAGTTGTTCTTCTGATAGAAATCATTCTTGCTCATTACATAACAGAAATATATAAAGGAAAGAACAATATTTATCTCAAGTTCAATGTCTCAGAAGCCCACCAACACTGCAGCAATCTTCCTTCACATCTCTTTGCAGAGAACTATACAATATTGTTGGAATACAACCACAGCAACATTAATTTTCTTTCCATGAACCTCTTTATTTTTATACATTAGTGGCTCCACCCACCTTTTTTTCTACCCATTGATATGTTCTCTTAATCAAGCATAGGTCTTACATGTCCTCATTTAAAGAGTTTGCTATTATGCCAAATGGACTTATTTTCCTAATATTTTTATCACTGTCTTGGAGGGACAAATTTAGCATTGCTTTGGGTTATTAAGTAATAGATAGTAGCAATAGTTACTTAATAACTCCTCAGGTATAGATGGTTTCCAGTGTTTTATCATCACAAATAATGATGCAGTGGCTATTTATACGTTTTACTTTTATATAAATTAGCATACGGTGTTTTGAATAAGAGATGTCCCCTATTGGCTCAGATATATGAACTCTAGGTCTGAGATAGTGATGCTGTTTGGAAGGTTTATGATGTGTGGCCTTGCTGGAAGAAGTGTATCAGAACTGGCTTTAGGGGTTCTTGGCCTCATCCTGCTTCCAGGTTGCCCTCTCTGATTCATGCTTATGGCTGAGGATGAGTACTTTCAGCTTTCTGATCCTGCCACCACGCCTACCATGTGCCATGACTCACCACTGAACCAACTCATTCTTTTGGATCTGTAAGCTTAAGCACATCCCTTCTTCCAGAAGTTGCTTTTGCTTTTGGTCGAATTTGGGTTTTCTGTTTGTTTGTTCTGATTTGATTTGCTTTTGCCTTTTAAATCACAGCAACAGAAAAGTAACTAATACAAAGTTTTCTGGACTAGGATTGTTGAGCCAGAGTGCATCTGCATGTGTGTGTGTGTGTGTGTGTGTGTGTGTGGTGTTGGATTCCCCTCAGTATTCTGTGCATACCATTGGTGAATAAACCAACTGCCTTGGCCTGTTGATAGGGCAGAACTTAGATATGCAAGGAAAACTAAATTGAATGCTGGGAGAAGGAAGGCTGAGTCAGAGAGAAGCCATGGAGCCACCGCCAGACACAGATGTGCTGAAAATTTGCTGGTAGGTCACAACCTCATGGTGATGCACAGATTAATGGAGATGGGTTAAAGTAAAATGTAAGAATTAGGCAGAAATACGCTTAAGCTATTGGTCAAACAGTGATTTAAATAATATAGTTTCTGTGTGATTATTCTGGGGCTAAGCAGCCAGGAACCAACAAGCGGCACTCCTTACAATGTGTGTGCATGTGTGGTGTGGGTATGTATATGATTGGGTATGTGTGTATATGTGGTGTGTGGGTATGTATGAGTGTGTATGTGTGTATATGTGGTGTGCATGTGTGTGTGTGTGTGTGTAAATACTCAACGCTTCACAGCACAGCTTCAACACTACACATGCTCACAGTGATGTATACAGGTTCTGAGACACAATCTAACCCTGCAAACTACTTGATGTATAATTTGATGACTGTGGTGTGAAATTTCATTTTTATTTCGCCTTACATTTTCCTCATCCCTTTCCATTCTCCCTTAGTTTAAGTTGACCAAGCATTTATTTATAATACAGCTATTATTGACAATCCAAGTGCACTGATGTGTGAATTTACTAGTCCTTTCTCTTGCCCACCTTACTCTGGTTTATGCTTATTTTATGTTACCGTTAGAAACCACTATTGTTGATTATTTGGAAATCTTAAAGGAAATTTTGATCCCCAGGTTTGTCTCTGTTGACACTACCCAGTATTTTCATCTCTCACTAGATGTAAAACCACCGCACAGCTGCTATCTCTAATAGCCAGACTTTCAGTATTGAATGAGTGCATTTATTAACTATATAGTGAGTCTAAGTAAAAGAATAAATAACAAGGGATAGAAATGGTACATGGACAGACAGACAGCAAAACATCATCAAATTAAGTGTTCACACTTGGAAGCATCGCTGAGAAACCCTACTGAAGCCGTCAGCTGATGTTCTCCAGAGAGATCTGGGTAGAATGTAGAACATCCTCTCCCGTGAGGCTTCTAAGTGAAAATCAAACAGCAACACAGAGAGACAGCATCGCCGATATGCAGCCAACACTGACTAGAGATGTGGAGGCATCAGCAGGAGTTCCAGTTGAGTTTTCTCTCCGTGGGTGAGCTTCCCATGGTTGAACGTGAGCCCTGGCTTCCCTGCCGCAGGTGTCTGCTCATCATGGATAAACAGCAGTAATCTCTCTTGGAAGTGATTCACCTTCTAGCTGTTCCCAAGGACACTGTGTTTTCACTCGGGAGCTGTTTTGCCATTCTCCTCCCTCCTTGTCAGAGTTAGGCAAGGCAGCTTATCCTCAGACAAGGTTCTTGGGGGGCAGCCGACATAGGCAGGACTAAGCTGGAAGTCAAGGGCCCAACTTCACTTCCAGAACCAGTTTCTCAGTGAGTTCAAACAGCCCGTGGCGATTTCCATGCAATGACTTTTTTCACCATGTTTATCATAGACTGTCCTCTAATTATTTCTACTGAAGCTGCTTGTTTGGATGAAAATGGTTTATTTTCTCCATGACCTTGGCTGATACTGCTATGTGGCAATTATCCTGAATAAATTATAAGTCTTTTGGGGGGGAAAGGGGTTATTTGATGTTTTTTGACATTTTGTTTCTTACCCATCTTACTTGTCTGTTGTAATACAGTATCAAAACAAAACAAAATGTGTAGTCCTCTCCTGAAAGTTCTAGAATTGGGTGTATGTAACTGTTTCTGTGGCCCATTCTCAGCCTGAGGTGGTGAAATGCACTGAGCTGTCGGCTGCAAACCGACAATGTATTCCAAGTCATTGATAACCAGCTGTGTTTGAGATTGTAGGTTTAATCTTTATGTGGACATAGGTCTGTAGCTTTGAGAGAACATATTACATATCTCAGCAGACTAAGTTATGGTCAGAGGGCCCATGAGCAGGAGAAATATGTGTATATTTAGTTCTGTTTGTTCTGGCAGACTTCAGAGGCCGGCAATGTGCGTCTGGACTTGACCTATGCCTCTGATTAGAACTGAGTTTTCAGTTGATACCTTGCTCTCATCACTTCAGCTCAAATGGCATCTTGTACCCAGTTCCTTCTTGATGGGACTCCCAGTGTGGCTGATAAATCTTCGGTGTAAATGGCAGATTCCAAACAGTATAGCCAAAGCCAGTACGTCAGAGAGAGAAATATAATCCAGCCTCGCGTTCTCAGAGAGCGCCTGTAAACGATGGTACCCACATCTGTGAACCCATTGGCCGCTGTAGAAGCTTGGAGTCAGGCACCAGAGCTAAGAGGAGGCTGTTCTCCGGGCACTCAGGTATGCATTTCCAGCTCCAAGCATGCAGCACAGAGCTGGGGAATTGGGGAGGCGGAGCTCCAGATTTCCTCGTGGATCCTCGTTTTTGTTCTCTCTTCTCTCTGCGTTCTTGAAGCAGTTCTCTTTCCCTTGAAGGGATCTTCTAATTACCATCCGCTGGACTAACCATCCGGGCTGCAAAACCCTTAAAACAACTCCAAGCGCTTCCACTGCCCTGCAGCCTCAGCAGGTTTCCCTGCCGATGGAAGCAATTTCTCGCAGCCGCTTCCTGCCAAAGCAAAAACTGAATGCAGTGTGTTGTTTAAGGAGCCACTTTATTATCCATACGAACAGAAAACTTTGAAAAGGAGCATCCTCAGAAGGTACAAAATGACAAGACGCCCAAGCAAACGAAAAGAACAGGGTCCCCTTCCTTTTTTTTCTTTCCGAGGGGGTTTATTTTCCTTTTATGGTGTGGTGTGGTATTGCCTTAGGAAAACAGTGACAGAATTTGTTATGCAAAAGCTATCCTGAATATCCCCTGTTCTATGGCTCTCAGCTGTGTGCCCCTCCTACGTCACGGAGTAATACAGTTGTTAGTGGAGATGAAAGAAAGGAGCATGGCCTGCTAGTCCAGCCTGTTCAATAGCACCCTACACTAGCCATCTGAATGGCAAACTGGCATCATGTCGGCAAACACGGTTAATACAAAGCTATATTGTCTATCAATGAGATACAGTCATCTGGCTCCAAGCCCCATCTCCATTAATGAAGTTCTACCAGTCACTCGCTGGTTGATCTGGGGGAAAGGCCATGATTAGTATGTAGAAGGATGAGTCACCCTACCCAGCTTAGTAGTGGAACAGAACTGGAAGAGGCTTACAAGCAAAATCTAACTTTCTCTCTGTCTACAGGTTAGGTTGTGAAGTTAGCTAAGGTGGTATTCATAAAACACAGGCCAGGAAATATCCTCCAGAAAAAGAGACAGTGAGGAATATTCTGGAGACCATGTAGATTCATAATTAATATTGTAATATTAAAGTCTCCATTGTAACCTTCAGCATCAAATGTGATTTAACTTGTTTTGATCTGCAAGTTTGGGTTCATATGATGCTTCTAACCCTCCGTGGAACCAGTCACACAGAAACATACTGAGCAATGCTGGTGCTGTGATCACAACTGCTAGGGGCCTCCATTGAAAACTTTACATTGCCATTCAGAGTCATGCCATTCTCTCAGAAACGTCCAGTATTAGTCTTCATTTCATGGAAAATCTTCCTATTGGCAGCCTGGTTTATGTGTTGAGAAAAAGGGATCTCCTGATTGCTGATGCTGAAGGGGAAGGGGAATGATTGTTATTCGGCAACCTATAATTTCTTCAGACAGTCGCTGACCTTTCTGGAAAAAAAAAAATGCACTCTCTCTTCCTTCATCTTTCTCCTCAAGCCTCTTCCCTCTTTACTTCCCTATGTATTCTCCCACATACCCCCCATCTCCCTCCCTCCTACTTGTCAGATCCAGTCAACTTGTTCACATGATCCTGAAAAAGGGGATGAGGACTGAGGAAGGAAATAGACAAGAGACAGGTGATAGAGTCGAGAGGGCTTCCAGTGAATATTGTGATAGCCTCAAGTTTATTATACAAAGTCCTTGTATACCCCAAACCAAAGGGGAGGGCAAAAGACTTCCCTTCCATGATACAAGGGACAAATAAGCATAATTGCCTCCTTACATCTCAAAACACCCAGTAACCATGCCTATGTCAAACATCCTCTTGTCTGGTCTTTGAGTAGTAAACACCCAGTAGCCACACCTTTGGCCAAATGTCCTGTTATTTGCCCTTGGGGGGCAGGAATAGATTTGAATTCTCTGACCTTTAGTCAAGATGAAGCAGATTAAAAACTGGGCTCCCACTCCTCCCTTTCTCCCTCTCCCTTTCTCTTTCTCTTCTCTCTGCTCAAAATTGCAACAAAATCACTAGTCTTGTCTTTTCCATTATCTTTCTTTTCTATTCCTTGGAAGGTAGGCAAGACCATCTGAAAATCTTCCCCAGGCCTGTGGATGTCTTGCTTTGTGAGATCTATGTTAAGTGAGACAAAAAGAATGAACTAATGGGAGCCTTAGTTTGTGTTCAAGCTCAATTTGCACCCTTTGACCAAAGTAAACAAACAATCAAAAGAGAAAAGAAGGAAAGAAAGAAAGACAGACAGGAAAGAAAGAAAGAAAGAAAGAAAGAAAGAAAGAAAGAAAGAAAGAAAGAAAGAAAGAGAGAGAGAAAGAGAGAAAGAAAAAAGAAAAATGGAAGGAAGGAAATAAAGAAAAAAGAAAGAAAAGGAAGAAACAAAACTATGTTATTTAAAGTATTAAAGTAAGTTTTATCCTTGGGTGTTCCGATCCATTCTGTTCCATTCCGGAATTTGGAAACCGGAAGTGGGGAGGATAATAATTAATTGACATACTCATTCCCCAGCACCTATTATCCTTATGAGACCACTTCATCAGTCGGAAATGATTATGAGGTCACCCTACAGCAATTTCTTCTCCAGCTCAAGTAATTCCAAGTTCTTTTCACTTTTGTTCCCCATAGGTCCCTTTGCCAACACTAATTATTTTTGTTGCTCTTCGCTGGTTCATTTCCAACTTTCCAAATCACTTAAAAAATATAGAGCCTCAATTGGGACAAAGCCTTCTATGGCGTTGGCTTGGTTTGAGCTTCTAGATGGTGTGCTGGCTACTGCAGCATTTTGTGCTTAGTGGAGATTTGAATGCATCCTCGTGTTCTATGAGTTTTCATAAGCAGAAACTGACACCAATGACCTCACTCTACAGCTTGGTATAATTTGCGCTCCTGCTCTGAGAAGATGCTTAAGACCCACAATTTTGTGATAGTCTAGCCAGCTAAGCATTTCCCACTAAGTGTTGATATCACTATGTGTTTCACATCATCTCTTAATTTGATTGAAGTCTAGTGAGTTTCTCCTTCAACAAATCTTTTAAAAAATGTTTGTCTTTACTTTTCCTTGTGGTTTAGGTTAGGAAATGTTGTTCATTAAAAAGCCTCCAGATTAGATATCCAAACTTTCAGATTTAAGGTGAGATGGTTCAGCACACAGGAGCATTTGCTGTGTAAGCCTGACAACATGAATTCAATCCTGGTAGTCCATGTTTGGATGGGAGGGAAGAATTTACTAACAAAGTTGTCCTTGACATGGGCACCATGACACTTGTACACCCCACACACATGATACACACACAATAATAATAATATAACTTAAGATGTATAAATTGTTTGCATAATCTTGGCTCTTTTATTCAATGCCTATGCAGTGCATTGATTTGCTAATACAATGAAAAAAGCTTTGCATATGTAGAGAGAACTTACTTTATAGTGCCTTGCTTTCACAGAATACACTCTCCAGCTGTTCACTGAGCAATATTTACTGACAGTGTCCAGGGCTAGTTCTGGACATTAATGGGTGAAGTAAAGTAACATATAACTGGCCTCAAGAGATTCACAATGTGGGGGAGGGGCGTTGGAGCAAAAAGTTGCCCTACCATGTGGAAAGTGGTATATAATAAATGGTGATGCTTTTTACCAGGATCGAGAGGAGAGTTTGCAGAAATAGGAGCAGACGCATGAGGCTCACAAAGAAGACCCAGATCAGCGGACATCGGGGAGAGGAGTGGAAACGGAAAAAGCGTAAAGCAGAATGTGGGCAGGGTTCACACACTGAGTCTTGATCCAACACACTGATTCAGTTAGAGTGTTTGTCGTCACTCTCACAGATGGCAAATCTAGGAACCGGAAGAAACAAAAGAGTCAGCTCTGAAGGAAAACAGTTTCCTTCCTGCCTTGACCTTCCTAAGGCAGTTTTCTGTCTACCTCAAATGTCTGCTATAAAAGCAAATGGACGCCTGTTCTCGAGTTTAGCGTCCAATATTTTCCTGTATTTTATTTTTATTATGGAAATTTAAGCATGTTTATAGCAGGACATTTTCAAAATAGAAATGCAGGACGAACTAATAAAATCAAAGGTAGTAACATTTAAAAATATTTTCTCTGTCATTTGTATATCTAAACCTGCATGCATATTTTATAGAATTGGCAGTATTATATCTCTATATTATATCCTGTTCTGTTCCTTGAACTAAATATATTGCAGTATGCTCATGTTCATAAATAGGTTTCAATAGTATAACTTTTAATGTCTGCAAAGTGTTCTATTTTTAATGATTGTAGAATATTCCATCGCATGGATATAATGACAATAATTTGTCTATTTTATTATTGTTGAAATCTAATCCATTTGTAGTAGTTTCTATTAGGACTAACACCACTCTTCACAAGACTATGGGGTCATGCTTCTTAGAAGTAGTAGGTTTAGGGATAGGTCTATTAGGGCACATGAAGATGTGCCTTCTTGCCAGGCAAAGCGTCAGAATTTCTGTACTCTTCCGTCATGGGAAAATGTCCCCTTCCTCCAGGGAAATTCCCTAGAGCCAGTCAGTTTACTTCTTCTCCTCCACAGCTGACCCTACCAACCACAAACCTCAAGTGCAGCATCTCTCTTTTGACCCAGACTCCAAACCAAACCTGTGCGTTTATTCTCCTGGACCCAATTTGACAGGACGCTGTCTGAAGAAAGATGCCCTTTTCAAGCTGTGAAGGATTTGAGGCATACAGAGCAACACAGATCATATCATCTGCTTGCAGACTTTGTATGACCGCAGCTGTTCTGTTTTACATAGTCTCATCGCTTGCCTCCATCACTCAACACACTTCTTAAGCGTGCCCATACTATCACCTACAAATCTGCGTCCTCTTATAGAACTGCATACGGAGCTCTGTCAGAGGAATATTCTCATGATTTATTTATTTTCTTATTGCTGTATGCCCAGATTTTCCAAATTTTCCTATTTAAAAAAATGCATCCTTGAATTCAGTTTTCTTTTTTAATTGAGAATGAACTTGCTCATCATAAGAAGCGTATGTTCTTAAATTGAGTAGCCCTTGTTCAATTCATCTCCAAAGCAGTCACACAAGTGGGTGGCACCCAGTAGTTTTAGCTTCATTTATCTTCCACTGATAATATAACCTGACCACCCGTTCTACACCAAGCCTAGAAGATAAAAAGAGGAAGGAAGGAAGAAGGAAGGAAGGAAGGAAGGAAGGAAGGAAGGAAGGAAGGAAGGAAGGAAGGAAGGAAGGAAGGAAGGAGAAAGCTAAGAAATATGGCTCAGTAGTTAAGAGCACTCGATGCCCTTCCAGTGACCCTAAGTTCAATTTGTGGCACCCGCAAACTCCTTACCCTCACCTCCACCCCCACCCTCGCCTCCACCCTGCAGAGGGGCAGACAGTCACTTCTCAGTCACATAACTGCAGCAGGCAAAGCCTGAACATGGCACCAAGGGTCTTGCTCTTTGCAAGAGAAGAGTTGGACTCTTTACTGAAAAGTAAAAGTAAGAAATGAGAGTCAGATGATGCCTTGCTCGTGTTCCTACCTGATCACCAGGATCCAGGGGACAATGGAGTTGTTAAACATCTGCCTGGAACGGTTTCACTAGGGCCAGAAAATTATGAAAACTGCAGATCTGAAACATCCT
The DNA here is from genome assembly GCF_950005125.1 of Chionomys nivalis. Lineage (NCBI taxonomy): Eukaryota > Metazoa > Chordata > Mammalia > Rodentia > Cricetidae > Chionomys > Chionomys nivalis. The sequence continues at coordinate 21,559,684 of NC_080088.1, forward strand.
TCAAAAATGAAATAAGCCTACATGCAAACATGATGTTCAGTAATAAACATATAAAAAACATTTAATATTTTGGTGGTATTTTAAACTGGAAACAATCATTTCTGACAATGTCACAGTAAATATAGGTTGAAATTTTTTCAAAGGTTTAAGAAGAAAATGAATAAACTGAATAAATTATATGAAACATATATGTACATATATACACATGTACTGAAGTGCACACAGAGTGATAAATAAGCTATGCAGAGAACAGCCATTTGCTTGATATTTTTGTGTACATATATATAATGTAAATCTTGACACTAAAAATGAGCTCGAATGTTAAAAATTATATGAAAAAGAGCTACAATTAAGCTTTGTTTTTTATTTTTCCTAAGTTGTTATGAGGTTTAATAGATTAATTTTAAATGTGTATGTTTGTGTGTATGTGTGTGTGTGTGCGCGCATGTGTGTGTAAAATAAATGAAGCTAGGACCAGGTTGGATGTTATAATTTGATTCAACTGTAAAGACAACCTGACATTCCTTTGGCAATTGGAAAAGAAACCAGCTCCCCATTCAAGGACTGCAGTTATAAATGTCAGAAAATATTTGGTCCATATAAATGAGAGGTGACCTGAAGAGTCGACCTTTGTCCTGAGTGGATATGGACGAAATCCCATGAATATGCAAAGCAGCTCATTGCAAAATTCCAATGGTCTTTTTACAGAATCAAATTGAGTGTGTTACAGTGATTGACTGTAACCAAGGTGGCAAAAAAAGATTCTTCCAAAAAAAAAATAATAACTGATCTATTGGCCACGTGTAGACCTACAGTCAATATTAGGATCCAGAAAATGAGAAAGTAGAGAAGTGGTGACAGTCACTGGATAAAACATTCAGAAATGCTTTGGAACAATTCCTGACTTCTCAGCTTCGAAATCCCTCTATTTCCCCCATTCATTTAGAAGCCTGCGGACAGACAGAGCATATTTATAATTCTCAGTTGGAAAGGCTTCATGGTTTGCATTTCGTCTCTCCAGTTCCAAGTCATTGTAGACTGCCTGTAGCCTGTGGGGGCCTTGTATCTAGCATGATAAACCATCAGGCTAGCTGAGTCAGGAAAGCCAGAGCCCTTGAAAATTCCCTGTGACCAGGGGAGAAGCTGTTCTTTTTCTGTCTTACACTTTATTGCTGCTGAAATAATTTGTTAACAAAGTTTTAATTTAATTTGAAAGTGAGACGTTAAGTTAGGTAGAACTGAGTGGAAAATTATAAAACGAAATGAAGGCCGGAAATCATAGCCATCTCGCATCCAGTATGAAGGAAAATTCCTCTGGAGAATTCCTCTGTCATTGCTAGCATATCAACAGGCAGTAGTGTGTACCCAAAAAAAATCACAGTGTCTTCCCAGCAAGAAAGGGATTAGACATTGTGCAAGTCCATCCCTCTTCCTGTAAATATGAAAATCAAAACAAACAAAAGCGAAAACCAGTGACCTGTTTGCATTGTGACTAAAGAGCCCTAAATTGCAATCTACTTTTTTACCAAAAAAGAAAAAAAAAATCAGTCAACCAAATATACACGCAAAACCCAATTCTTTCAGGGAATTTGGTATGATTGTCCTGTCTTTCTGCTGACTCCACATACTAAATCCTAGAAAAGCAATACTAAGCAGATGCTGCATTGCACGAAGTCAGCCTGGCCTAGTGGAGCAGATGCTTCTCTGAAAACCTCCCTGAGCCAAGGACCTTCAAAATATTCACTCCTTCACTCCACACTGCAACTGACCGAGACAGTTTAATTTGGGCAGCAGGTGACTACAATGATGTTAGAGAGAGAGAGAGAGAGAGAGAGAGAGAGAGAGAGAGAGAGAGAGAGAGAGAGAGAGAACTTAAAATTCAATTGCTTTTGGAAGGGCTTTTTAATATTGGAGTCCACTATAAAATTGGTGATTATTTTATGTCATTATGGGAGGTCAAGTTTTATGTGAAGCATCTATTTTGTTGATTAAATGACATTCTTTTTTTTTGTGTGTGTGCCATTGGGTCACATATAACATATGTCCAGTCAATTATTTTAGCAGTAGTTGAAGCTTTTTTTTTTCACAGTAATAGTTTCTTTGGCAACCAATAGAGCTTTGAAGAATCATTTTTCCTGAGAACGACATAGATCCTTTCCATAGAAGTTTCTTCTCCCCAGGAGGAATAAAGTTGGACCGTGGGCAAAGGCGATTAAGTCTCCTTTATTATAATTTTCCCAGAAAGACCAATGGTTTTACATTCTGAAGTGATAGCAAAAATAACAATTTTTAATAACTGAATGACTAAAAACCAATGGGGATTTGACTTGACATATGTCAAGTTAAAATATTGATAACAAAAAAATAGCCATCCTTTTCCAGGAAATTTCATCTCTTTTTATCTTAGGAGATCAATAAGATAAATTTAAGCTCCACCATGGTCAATCGTCTAACCCAGTAAAAGACTCAGTATTAGATATTTGAGGATTTAGTTTCAGGTCTAATTCTGATGGATAAACATTTTTGCAGAATGATCTATAACTTTTAATATTTCAAGTAAACTGCAAGTTTTCAATGATCTTTTGTGTTTCCTGAAGCAAAATTACGTGTTTCTTTGTTTCTAGTTTGTGCTTAAATTAAAATAAATAATTCACAAAACCCGCTGACCTCATCCTTAGCCCTGACATACGATTTACACAGGGAGCCATTTCCCCCTGAAACAGCTACAGGACCTAAACAGAATGGCTTACCTAGCAGTGCCTGTTGACATAAACAATGCTTATCCTACCATTTGGTTAAATATACCTTCCGATACTGTTTCTGAATCATTACCCATTATGTGTATGACCCAGTGAACTTTGTTGACCTGCCCTGACCCCTTCACCCCATTGTCTGAGCACAATACTTGAAATTGTAGCCCATCTTCAAGCCTTTTACCTTAGAGTATGGCACCAGAGGACAGAACTTGAAAACCGTTCATTGCAGTCAGTGGCTAGAACAGAGATGGTCAAACCAGAATGTACTGGGTGTATGTATGCAATTCAAGGGCCACTCCACTTAGGAGAAAAGAAACAAGCCTGGTCCTGTTTACTATTTCGTCATGCAGCTAATGGGAAAGCGAGACAAATACTCTGCACTGCATGGAATCAAATTTAGAAAGAAAGCACGTGCAATTCTGGACCCTGACAGGTTGAGAATCATCCAAAAGTGACTTTTGTTAGACAGAGATTCACCAGAACAAGTGACAATTCCAAGCAACTCTGCTGTCAAGAGATCAGGCAGTGATAAAGGGCTACTAGTTGGGGGCTTTCATGGTACATGTTGTACCTTGAGACCACTCAGTAAGGACACAAGTCTCTGCTTCACAGGTACATTATTGTTATATGTATTTAAAGTTCTACAGAAGCAGTTATCTCTTAAAAAATCATTAGGTACCATAGCACTCCTTTTTAAAATTACACAAATCTGTTTTCCAAATCTGCCACATCATTTATCAAGTTCTGAAGCAGGATCATGGCTGATAGATGAGGATCAGATTCATGGCAGTTTGGATCCTTTGCTCCATCATAATCCTCAGTCTCTGGAAGTTGACCCTTCATCTGAGAAGATGCAAATGACTGATGTTTTCCTGACTTTTGAGTGTGCTTGAATCAAATTAAGTATCCAACAGCTGATGTTACGGATTCTAGACCAAGAAGAATCATAAATGTTGATGTCTTCTTGACATACATATATAATTGAGCTTTTTCCTTAGTTTTGTTTAGGACTGTTGTAAAGATAATTTGAATATAATATTTACCATTAACACATATGAAGAAGTCTGGAGGTAAAGCCTAGAATGTCACAATATCTGGAGTCATGGTGGGGTGCAATAGCTGATAATGTTGTCTAATTCCTTTGATTGTATAGAGACCAGAAATCATGTTTGTGCCTCACTTTTACACCATGCTACCATAAACAGTTCTTAAGAGAGGAATCCAGCCCATGGATAATCCATCAAAAACTCTGACAGACAGGCTGACACCACCTGGCACCCCACCAACAGCATAAGTGATTCCGCAAGAGCCTCATGGTAAAGAAATCAACACTGCATATGGGACAGGAAGTTCTGACACTTGACGCCAAGTTTCAGTCTAGTCTCTGGACAAGTGAAGACAAGACGTCCAAACATTGCGGCTGATGACAGCTGAGGCAACCAGAACACTGAAGGTAGAAGAGATGGCCTGAGTTCCTTAGGTGTGTCTACTCACCTACTGCCCAACTCCTGAGTAGTCAACAGGGCTAGATAACAGTTCAGACGATCCAGGGGGTCTCAGGAGAACAGATGCATCTCTTAACACTCATCTGTCCCAGGACCTTCTGACCCCAGCAAACTAGAGCCACTGACGGAGACAATTCGTTTTGGACGGCCTATAAATGCCGGAATTGGTGCCTGAGCAAGGTACTGCCCAGCGTCTTTCCTATACTTTGCAGGATCGCTATTATCTTAGAAAAGTGGCGGCCTATCCCAGCAGAACCATTAACAATAGCTCCTTATTCTAGGCATGTCCTGGACTGCTGCCCAATCCCTGATCTATTACTCTGTTCTTTGTCTCTCTGGTTCCATTTTCTAGCTTTGGTATTTGTAACCCTTATCATTTGGCAGCTTTCCTTTTGACATTTCAGGTCTTAGGTTCATTCTCATTGCAGAAAAATGAGGGAAAGAAACCAAAAGCAAAAAAATAATTCCACTTTTTCTCTCATAGATCGTCATTGTAAGAAGCGGAGTGACATATTCTAGTAGATTTATTCTAGATTTATTAATACACGTATTGCAGATAACACACACACACACTTACACATATGGAAAGTTTGTATCACAGTGGTTCACTGCAACACAGTAACTTCAGAAAATGGGCTCTCTTTTTTTAAGACTTGTTTGCTTGCATTGCTCAGCAGGATAGAGTAAATATGTCCAATGCTGGTAAAAAGTCATTTAGCATTATAATTTTTAAGTATTGAATACATAATAGTCTTATACAGTTTTGTTATTTGCACTATTTCGCTGTCAAAAACATAGCTACAGTAAAAATTATTCAAGTTAAATTTCTATATTCTAGGAATACCTCCTAACAGTGAAATCGTTGTTTCAAGGACTTTGCCTGGTTAAGATGTTTGGAATAAAAAGTCATAAGCTCATAATAAGTTCATACCAGTTCACATTTTCTTATCAGGAGCACACGCAGTTGTCAACCCGTTTATCCTATCATTTCAAAATTGGGTTAAATGCTACAGGTATTTTGAGAATCAAATATACAAGAGTCTTGCTCTCCCAGGCTCTCCCAGTATTGATTTTAAAACATGAGAGAATAGACATTAAGTGGGTATCAGAATGATCAATGACAAAATTCAAAAGGAACCATGATTATAAAAAGCAAGGTACTAGGCAGGCCTAGTGGAACTGACCCCCAGTCTCAGCTACTTTAGAAGCTGAGATGAGAAGATTGCCAGTTTGAGTCTAGCTTCACCGACAGAGTGAGGCAAGGACAGTATGAACAACTTAGCAGGAGATGGTTTTCAAATATAAAGGTAAAAAAGAAATAGAAGGTCAGGAATGTAGTTAGAAAAGCACTTTGATGTGTATTGGTTATGTATCACTGGGTAAGAAACTACCATATTTTTAGTGGCTTAAAGTAATTATCACCCTGCAGCTCTCTGGGTCAGGATTGGGGAGGAGCTTCGCCATGTATTCTAGAGCTATCTCCTATACATATTTGAAATCAGAACTTACTCTTAGGTTTCTGCCCTCTGTAATTGGCTGCTGACATTATGATTCTGTATTGCTACCTGATTGTTTTTGCTTTGTTTCACATGTTTAATAGGCAGCAATCTTATTTAGGCTTTGATTAATATTGCTTTCCCTTAGTTTATTGATAATGATGATGTTTTGTTTAGATGTTTCTTATGCCTACTGTCCCAGAAACGTTAATACCACTTTTCTAAGTGTTAATGTTTATATTAGAACGCTGAACCAAGCTAATGCCTTCTTACTAGCTAATCCTCTAGAAATAGCTGATATGTGCTGATAATAAAAATAATGTACATGCTGTTGTCAACATATACATTGATACATTTGTATTTCTAGATGTATGCATGTTTGAAAATGCTTAGATTATGGTGCAAGATCCAGGATCAGTTTTCCTGAATAAATCTGGGCTGCTGGGAGACAGGGAGAAAATTATTTTCCCTAAATACCTTGTCTATAGTACAGACTTCGCAAATTATATTTTGCTTTCAGGTATTTATAATAGTTTCCTTAAGTAAATATATGGGCTACAGATACCCTAGTTACTGCCCTGTCCAGGTCCCCTTGTAGGGCACTCAATAAACTGATACTGTTATACTGGTTTTATAAAAAAGCAAACAGGTTTTATAACCTATTTGGTGGTTACCAAGTGGCTGTTTTATTGAGTGACATAGGTATATAAGTGCATATCTAACCAAAGGCTTCCAGACTAATTCATCTTAGAACATGGCATCTAAAATACATGGATTTTCTTATCATTAAAAACCAAATATGAAAGTTATTGGTGGCTGGGAAACCGAGACCACAAGTAACAATAGAACTTTGGTCTGTGTATCACAATGCTTCATGAACTGCACACACCAATAGATCAATTATTCAGCATCCACTGCTGAATGTATACATTACCTAGACTGTTTGACTCACACACTTAGATCCCCTGCCACCTGCAACTAAATTATTTCCCTATTCCTTACCAGTTCCAATGTGCATGGCCATAAAGGGGAGGCAAAACCCAAATAAATTTATTTAATTACTTATACAGGTTAAAAGGGTTTCTTTAAGTGGGTAGTGATTAAAATGAGTTGTTTCAATGTTTATTATTTTATTTTCATTTGTAATTCTTTACATTAATGCACTCTGAATGCTGCCCTTTCTCCTTTGTTATTCCTTAAAAATATTACCTGTATAAAGGACTAATTGGATCTTTACTAGCCGCTCATTCAGCTTTCTAGCACGTGATCCCAAATATCAGCCATAAAAAAAATGAAGAAATAACACAGTAGCTGGTGTAGAAAAGACATTCCTGATTCAGATTCTAGCAAAGTGAAACAACATAAAAAAGTAATACTGTTTAAAACACACAAAGTTAAGTGAGATAAACATGGTCCAAAAATGAATAGTCCAAGGCCGGCTCTAAGATGGTTGCTGAAAAAGTAGTGTCATAGAAAAACAGAAGGCAGTTGTTTGACACACCTAGTAGAAGTACCGTAAACAGAAAGAGAATCTATCCAAAGACAGGAAGGAACAGAACAGTTACCAGGGATAGTACTGCACTGGACAGCTTTTGTTAGTAGGAGGCTGTTCATCCGTATTGGTGAATCTTTTCAGTTCATGTTCTCGAACTCATGGGAGTGAGAAAAGGTTTTCTGAACAGTAAATACACTGATAACACAGGCCTTAAGCACAGCAACTAATAAATGGGATCCCATAAAGCTAAAACTTTTCTGTATAACAAAGGACACCATCAGTTAAGCAAAGTGGTAGCCTACAAAATGAAAAAAAAATTACCAATTTTTCCTCTGAGAGAGGGTTAGTATCTATAGTATACAAAGAACATCAACAACCAAAAGCACGACTATAAGAAAACAAGTAATCCCAGTTTTAAAATGGGAAATAGAAGTAAAAGAAAATAACAGTTCTCAAAAAGTCAGGCACAAATAGACAAGGAACAGTAAAATTATATTAGTAATAATGTTCTATATCCTCAGCCATCATGAAACTGTAAATTAAAACTACCTCGGTCAGAATGATCAAGGCCGATAAAACAAATGGCAGCAGATGCTGGTAAGGATGCAGGGGAAGGGTAACACTTATTCACTTCAGGTGGGAGTGCAAACGGAAATGATGCTATGGGAATCAGTGTGGATGCTCCCCCAAACACCATGAACTGAACTACCACAAACCTGACTTTATCACTCTTGTACATAGACCCAGAGGACTCTACATGCTACTTCAGGGACACTTTGCCTTCCATGTTCATTGCCGCTCTATTCATAATAGCCAGAAGTTGAAAATAGCCTAGATGTCCCACAACTGATGAACAGATCATGAAAATGTGCTGCATTTACATCATGGAATATTACTTATCTGCTAGGAGACATGAAATTACGGCATTTTCAGGTAAGAGAATGAACCTACAGGTCATTATCCTGAGTGATATAACCCAGACTCAGAGAAACAAACTTTGCATGTTTTCTCTTAGATTCAGATACTGGCTTTTAAGCTTTAGAACTGAGTGTCTCATTTAGAATATACATAGAGGCTTGGACGATAGTAAGAGATTAGTGGGAAGAAGGTATCTTCTGAGGAAGGAGAAATATAATATAGTGTTACAAAGAGATAAACAGAAATTAGAATTGGGGATTGAGTTCAGAGGCTGGTTGGAGGGCAGGGGAGGGGAAGGGAAATGGGAGGGGAGAGACAGACCTCTTTTTAACACTCTTTTTTTTAATTGTTTTTTTTATTGAGCTATACCTTGTTGTCTGCTCCCCTCTCCCCTTCTGCCCTCTATCATAGCCCCCACTCTCCCAATTTGCTTAGGAGATTTTGTCTTTTTCTCCTTCCTATGTAGCTCATGTTTGTTTCTCTTAGGGTCCTCTTTGCTGTGTAGGTTCTCTGGGGTTGTGGACTTTAGGCTGGTTTTTCTCTGTTTTATGACTAGAAGTCACTTATGAGTGAGTACATGTTATATTTGTCTTTCTGGGTCTGGGTTACCTCACTCAAAATGTTTTCTTTTTTTTTTTCTATATTCATCCAGTCACCTGCAAATTTTTGGTTGTTGTTGTTTTTGTTTTTGTTTTTCTAGACAGGGTTTCTCTGTGTAGTTTTGGAACCTGTCCTGGAACTCACTCTGTAAACCAGGCTGGCCTTGAACTCAGAGATCTGTCTACCTCTGTCTTCTGAATGCTGGGATTCAATAAAGGCATGTACCACCACCACCCGTCTGAAATAGTTCTTTTAAAAAGTGGTGTGGAAACCTATTATTGTAAAAACTTCTTAAAGTATATAGAAATGTTAAAGGGATGCAAATGGAGTTACCATATAGTGGGACAGGCAATTAGCTAGATGTCATATGCTAACAAATGTAATCTCCAGTACTAAGTATGCGTTCCATTTTTCTGCATTGTTGACTAACAGAGCCCTGTAGATCCTCTCCAAACCTTGCAGGCTATTACCAATACTATTGGCTAGTCTCCATAACCTGATGGGAAGACGCTGATACTAAAGATACCTCATAATTATGTCACTGAACATGGAGAACTCCATCTAGTGCTTAAGTAGAAACTTCACCCCTCCGGACTAGTGTTTCTAGTGCTGGAAAGTACTATGTATGCTACCGGAAGAGAAAAGTAACAATCTGTGTTGCCCAGCTATGAACTTGTCAGCTACATAACAGCCTGCTTATAGCATACACCCACTGCTGCAATAATGGCACATGTGTTATAGGATAACCAACCACTCTTTTTTAACTTCTTTTAATATTTTTATTTGTTTATTATGATTTAAGACCTGCTCCATGAGATGGAACTAACACTGCTAAGGAGGTCAAGGATCTGAGACTTGATAGGACATGGGCCTATGGAGAAACCTGTTACGACTATTCTGCTAAATAAGCACAGCAGCAAAACAACTCTTGATGATGCATTTCTCTGCCTATAGATTAGTGCTCTGCTCATTGCTCAGAAGCTTTCTCTTATAGTACACAGTAATTGGTGTAGACATCCACAAATGGACAACTGAAGAGAGTGAAAGACTTTGGAGTACTCATCCCTAAATGGGATGTATTTATCATAGCCTTCCCCTCAAGGTTCAGGAATCTATGCAGAAGATGATGCAGAAAGATCGTAGGAGCCGGAGGTGATATATGACTCCAAAGAAATAGCGTTTTCCAGACCCAGCAGGACTGAGGCACATATGGACTCAGAGACTGTGGCAGCATGTATACGACCTGCACAAGTTCCAGCCAGGCAACATCACAGCACAGAGTTAAGTAAGTAGGCACAAAGTCCCATATGGAGCCAAGAAGCTGTTCACAATTGATTACAGCCAGGAAAGGGAAAAATCTGTTTTCTCCAGAAGAGTGGCTCACTGACTGTATCAGCCGCGCTCCAAGGTGGTCCTCATGGTCAGGAGTGATCAACCACCACAAAATGGACTCCATGGTTTTTCTTTGTGTTTGTTCTTTGGTTTGGTTTGGTTTTATCTTTTGTTTGTTTCAGAGCGATAGAACATGAAGTTGGCTTGGTGGAGAGGGGAAGATAAGGCAGGAGTTGGCAATGGGAGGGTGTGATTAAAATAAAAAATTCTAAAAAGAAAAAAGAAAACCTTGGAAAAATCTTCCTTTCCCTGTGTCTAACTTCTTGTGTGGTCTCTGTCGAGGAGAAAATGACATCCTTGCTTTAAAGGGAGTACATGACCCCAAATTGATCATCAGAACACCACATTTGTTCCTGGTTATCTCAGGGGAGAAGTGAGGCACATCAAGGCCACTAGCACTGATCGGAGGAAACGTTTATTGCCTGTTTTAGATAGCAGATTAATTCCTTTCAGCTGGACTAGATATTATTGTATTTAAAGTGGGAAGATGTTTCTGTCATATTGTCCCTATCAATGAAGCCGAGGGTGATGCCCACACCAGAGTGGAGAACAGCCAAGAAGACTGAAAGACACCAAGACACACACCACTGTTTGAACAATTACCTAACCCAGCCCGAACGGATCACCACTCTGCTCTTGCCATCTTTAGATACATGAGGGAATCAATTCAAACTTTTTTCTCCTTTTAAACCAATGTAAATTATGCTTCCACTGTACGAAAGTATTAAACAAAACATAGCCTTTAACAGGAGACATAGCTTATGGTAATGGCTTACACAGATAGCATACCACTACTTTCCTTTGACGATTCAGCCTAGCTCCTGTAACACTAAGGGGAACCCTCTCTTGTACCAGGCAATGACTGCTGGTGATACTACCTAACCACTTTGACAAGTGGCAGACCTTTCTTTTATCTTTGAGATATCTGAAAATATATGTGACATTGGCCAATTTAGAATTTACCAGGAGGAGAATATTGACACATGAAAGAACATACATTTGAGACAGAAGAAAAACATGTGAATAATGTTGGGTGGTCCAAAATGAAGTGACAGTGGATTTCAGAGTAGAAGTCTGGGAAAAACAAAATTATTTCCATCTCTAACATAATTGAAATCTGTCTAAACCTGAGAGTGTAAGATATGCTGGGGAAACCTCGTAAGTTTTATTGCGACCTTGCGACCTTCTGAGCAGCAGCGCTCTATACCCATCGCAGTTTGAAGTCAACTTCCAAGACTTGAACTGGGAAAAGCTGAACAAGATCGAAAGCTCTGAGTCACTAGTGTAGTGTGATAACTCATTGCCAGGAAGCAAGGACCTTTTTGGATGATGTCTACCAAGATCAGTGTGCAATGGGTCATTAAGGATTGCTCAGGGTAACAAAGTTTTGTGCACTATCCTGTAAGAAGCTTCTTACGTGAAACGCGAGACCTCTAATTTAAACAATATTACAAACAAACCTATGCAATTAAGGCTCGGCGCATGACTGGAAGCCGAGATAAGCTAATACGATTATGAAGCAACTAAATAGATCCTGAAGCCATATGATGACATCATGAAATTTTAGAAGCTACAGCTGGCTTCTCGTGATATTTTTGC